>NC_084734.1:16711564-17021564 GCF_033978785.1 Entelurus aequoreus
AGTATTGTGATGATTTAGATAGAATAATTCTGACACCTATCAATGTTGTAGGTACACAATAGCAACAATTAGGTTAGAAAATACATGATGAGAAATGAAGTTCCAAATTGAGGTAGGGTCTTTCAAGTAGTGTCTTATCCAATTAGGTGAAGGTCAAATCAAATCAAATCAAATCAACTTTATTTATAAAGCACATTTAAAATTTACCACAGGGATAGCCAAAGTGCTGTACAATGGGCAGGTTAAAAATAATACGAGAACCGAGCAAACACAACACAACACCAACAGAACACGATAAAAAATAAATAAATAAAATATAAAAAAATAAAAACAGGTTCACAGCAGGTTTATTATGGGGCGCCATTGCAGGATGGGTATCACTCAGTGTTAAAAGCCATGGAATAAAAGTATGTTTTTAAGAGAGATTTAAAAACAGGAAGAGAGGAGGCTTGTCTAACACTCAGAGGTAGGTCGTTCCAGAGCTTGGGAGCAGCAGCGGCGAAAGCTCTGTCACCTCTAAGCTTCAGCCTTGTGTCCGGGACCGTCAGTAGCAGCTGATCGGCTGATCTTAGGGATCGGGTGGGGCAGTAAGGCTGAAGGAGGTCGGAGAGATATGTTGGCGCGAGGTTGTTTAGACATTTAAAAACAAATAAAAGGAGTTTAAAATTGATTCTGTAACGCACAGGGAGCCAGTGAAGGGACGCTAATATAGGGGTGATGTGCTCACGTGCAGTAGTCTAAACGAGTCGAGATAAAGGCCTGGATTAATTTCTCGAGATCATGTCCTGATAGAAGCGGTTTCACTTTCGCTATTTGGCGTAATTGGTAAAAGCTTTTTTGTACGACACTGCTGATTTGTTTTTCGAATTTAAAATCTGAGTCGAACTTTACCCCCAGGTTTGTGACACAGTCGCTGAGATACGGGGTCAGAGTGCCGAGGTCAACGTTGAGGGAGGGGGAGCGACTTGGACCGAACAACATAACTTCTGTTTTGTCTTCGTTTAGGCTCAGGAAGTTAGCTGAAAGCCAGGCTTTGATGTCGTGCAGGCCGTCAATAAGACGTTGAACCGTGTTATTTTGTGCCATGGGAAAATAAATCTGGCAATCATCGGCATAAAAATGAAATGCAATATCGTACTTCCTAAAAATAGAACCAAGGGAGGAGAAGGTAAAGCGCAAGTAAGATTGGGGCAAGGATTGAGCCCTGGGGAACCCCATGTGGTAAAGGAGCTGTGGAAGACATAAAACGGTCTATTTTTACACAAAAACTCCTGTCAGTTAGGTACGACCGGAACCAGTTGAGGGCGGCGCCCTTAATGCCCACACAGTTCTCAAGACGAGTGATTAAGGTGGCGTGGTCGACGGTGTCGAAAGCAGCAGACAGATCTAAAAGCACCAGGACAACATATTTACCAGAATCAGTTGACAGGAGGATATCGTTAAAAACTTTTAAAAGGTGTTGTTTAGTGTCGTGAAATCCAGATAGTTTAGACCAGGGGTCACCAACGCGGTGCCCGCGGGCACCAGGTAGCCCGTAAGGACCAGATGAGTAGCCCGCTGGCCTGTTCTAAAAATAGCTCAAAGAGCAGCACTTACCAGTGAGCTGCCTCTATTTTTTAAATTGTATTTATTTACTAGCAAGCTGGTCTCGCTTTGCCCGACATTTTTAATTGTAAGAGAGACAAAACTCAAAAAGAATTTGAAAATCCAAGAAAATATTTTAAAGACTTGGTCTTCACTTGTTTAAATAAATTCATTAATTTTTTTTACTTTGCTTCTTATAACTTTCAGAAAGACAATTTTAGAGAAAAAATACAACCTTAAAAATGATTTTAGGATTTTTAAACACATATACCTTTTTACCTTTTAAATCCCTTCCTCTTCTTTCCTGACAATTTAAATCAATGTTCAAGTATTTTTTTTAAATTATTTTAAAGAATAATAAATACATTTTAATTTAATTCTTCATTTTAGCTTCTGTTTTTTCGACGAAGAATATTTGTGAAATATTTCTTCAAACTTATTATGATTAAAATTCAAAAAAATGATTCTGGCAAATCTAGAAAATCTGTAGAATCAAATTTGAATCTTATTTCAAAGTCTTTTGAATTTCTTTTAAAATGTTTGTTCTGGAAAATCTAGAAGAAATAATGATTTGTCTTTGTTAGAAATATAGCTTGGTCCAATTTGTTATATATTCTAACAAAGTGTAGATTGGATTTTAACCTATTTAAAACATGTCATCAAAATTCTAAAATGAATCTTAATCAGGAAAAATTACTAATGATGTTCCATAAATTATTTTTTTAATTTTTTCAAAAAGATTCAAATTAGCTAGTTTTTCTCTTCTTTTTTTTCGGTTGAATTTTGAATTTTAAAGAGTCGAAATTGAAGATAAACTATGTTTCAAAATTTAATTGTCATTTTTTTTCGTGTTTTCTCCTCTTTTAAACCGTTCAATTAAGTGTAAATATCATTAATTATTAATAATAACATAGAGTTAAAGGTAAATTGAGCCAATTGGCTATTTCTGGCAATTTATTGAAGTGTGTATCAAACTGGTAGCCCTTCGCATTAATCACTACCCAAGAAGTAGCTCTTGCTTTCAAAAAGGTTGGTGACCCCTGGTTTAGACCACCCTGATTGTAATTGTTCATTATAACAGATTTCTTAATAAAATGAATTTTGTTTTTCCAAATAAAGTCAACAAGTATTTTGTCAATAGTCTTACATATTTTTTGGTTAACATCTAAAGAAATAGCCGCATACGTAATAAGCCTGGAGATACCTTCTGCTTTGGAAAGCAAGGTTCTGCCTTTTAAGGATAAATCTCTCTGTAGCCATTGGTTCAATCTTTTCTTAGTTTTTTCTACAATTGGATTAAAGTTCAAGACCGATCTAGAACTCTGATTTTTAGTGATAAGTATTCCTAGGTAAATAGTGCTATTCTTAATTGGAATTATACATATAGACATCATTTCACATCTCTTCACAGCCATTAGTTCACACTTATTCACATTTAAACAGAGACCAGAAGCCAAAGATACATACATGAATCACATCCAACTTTTTATGTGATTGATAACATGAGTCCAAATTCACTAGTTTTGTTGTTGACGATGCTAAATATCTACAAAATGAAACACATGTTAATACATCAATTGAGGAAAATAGGGCGGGGGACATGCCCTACTAACTTTTTTTGACATTAATAACATTAGTCCAAAATCAAAATTTTTATACAATGCCAAATCTGTACATATAATCCACATGTGCTACTGTTTGCTTAGCTGTTGTGTAGCTGCTAGTAGCCTATCAATGTTCGATTATAAATATCAGATCTGGACACCCTTAGTTATGAACATTCAAAAATGTGACTATTATGTGATCTTTCATTCTATTTTAGTGAAGTCATTTACAAAAAGGTAAACATGGTAATCTATAGGCTACTAGGAGCTAGCAGCTACACAACAGCTAAGCACACCATAGCGCACAAGCTAGACATACGAAATCGGTCCTCAATTGATCAATATTGCAATCTAAAACAGCACATGTTGCATATTACTTACAGATACAATGTCTCCGAGGCAGAAGCCTATTAGACAGTATCCAGTAACAAACGTGTCCACACCATTCAACGTCCTGCTTCATGAGCCTAACCTAACAAATCATTGTGGCAAGTATGTCTTAAAGTTTGTGCTTCATTGTTCTCTGACTAATTTCACCTCATCAAACCTTTTCTAACATTCCACACTACAAAATAGCAAAAAGTGTGTACTATAACTTGTGCTGATATCGGATCAATATCGGTAGTGTATCAGAAATGGAAAAGGTCGTATCGAGACACTTACAGGTGTGACAGGTGTATGCGTTTGCTTTGTTTTAGTAGTCAATTCAATAAATTAACATCATGATTGATTGATGCGGACACGTTTGTTACTGGATACTTTCTAAAACGTTTCTGCCTTGGAGACTTCGTACCACTAAATAATATATATTTAATTTTTTCATACTTGTTTATTTTGACAAATGTTGTGTTTTAGACTGCAATATTGTTCAATTAAGTCATTTCTTACATACTGTATGTCTAGCTTGAGTGCTATTGTGTGCTTAGCTGTTGTGTAGCTGCTCGCCCCTAGTAGCCTATCAATAACCGATTATAAATATCAGATCTGGACACCCTTAGTTATGAACATTCAAAAATGTGACTATTATGTGATCTTTCATTCTATTTTAGTGAAGTCATTTACAAAAAGGTAAACATGGTAATCTATAGGCTACTAGGAGCTAGCAGCTACACAACAGCTAAGCACACCATAGTGCACAAGCTAGACATACGAAATCGGTCCTCAATTGAACAATTTTGCAATCTAAAACAGCACATGTTGCACATTACTTACAGATACAATGTCTCCGAGGCAGAAGCCTATTAGACAGTATCCAGTAACAAACGTGTCCACACCATTCAACGTCCTGCTTCATGAGCCTAACCTAACAAATCATTGTGGCAAGTATGTCTTAAAGTTTGTGCTTCATTGTTCTCTGACTAATTTCACCTCATCAAACCTTTTCTAACATTCCACACTACAAAATAGCAAAAAGTGTGTACTATAACTTGTGCTGATATCGGATCAATATCGGTAGTGTATCAGAAATGGAAAAGGTCGTATCGAGACACTTACAGGTGTGACAGGTGTATGCGTTTGCTTTGTTTTAGTAGTCAATTCAATAAATTAACATCATGATTGATTGATGCGGACACGTTTGTTACTGGATACTTTCTAAAACGTTTCTGCCTTGGAGACTTCGTACCTCTAAATAATATATATTTAATTTTTTCATACTTGTTTATTTTGACAATTGTTGTGTTTTACACTGCACTATTGTTCAATGAAGTCATTTCTTACATACTGTATGTCTAGCTTGAGTGCTATTGTGTGCTTAGCTGTTGTGTAGCTGCTCGCCCCTAGTAGCCTATCAATAACCGATTATAAATATCAGATCTGGACACCCTTAGTTATGAACATTCAAAAATGTGACTATTATGTGATCTTTCATTCTATTTTAGTGAAGTCATTTACAAAAAGGTAAACATGGTAATCTATAGGCTACTAGGAGCTAGCAGCTACACAACAGCTAAGCACACCATAGCACACAAGCTAGACATACGAAATCGGTCCTCAATTGATCAATATTGCAATCTAAAACAGCACATTTTGCATATTACTTACAGATACAATGTCTCCGAGGCAGAAGCCTACTAGACAGTATCCAGTAACAAACGTGTCCACACCATTCAACTTCCTGCTTCATGAGCGTAACCCAACAAATCATTGTGGCAAGTACAAACCCTGTTTCCATATGAATTGGGAAATTGTGTTAGATATAAATATAAACGGAATACAATGATTTGCAAATCATTTTCAACCCATATTCAGTTGAATATGCTACAAAGACAACATATTTGATGTTCAAACTGATAAACTTTTTTTTTTTTTTGCAAATAATCATTAACTTTAGAATTTGATGCCAGAAACACGTGACAAAGAAGTTGAGAAGGGTGGCAATAAATACTGATAAAGTTGAGAAATGCTCATCAAACACTTATTTGGAACATCCCACAGGTGAACAGGCAAATTGGGAACAGGTGGGTGCCATGATTGGGTATAAAAGTAGATTCCATGAAATGCTCAGTCATTCACAAACAAGGATGGGGCGAGGGTCACCACTTTGTCAACAAATGCGTGAGCAAATTGTTGAACAGTTTAAGAAAAACCTTTCTCAACCAGCTATTGCAAGGAATTTAGGGATTTCACCATCTACGGTCCGTAATATCATCAAAGGGTTCAGAGAATCTGGAGAAATCACTGCACGTAAGCAGCTAAGCCCGTGACCTTCGATCCCTCAGGCTGTACTGCATCAACAAGCGACATCAGTGTGTAAAGGATATCACCACATGGGCTCAGGAACACTTCAGAAACCCACTGTCAGTAACTACAGTTGGTCGCTACATCTGTTAGTGCAAGTTAAAACTCTCCTATGCAAGGCGAAAACCGTTTATCAACAACACCCAGAAACGCCGTCGGCTTCGCTGGGCCTGAGCTCATCTAAGATGGACTGATACAAAGTGGAAAAGTGTTCTGTGGTCTGACGAGTCCACATTTCAAATTGTTTTTGGAAACTGTGGACGTCGTGTCCTCCGGACCAAAGAGGAAAAGAACCATAAGGCGCAAAGTTGAAAAGGCAGCATGTGTGATGGTATGGGGGTGTATTAGTGCCCAAGACATGGGTAACTTACACATCTGTGAAGGTGCTATTAATGCTGAAAGGTACATACAGGTTTTGGAGCAACATATGTTGCCATCCAAGCAACGTTACCATGGACGCCCCTGCTTATTTCAGCAAGACAATGCCAAGCCACGTGTTACATCAACGTGGCTTCATAGTAAAAGAGTGCGGGTACTAGACTGGCCTGCCTGTAGTCCAGACCTGTCTCCCATTGAAAATGTGTGGCGCATTATGAAGCCTAAAATACCACAACGGAGACCCCCGGACTGTTGAACAACTTAAGCTGTACATCAAGCAAGAATGGGAAAGAATTCCACCTGAGAAGCTTAAAAAATGTGTCTCCTCAGTCCCCAAACCTTTACTGAGTGTTGTTAAAAGGAAAGGCCATGTAACACAGTGGTGAACATGCCCTTTCCCAACTACTTTGGCACGTGTTGTAGCCATGAAATTATAAGTTAATTATTATTTGAAAAAAAAAAAAAAAAGTTTATGAGTTTGAACATTAAATATCTTGTCTTTGTAGTGCATTCAAATGAATATGGGTTGAAAAGGATTTGCAAATCATTGTATTCCATTTATATTTACATCTAACACAATTTCCCAACTCATATGGAAACGGGGTTTGTATGTCTTAAAGGTTGTGTTCCATTGTTCTCTGACTAATTTCACTTGATCAAACCTTTTCTAACATTCCACACTACAAAATAGCAAAAAGTGTGTACTACGATTTGTGCTGATATCGGATCAATATCGGTAGTGTATCAGAAATGGAAAAAGTCGTATCGAGACACTTACAGGTGTGACAGGTGTATGCGTTTGCTTTATTTTAGTAGTCAATTCAATAAATTAAGATCATGACTCAGATTGATTGATGCGGACACGTTTGTTACTGGATACTTTCTAAAACGTTTCTGCCTTGGAGACTTCGTACCACTAAATAATATATATTTAATTTTTTCATACTTGTTTATTTTGACAAATGTTGTGTTTTAGACTGCAATATTGTTCAATTAAGTCATTTCTTACATACTGTATGTCTAGCTTGAGTGCTATTGTGTGCTTAGCTGTTGTGTAGCTGCTCGACCCTAGTAGCCTATCAATAACCGATTATAAATATCAGATCTGGACACCCTTAGTTATGAACATTCAAAGATGTGGCTGTTATGTGATCTTTCAGTCTATTTTAGTGAAGACGTTTACAAAAAGGTAAATATAGTAGGCTACTAGGAGCTAGCAGCTACACAACAGCTAAGCACGCTATAGCACACTAGCTACATGTAGAAAATCGGTCCTCAATTGATCAATATTGCAATTTAAAACAGCACATTTTGCACATAACTTACAGATGCAATGTCTCCGAGGCAGAAGCCTATTAGAATATATCCAGTAACAAACGTGTCCACACCATTGAACTTCCTGCTTAATGAGCTCAACCTGACGAATCAGTCAATTTCGAAAGCATAAATATGTCTTAAAGTTAGTGTTCTCTGACTAATTCTACTTGATCAAACCTTTTCTAACATTGCACGCTACAAAATAGCAAAAGTGTGCAGTATGATTTGTGCTGATATCGGATACATTTCATTATGAGCCATCAATATCGTTATTGTATCAGAAGTGGAAAAAGTCGTATCGAGACACTCACAGGTGTGACAGATGTATGCTTTTGCTTTGTTTTAGTAGTCAATTCATTAAATTAAGATCATGAATCAGATTGATTGACGCAGACACGTTTGTTACTGGATACTTTCTAATATGTTTCTGCCTTGGAGACATAGTACCCCTAAGTAATATGTATTTATAACTATTTTGTACTTGTGTCGTGTTTTACACTGCGATATTGTTCAATGAAGGTCACTTATTACGTATGTCTAGCTTGCCTGCTAGTAGCCCTTTCAATATACGATTACAAATATCGGATCTGGACACCCTTAGTTTATGGCAGCGCAGAAATATGCTGAAATATTACTAACTTTTTCTGTAATTCATAAAATTAGTCAAAATTTTTGTACAATGCCAAGTCTGTACATATACGTGGGACACATATTTTCTGACATAAAATATGTGTGTTTTTTTTTGTTTTTTTTTAACATGGTATTTGTTATGGTTGGAGGGAGTTGTGACGGCACAGTTCCATAAGGGGGCAGTAAAGCTTAATGCTTTATATATATATATATATATATATATATATATATATATATATATATATATATATATATATATATATATATATATATATATATATATATATATATATATATATATATATATATATATATATATATATATATATATATATATATATATATATACTGTATGTATATATATATATATATATATATATATATATACAGTATATATATATATATATACTGTATGTATATATATATATATATATATATATATATATATACATATATATATATATATATATGTATATATATATATATACATATATATATATATATATATATATATATATATATATATATATATATATATATATATATATATATATATATATATATATATATATATATATATATATATATATATATATATATATATATATATATATATAATAATCAAACAATAATAATACAAACTAAGGAAATGGAGTGTGAACTAATATCCGAGAGTGTGTGGTGCAGACTAGGTGTGGGAATTACCTGAGTGTTTTACCGTAGTGTTGAATCGAGAGCGGGGACAAGGCAGAGGAAGGTCCGTGAGAGGCTGAGAGAGAGGCGTCAAGAGGTCCGTGTCCAAGCTGGAGGTCGAGATCCAAGAGGCAGTCCGGGAAGCAGGGAGGGGGGGAACGAGGAATGACGAGACACACAGCAACGTCAACACGGGAACGGCGGTTGTACGCCAACAGAAGGTTATGTTCCGGCAAGGATCCTTGGGTCCACTGGTCTTTATTCAGCTCGCCCTCATCAGTGCTGATTGCCGGGGATTGATTGCAGCTGTTCGCATTTATTTGGGTAGGAATGTCGCATGTCACACCGACAACATTTTTGACGATCAGAGAATGATCGTAATAATGCACATTTTGTATCATTGACATCGCTAATAACACGGAAGAGCTGCGGTGTCTGAGCTCCGCCCCCATGCGCGCTCCTCCGGTAGGGGATACTAAATATGTCAGGGATACGGAATTTCGCACGACGGCGTTTGCGCGTCCTACTTTGACGGACTCGTGGGTGAAATCGGACTTTTATTCGGCGGCGAGTCAACGCGTCCTGTGTAATTGTTTTAGCAGGCGCGTCCATTCAGAGACCCGTAGTGCTAACTGCTCATTTAGCATCGTGTTGAACGCCGTCATCGGGACACATTTATGGCTATCTTCCCAAAACGACCGTGCTTTTTAAGTTCATATTGTAGCCGAACATTTTCTACAATGACATGAAGTCTACATAACGTTTGTTTTTTCATAGTTTTTGCCCTTTTTTTGTGTTTTGTGCACTTTTTCAAATAATGCCTAAGTGGCATTGCAGTTTTGAATTGGCTTCACTTTTCTCTTATCCACTTAAATAATGTCAACTTTGGACAATATGTGGAATATAAACACGACTATTTAACATCATGGATTCAACTCAAGTGTAGTATTTTCGTTTATTGATCACATGTTATTTTTTATAGTAAATACATGTTTATTTATTCAGCGCTATACATTCACAATGTAAAGCGCTTTGAGTCACTAGAGAAAAGCGCTATGTAAATATAATTCACTTCACACTTCACTAAATACACGTCTTTACATAATAATACTATATTTTCATATGAACGGATCACATCTAGAAGCAGAGCCTTACTGGACATATTAGGGCTGTGTCTCCATCACTTTCCATATTGGAGCCTGGAGTGTTGGCTGATACTGATAATAACACCGATACGATATCAGCAGGATTCATAGTATCAACTTTTATTATTTAATAGTTTGCAATGTCACAACACGATGGATCAATTAGTCGGAGAACTAACCTTATGACGAGGGGTGCCCCAAACCGATACTGATATCAGCAACAACAAAAAAAGTATCAGATGATATCGGCTTGCTCCGATACAAGCGGTCCTGCAGCTTATTTACTTGTGAGGAGTCGGTCAGCCAGCTAGCAACTGAATGTCCTCCAATAAGTCTGATCTTTCATTCTATTTTAGTCAAGTCATTTACAAAAAAGTAAACACGGCAGGCTATAGGCTACTGGGATAATGCAGCTACGCAACAGCTCAGCACACAATAGCACACAAGCTAGACGTACAAAATGTGTCCTTAATTAAGCAATATTGCAACCTAAAACAGCACGTGTGTCAATGTAAACAAGTAATAATGCATATTACTTACAGATACAATGTCTCCAAGGCAGAAGCCTATTAGAATGTATCCAGTAACAAACGTGTCCGCATCATTCCACTTCCTCCTTCATGAGCTCAACCTAATGAATTATTGTGGCCACAAAGCGTCGCCAAAACACAAATTAAGGCTCCACTTCAAAAGCATAAATCTGTTGGTTTGTTTCAAAATCATAAATCTGTGGTGTATTTTTGACATTTTGGTCATTTTGGCTCGTCCCGTGACTTATGGGAATGTAGGTATATTTGATAATTTTTGGCATTTTTCCCATTTTGGGCTGTTTTCCCCCTTTTCTTCCCCGTTTCCCTGTCGTAAAAATCCAAAAAAACGGACTTGCTTCAGCAGCACAATTCTGGTGCTGTAGTTGTAGGAGATGTCTCAAAACGTCATCAAGAGTCCCGACTAAACCCGTAAATGTAAGAAAATGTAAGAAAATGCATTTTTTACGCAAAACATTTTTTGCTAAAATGTCGTAAGGGGGGACCCTGTCGTAAAAATTCCAAAAAACGGACTTGCTTCAGCAGCACAATTCTGGTGCTGTAGTTGTAGGAGATGTCTCAAAACGTCATCAGGAGTCCCGACTAAACCCGTAAATGTAAGAAAATGTAAGAAAATGCATATTTTACGAAAAACATTTTTTGCTAAAATGTCGTAAGGGGGGACCCTGTCGTAAAAATTCCAAAAAACGGACTTGCTTCAGCAGCACAATTCTGGTGCTGTAGTTGTAGGAGATGTCTTAAAACGTCATCAGGAGTCCCGACAAAACCTAAAAATGGCATAAAATGCTTTTTTTGGGAAAACTTTTTTTTTACAAAAAAAAAATTTAAAAACGGTCTTGTTTCAGCAGCACAATTCTGCTCAGAACGTCATCAGGAGTCCCGACTAAACCCGTAAATGTAAGAAAATGTAAAAAAAAATGCATATTTTACGAAAAACATTTTTTGCTAAAATGTCGTAAGGGGGGAACCTGTCGTAAAAATTCAAAAAAACGGACTTGCTTCAGCAGCACAATTCTGGTGCTGTAGTTGTAGGAGATGTCTCAAAACGTCATCAGGAGTCCCGACAAAACATAAAAATGGCATAAAATGCTTTTTTTGGGAAAACTTTTTTTTTACAAAAAAAAATTTAAAAAACGGTCTTGTTTCAGCAGCACAATTCAGGTGCTGTAGTTGCAGGAGATGTCTCAAAACGTCATCAGGAGTCCCGACTAAACCCGTAAATGTAAGAAAATGTAAAAAAATGCATATTTTACGAAAAAAAAATTTTGCTAAAATGTCGTAAGGGGGGACCCTGTCGTAAAAATTCAAAAAAACGGACTTGCTTCAGCAGCACAATTCTGGTGCTGTAGTTGTAGGAGATGTCTCAAAACGTCATCAGGAGTCCCTACAAAACCTAAAAATGGCATGAAATGCTTTTTTTTGGAAAACTTTTTTTCACAAAAAAAAATTCAAAAAACAGACTTGCTTCAGCAGCACAATTCTGGTGCTGTAGTTGTAGGAGATGTCTCAAAACGTCATCAGGAGTCCCGACTAAAACCGTAAATGTAAGAAAATGTAAAAAAAAATGCATATTTTACGAAAAAAAAAATTTGCTAAAATGTCGTAAGGGGGGACCCTGTCGTAAAAATTCCAAAAAACGGACTTGCTTCAGCAGCACAATTCTGGTGCTGTAGTTGTAGGAGATGTCTCAAAACGTCATCAGGAGTCCCGACAAAACCTAAAAATGGCATAAAATGCTTTTTTTGGGAAAACTTTTTTTTTACAAAAAAATTTTTTAAAATCGGTCTTGTTTCAGCAGCACAATTCTGGTGCTGTAGTTGTAGGAGATGTCTCAAAACGTCATCAGGAGTCCCGACTAAACCCGTAAATGTAAGAAAATGTAAGAAAATGCATATTTTACGAAAAAAAAAATTTGCTAAAATGTCGTAAGGGGGGACCCTGTCGTAAAAATTCAAAAAAACGGACTTGCTTCAGCAGCACAATTCTGGTGCTGTAGTTGTAGGAGATGTCTCAAAACGTCATCAGGAGTCCCTACAAAACCTAAAAATGGCATGAAATGCTTTTTTTTGGAAAACTTTTTTTCACAAAAAAAATTTCAAAAAACAAAATTGCTTCAGCAGCACAATTCTGGTGCTGTAGTTGTAGGAGATGTCTCAAAACGTCATCAGGAGTCCCGACTAAACCCGTAAATGTAAGAAAATGTAAAAAAAATGCATATTTTACGAAAAAAAAATTCTGCTAAAATGTCGTAAGGGGGGACCCTGTCGTAAAAATTCCAAAAAACGGACTTGCTTCAGCAGCACAATTCTGGTGCTGTAGTTGTAGGAGATGTCTTAAAACGTCATCAGGAGTCCCGACAAAACCCGTAAATGTAAGAAAATGTAAGAAAATGCATATTTTACGAAAAACATTTTTTGCTAAAATGTCGTAAGGGGGGACCCTGTCGTAAAAATTCCAAAAAACGGATTTGCTTCAGCAGCACAATTCTGGTGCTGTAGTTGTAGGAGATGTCTTAAAACATCACCAGGAGTCCCGACAAAACATAAAAATGGCATAAAATGCTTTTTTTGGGAAAACTTTTTTTTTACAAAAAAAAATTTAAAAAACGGACTTGCTTCAGCAGCACAATTCTGGTGCTGTAGTTGTAGGAGATGTCTCAAAACGTCATCAGGAGTCCCGACTAAACCCGTAAATGTAAGAAAATGTGAAAAAATGCATATTTTACGAAAAACATTTTTTGCTAAAATGTCGTAAGGGGGGACCCTGTCGTAAAAATTCAAAAAAACGGACTTGCTTCAGCAGCACAATTCTGGTGCTGTAGTTGTAGGAGATGTCTCAAAACGTCATCAGGAGTCCCTACAAAACCTAAAAATGGCATGAAATGCTTTTTTTTGGAAAACTTTTTTTCACAAAAAAAATTTCAAAAAACAGACTTGCTTCAGCAGCACAATTCTGGTGCTGTAGTTGTAGGAGATGTCTTAAAACGTCATCAGGAGTCCCGACAAAACCCGTAAATGTAAGAAAATGTAAGAAAATGCATATTTTACGAAAAACATTTTTTGCTAAAATGTCGTAAGGGGGGACCCTGTCGTAAAAATTCCAAAAAACGGACTTGCTTCAGCAGCACAATTCTGGTGCTGTAGTTGTAGGAGATGTCTTAAAACGTCACCAGGAGTCCCGACAAAACATAAAAATGGCATAAAATGCTTTTTTTGGGAAAACTTTTTTTTTACAAAAAAAAATTTAAAAAACGGTCTTGTTTCAGCAGCACAATTCTGGTGCTGTAGTTGCAGGAGATGTCTCAAAACGTCATCAGGAGTCCCGACTAAACCCGTAAATGTAAGAAAATGTAAAAAAATGCATATTTTACGAAAAAAAAATTTTGCTAAAATGTCGTAAGGGGGGACCCTGTCGTAAAAATTCCAAAAAACGGACTTGCTTCAGCAGCACAATTCTGGTGCTGTAGTTGTAGGAGATGTCTTAAAACGTCATCAGGAGTCCCGACAAAACCTAAAAATGGCATAAAATGCTTTTTTTGGGAAAACTTTTTTTTTACAAAAAAAAATTTAAAAAACGGTTTTGTTTCAGCAGCACAATTCTGGTGCTGTAGTTGTAGGAGATGTCTCAAAACGTCATCAGGAGTCCCGACTAAACCCGTAAATGTAAGAAAATGTGAAAAAATCCATATTTTACGAAAAACATTTTTTGCTAAAATGTCGTAAGGGGGGACCCTGTCGTAAAAATTAAAAAAAACGGACTTGCTTCAGCAGCACAATTCTGGTGCTGTAGTTGTAGGAGATGTCTCAAAACGTCATCAGGAGTCCCTACAAAACCTAAAAATGGCATGAAATGCTTTTTTTTGGAAAACTTTTTTTCACAAAAAAAAATTCAAAAAACAGAATTGCTTCAGCAGCACAATTCTGGTGCTGTAGTTGTAGGAGATGTCTCAAAACGTCATCAGGAGTCCCGACTAAACCCGTAAATGTAAGAAAATGTAAAAAAATGCATATTTTACGGAAAACATTTTTTGCTAAAATGTCGTAAGGGGGGACCCTGTCGTAAAAATTCCAAAAAACGGACTTGCTTCAGCAGCACAATTCTGGTGCTGTAGTTGTAGGAGATGTCTCAAAACGTCATCAGGAGTCCCGACTAAACCCGTAAATGTAAGAAAATGTAAAAAAAATGCATATTTTACGAAAAACATTTTTGCTAAAATGTCGTAAGGGGGGAACCTGTCGTAAAAGTTCCAAAAAACGGACTTGCTTCAGCAGCACAATTCTGGTGCTGTAGTTGTAGGAGATGTCTCAAAACGTCATCAAGAGTCCCTACAAAACCTAAAAATGGCATGAAATGCTTTTTTTTGGATAACTTTTTTTCACAAAAAATTTTTCAAAAAACAGACTTGCTTCAGCAGCACAATTCTGGTGCTGTAGTTGTAGGAAATGTCTCAAAACGTCATCAGGAGTCCCGACTAAACCCGTAAATGTAAGAAAATGTAAGAAAATGCATTTTTTACGCAAAACATTTTTTGCTAAAATGTCGTAAGGGGGGACCCTGTCGTAAAAATTCCAAAAAACGGACTTGCTTCAGCAGCACAATTCTGGTGCTGTAGTTGTAGGAGATGTCTCAAAACATCATCAGGAGTCCCGACTAAACCCGTAAATGTAAGAAAATGTAAAAAAAAATGCATATTTTACGAAAAACATTTTTGCTAAAATGTCGTAAGGGGGGAACCTGTCGTAAAAATTCAAAAAAACGGACTTGCTTCATTAGCACAATTCTGGTGCTGTAGTTGTAGGAGATGTCTCAAAACGTCATCAGGAGTCCCGACTAAACCCGTAAATGTAAGAAAATGTGAAAAAATCCATATTTTACGAAAAACATTTTTTGCTAAAATGTCGTAAGGGGGGACCCTGTCGTAAAAATTAAAAAAAACGGACTTGCTTCAGCAGCACAATTCTGGTGCTGTAGTTGTAGGAGATGTCTCAAAACGTCATCAGGAGTCCCTACAAAACCTAAAAATGGCATGAAATGCTTTTTTTTGGAAAACTTTTTTTCACAAAAAAAAATTCAAAAAACAGAATTGCTTCAGCAGCACAATTCTGGTGCTGTAGTTGTAGGAGATGTCTCAAAATGTCATCAGGAGTCCCGACTAAACCCGTAAATGTAAGAAAATGTAAAAAAATGCATATTTTACGGAAAACATTTTTTGCTAAAATGTCGTAAGGGGGGACCCTGTCGTAAAAATTCCAAAAAACGGACTTGCTTCAGCAGCACAATTCTGGTGCTGTAGTTGTAGGAGATGTCTCAAAACGTCATCAGGAGTCCCGACTAAACCCGTAAATGTAAGAAAATGTAAAAAAAATGCATATTTTACGAAAAACATTTTTGCTAAAATGTCGTAAGGGGGGAACCTGTCGTAAAAGTTCCAAAAAACGGACTTGCTTCAGCAGCACAATTCTGGTGCTGTAGTTGTAGGAGATGTCTCAAAACGTCATCAAGAGTCCCTACAAAACCTAAAAATGGCATGAAATGCTTTTTTTTGGATAACTTTTTTTCACAAAAAATTTTTCAAAAAACAGACTTGCTTCAGCAGCACAATTCAGGTGCTGTAGTTGTAGGAAATGTCTCAAAACGTCATCAGGAGTCCCGACTAAACCCGTAAATGTAAGAAAATGTAAGAAAATGCATTTTTTACGCAAAACATTTTTTGCTAAAATGTCGTAAGGGGGGACCCTGTCGTAAAAATTCCAAAAAACGGACTTGCTTCAGCAGCACAATTCTGGTGCTGTAGTTGTAGGAGATGTCTCAAAACGTCATCAGGAGTCCCTACAAAACCTAAAAATGGCATGAAATGCTTTTTTTTGGAAAACTTTTTTTCACAAAAAAAAATTAAAAAAACAGAATTGCTTCAGCAGCACAATTCTGGTGCTGTAGTTGTAGGAGATGTCTCAAAACGTCATCAGGAGTCCCGACTAAACCCGTAAATGTAAGAAAATGTAAAAAAAATGCATATTTTACGAAAAAAAATGTTTGCTAAAATGTCGTAAGGGGGGACCCTGTCGTAAAAATTCCAAAAAACGGACTTGCTTCAGCAGTACAATTCTGGTGCTGTAGTTGTAGGAGATGTCTTAAAACGTCACCAGGAGTCCCGACAAAACATAAAAATGGGATAAAATGCTTTTTTTGGGAAAACTTTTTTTTTACAAAAAAAAATTTAAAAAACGGTCTTGTTTCAGCAGCACAATTCTGGTGCTGTAGTTGCAGGAGATGTCTCAAAACGTCATCAGGAGTCCCGACTAAACCCGTAAATGTAAGAAAATGTAAAAAAAATGCATATTTTACGAAAAAAAAATGTTGCTAAAATGTCGTAATCCCCCACTTCCCCTGTGACCCTGTCGTAAAAATTCCAAAAAACGGACTTGCTTCAGCAGCACAATTCTGGTGCTGTAGTTGTAGGAGATGTCTTAAAACGTCATCAGGAGTCCCGACAAAACCTAAAAATGGCATAAAATGCTTTTTTTGGGAAAACTTTTTTTTTACAAAAAAAAATTTAAAAAACGGTCTTGTTTCAGCAGCACAATTCTGGTGCTGTAGTTGTAGGAGATGTCTCAAAACGTCATCAGGAGTCCCGACTAAACCCGTAAATGTAAGAAAATGTAAAAAAAATGCATATATTACGAAAAACATTTTTTGCTAAAATGTCGTAAGGGGGGACCCTGTCGTAAAAATTCCAAAAAACGGACTTGCTTCAGCAGCACAATTCTGGTGCTGTAGTTGTAGGAGATGTCTCAAAACGTCATCAGGAGTCCCTACAAAACCTAAAAATGGCATGAAATGCTTTTTTTTGGAAAACTTTTTTTCACAAAAAAAAATTCAAAAAACAGAATTGCTTCAGCAGCACAATTCTGGTGCTGTAGTTGTAGGAGATGTCTCAAAACGTCATCAGGAGTCCCGACTAAACCCGTAAATGTAAGAAAATGTAAAAAAAATGCATATTTTACGAAAAACATTTTTTGCTAAAATGTCGTAAGGGGGGACCCTGTCGTAAAAATTCAAAAAAACGGACTTGCTTCAGCAGCACAATTCTGGTGCTGTAGTTGTAGGAGATGTCTCAAAACGTCATCAGGAGTCCCGACTAAACCCGTAAATGTAAGAAAATGTGAAAAAATGCATATTTTACGAAAAACATTTTTTGCTAAAATGTCGTAAGGGGGGACCCTGTCGTAAAAATTCAAAAAAACGGACTTGCTTCAGCAGCACAATTCTGGTGCTGTAGTTGTAGGAGATGTCTCAAAACGTCATCAGGAGTCCCTACAAAACCTAAAAATGGCATGAAATGCTTTTTTTTGGAAAACTTTTTTTCACAAAAAAAAATTCAAAAAACAGACTTGCTTCAGCAGCACAATTCTGGTGCTGTAGTTGTAGGAGATGTCTCAAAACGTCATCAGGAGTCCCGACTAAACCCGTAAATGTAAGAAAATGTAAAAAAAATGCATATTTTACGTAAAAAAAATTTTGCTAAAATGTCGTAAGGGGGGACCCTGTCGTAAAAATTCAAAAAAACGGACTTGCTTCAGCAGCACAATTCTGGTGCTGTAGTTGTAGGAGATGTCTCAAAACGTCATCAGGAGTCCCTACAAAACCTAAAAATGGCATGAAATGCTTTTTTTTGGAAAACTTTTTTTCACAAAAAAAAATTCAAAAAACAGACTTGCTTCAGCAGCACAATTCTGGTGCTGTAGTTGTAGGAGATGTCTCAAAACGTCATCAGGAGTCCCGACTAAAACCGTAAATGTAAGAAAATGTAAAAAAAATGCATATTTTACGAAAAACATTTTTGCTAAAATGTCGTAAGGGGGGACCCTGTCGTAAAAATTCCAAAAAACGGACTTGCTTCAACAGCACAATTCTGGTGCTGTAGTTGTAGGAGATGTCTCAAAACGTCATCAGGAGTCCCTACAAAACCTAAAAATGGCATAAAATGCTTTTTTTGGGAAAACTTTTTTTTTACAAAAAAAAATTCAAAAAACAGAATTGCTTCAGCAGCACAATTCTGGTGCTGTAGTTGTAGGAGATGTCTCAAAACGTCATCAGGAGTCCCGACTAAACCCGTAAATGTAAGAAAATGTAAAAAAATGCATATTTTACGAAAAACATTTTTTGCTAAAATGTCGTAAGGGGGGACCCTGTCGTAAAAATTCAAAAAAACGGACTTGCTTCAGCAGCACAATTCTGGTGCTGTAGTTGTAGGAGATGTCTCAAAACGTCATCAGGAGTCCCTACAAAACCTAAAAATGGCATGAAATGCTTTTTTTTGGAAAACTTTTTTTCACAAAAAAAAATTCAAAAAACAAACTTGCTTCAGCAGCACAATTCTGGTGCTGTAGTTGTAGGAAATGTCTCAAAACGTCATCAGGAGTCCCGACTAAAACCGTAAATGTAGGAAAATGTAAAAAAAAATGCATATTTTACGAAAAAAAAATTTTGCTAAAATGTCGTAAGGGGGGACCCTGTCGTAAAAATTCCAAAAAACGGACTTGCTTCAGCAGCACAATTCTGGTGCTGTAGTTGTAGGAGATGTCTCAAAACGTCATCAGGAGTCCCGACAAAACCTAAAAATGGCATAAAATGCTTTTTTTGGGAAAACTTTTTTTTTACAAAAAAAAATTTAAAAAACGGTCTTGTTTCAGCAGCACAATTCTGGTGCTGTAGTTGTAGGAGATGTCTCAAAACGTCATCAGGAGTCCCGACTAAACCCGTAAATGTAAGAAAATGTAAGAAAATGCATATTTTACGAAAAAAAATGTTTGCTAAAATGTCGTAAGGGGGGACCCTGTCGTAAAAATTCCAAAAAACGGACTTGCTTCAGCAGCACAATTCTGGTGCTGTAGTTGTAGGAGATGTCTCAAAACGTCATCAGGAGTCCCTACAAAACCTAAAAATGGCATGAAATGCTTTTTTTTGGAAAACTTTTTTTCACAAAAAAAAATTCAAAAAACAGAATTGCTTCAGCAGCACAATTCTGGTGCTGTAGTTGTAGGAGATGTCTCAAAACGTCATCAGGAGTCCCGACTAAACCCGTAAATGTAAGAAAATGTAAAAAAAATGCATATTTTACGAAAAAAAAATTTTGCTAAAATGTCGTAAGGGGGGACCCTGTCGTAAAAATTCCAAAAAACGGACTTGCTTCAGCAGCACAATTCTGGTGCTGTAGTTGTAGGAGATGTCTTAAAACGTCATCAGGAGTCACGACAAAACCCGTAAATGTAAGAAAATGTAAGAAAATGCATATTTTACGAAAAACATTTTTTGCTAAAATGTCGTAAGGGGGGACCCTGTCGTAAAAATTCCAAAAAACGGACTTGCTTCAGCAGCACAATTCTGGTGCTGTAGTTGTAGGAGATGTCTTAAAACGTCACCAGGAGTCCCGACAAAACATAAAAATGGCATAAAATGCTTTTTTTGGGAAAACTTTTTTTTTACAAAAAAAAATTTAAAAAACGGTCTTGTTTCAGCAGCACAATTCTGGTGCTGTAGTTGCAGGAGATGTCTCAAAACGTCATCAGGAGTCCCGACTAAACCCGTAAATGTAAGAAAATGTAAAAAAAATGCATATTTTACGAAAAACATTTTTTGCTAAAATGTCGTAAGGGGGGACCCTGTCGTAAAAATTCAAAAAAACGGACTTGCTTCAGCAGCACAATTCTGGTGCTGTAGTTGTAGGAGATGTCTCAAAACGTCATCAGGAGTCCCGACTAAACCCGTAAATGTAAGAAAATGTAAAAAAAAATGCATATTTTACGAAAACAAATTTTTGCTAAAATGTCGTAAAGGGGGACCCTGTCGTAAAAATTCCAAAAAACGGACTTGCTTCAGCAGCACAATTCTGTTGCTGTAGTTGTAGGAGATGTCTTAAAACGTCATCAGGAGTCCCGACAAAACATAAAAATGGCATAAAATGCTTTTTTTGGGAAAACTTTTTTTTTACAAAAAAAATTTTAAAAAACGGTCTTGTTTCAGCAGCACAATTCTGGTGCTGTAGTTGTAGGTGATATCTCAAAACGTCATCAGGAGTCCGACTAAACCCGTAAATGTAAGAAAATGTAAAAAAAAATGCATATTTTACGAAAAACATTTTTGCTAAAATGTCGTAAGGGGGGAACCTGTCGTAAAAGTTCCAAAAAACGGACTTGCTTCAGCAGCACAATTCTGGTGCTGTAGTTGTAGGAGATGTCTCAAAACGTCATCAAGAGTCCCTACAAAACCTAAAAATGGCATGAAATGCTTTTTTTTGGATAACTTTTTTTCACAAAAAAAATTTCAAAAAACAAACTTGCTTCAGCAGCACAATTCTGGTGCTGTAGTTGTAGGAGATGTCTCAAAACGTCATCAGGAGTCCCGACTAAACCCGTAAATGTAAGAAAATGTAAGAAAATGCATATTTTACGAAAAACATTTTTTGCTAAAATGTCGTAAGGGGGGACCCTGTCGTAAAAATTCCAAAAAACGGACTTGCTTCAGCAGCACAATTCTGGTGCTGTAGTTGTAGGAGATGTCTTAAAACGTCATCAGGAGTCCCGACAAAACCTAAAAATGGCATAAAATGCTTTTTTTGGGAAAACTTTTTTTTTACAAAAAAAAAATTTAAAAACGGTCTTGTTTCAGCAGCACAATTCTGCTCAGAACGTCATCAGGAGTCCCGACTAAACCCGTAAATGTAAGAAAATGTAAAAAAAATGCATATTTTACGAAAAACATTTTTTGCTAAAATGTCGTAAGGGGGGAACCTGTCGTAAAAATTCAAAAAAACGGACTTGCTTCAGCAGCACAATTCTGGTGCTGTAGTTGTAGGAGATGTCTCAAAACGTCACCAGGAGTCCCGACAAAACATAAAAAAGGCATAAAATGCTTTTTTTGGGAAAACTTTTTTTTTTACAAAAAAAAATTTAAAAAACGGTCTTGTTTCAGCAGCACAATTCTGGTGCTGTAGTTGTAGGAGATGTCTCAAAACGTCATCAGGAGTCCCGACTAAACCCGTAAATGTAAGAAAATGTAAAAAAATGCATATTTTACGAAAAAAAAATTTTGCTAAAATGTCGTAAGGGGGGACCCTGTCGTAAAAATTCAAAAAAACGGACTTGCTTCAGCAGCACAATTCTGGTGCTGTAGTTGTAGGAGATGTCTCAAAACGTCATCAGGAGTCCCTACAAAACCTAAAAATGGCATGAAATGCTTTTTTTTGGAAAACTTTTTTTCACAAAAAAAAATTCAAAAAACAGACTTGCTTCAGCAGCACAATTCTGGTGCTGTAGTTGTAGGAGATGTCTCAAAACGTCATCAGGAGTCCCGACTAAAACCGTAAATGTAAGAAAATGTAAAAAAAAATGCATATTTTACGAAAAAAAAATTTTGCTAAAATGTCGTAAGGGGGGACCCTGTCGTAAAAATTCCAAAAAACGGACTTGCTTCAGCAGCACAATTCTGGTGCTGTAGTTGTAGGAGATGTCTCAAAACGTCATCAGGAGTCCCGACAAAACCTAAAAATGGCATAAAATGCTTTTTTTGGGAAAACTTTTTTTTTACAAAAAAATTTTTAAAAAACGGTCTTGTTTCAGCAGCACAATTCTGGTGCTGTAGTTGTAGGAGATGTCTCAAAACGTCATCAGGAGTCCCGACTAAACCCGTAAATGTAAGAAAATGTAAGAAAATGCATATTTTACGAAAAAAAAATTTTGCTAAAATGTCGTAAGGGGGGACCCTGTCGTAAAAATTCAAAAAAACGGACTTGCTTCAGCAGCACAATTCTGGTGCTGTAGTTGTAGGAGATGTCTCAAAACGTCATCAGGAGTCCCTACAAAACCTAAAAATGGCATGAAATGCTTTTTTTTGGAAAACTTTTTTTCACAAAAAAAATTTCAAAAAACAAAATTGCTTCAGCAGCATAATTCTGGTGCTGTAGTTGTAGGAGATGTCTCAAAACGTCATCAGGAGTCCCGACTAAACCCGTAAATGTAAGAAAATGTAAAAAAATGCATATTTTACGAAAAACATTTTTTGCTAAAATGTCGTAAGGGGGGACCCTGTCGTAAAAATTCCAAAAAACGGACTTGCTTCAGCAGCACAATTCTGGTGCTGTAGTTGTAGGAGATGTCTCAAAACGTCATCAGGAGTCCCGACTAAACCCGTAAATGTAAGAAAATGTAAAAAAATTCATATTTTACGAAAAACATTTTTTGCTAAAATGTCGTAAGGGGGGACCCTGTCGTAAAAATTCCAAAAAACGGACTTGCTTCAGCAGCACAATTCTGGTGCTGTAGTTGTAGGAGATGTCTCAAAACGTCATCAGGAGTCCCTACAAAACCTAAAAATGGCATGAAATGCTTTTTTTTGGAAAACTTTTTTTCACAAAAAAAAATTCAAAAAACAGAATTGCTTCAGCAGCACAATTCTGGTGCTGTAGTTGTAGGAGATGTCTCAAAACGTCATCAGGAGTCCCGACTAAACCCGTAAATGTAAGAAAATGTAAAAAAAATGCATATTTTACGAAAAAAAAATTTTGCTAAAATGTCGTAAGGGGGGACCCTGTCGTAAAAATTCCAAAAAACGGACTTGCTTCAGCAGCACAATTCTGGTGCTGTAGTTGTAGGAGATGTCTTAAAACGTCATCAGGAGTCACGACAAAACCCGTAAATGTAAGAAAATGTAAGAAAATGCATATTTTACGAAAAACATTTTTTGCTAAAATGTCGTAAGGGGGGACCCTGTCGTAAAAATTCCAAAAAACGGACTTGCTTCAGCAGCACAATTCTGGTGCTGTAGTTGTAGGAGATGTCTTAAAACGTCACCAGGAGTCCCGACAAAACATAAAAATGGCATAAAATGCTTTTTTTGGGAAAACTTTTTTTTTACAAAAAAAAATTTAAAAAACGGTCTTGTTTCAGCAGCACAATTCTGGTGCTGTAGTTGCAGGAGATGTCTCAAAACGTCATCAGGAGTCCCGACTAAACCCGTAAATGTAAGAAAATGTAAAAAAAATGCATATTTTACGAAAAACATTTTTTGCTAAAATGTCGTAAGGGGGGACCCTGTCGTAAAAATTCAAAAAAACGGACTTGCTTCAGCAGCACAATTCTGGTGCTGTAGTTGTAGGAGATGTCTCAAAACGTCATCAGGAGTCCCGACTAAACCCGTAAATGTAAGAAAATGTAAAAAAAAATGCATATTTTACGAAAACAAATTTTTGCTAAAATGTCGTAAAGGGGGACCCTGTCGTAAAAATTCCAAAAAACGGACTTGCTTCAGCAGCACAATTCTGTTGCTGTAGTTGTAGGAGATGTCTTAAAACGTCATCAGGAGTCCCGACAAAACATAAAAATGGCATAAAATGCTTTTTTTGGGAAAACTTTTTTTTTACAAAAAAAATTTTAAAAAACGGTCTTGTTTCAGCAGCACAATTCTGGTGCTGTAGTTGTAGGTGATATCTCAAAACGTCATCAGGAGTCCGACTAAACCCGTAAATGTAAGAAAATGTAAAAAAAAATGCATATTTTACGAAAAACATTTTTGCTAAAATGTCGTAAGGGGGGAACCTGTCGTAAAAGTTCCAAAAAACGGACTTGCTTCAGCAGCACAATTCTGGTGCTGTAGTTGTAGGAGATGTCTCAAAACGTCATCAAGAGTCCCTACAAAACCTAAAAATGGCATGAAATGCTTTTTTTTGGATAACTTTTTTTCACAAAAAAAATTTCAAAAAACAAACTTGCTTCAGCAGCACAATTCTGGTGCTGTAGTTGTAGGAGATGTCTCAAAACGTCATCAGGAGTCCCGACTAAACCCGTAAATGTAAGAAAATGTAAGAAAATGCATATTTTACGAAAAACATTTTTTGCTAAAATGTCGTAAGGGGGGACCCTGTCGTAAAAATTCCAAAAAACGGACTTGCTTCAGCAGCACAATTCCGGTGCTGTAGTTGTAGGAGATGTCTTAAAACGTCATCAGGAGTCCCGACAAAACCTAAAAATGGCATAAAATGCTTTTTTTGGGAAAACTTTTTTTTTACAAAAAAAAAATTTAAAAACGGTCTTGTTTCAGCAGCACAATTCTGGTGCTGTAGTTGTAGGAGATGTCTCAAAACGTCATCAGGAGTCCCGACTAAACCCGTAAATGTAAGAAAATGTAAAAAAATGCATATTTTACGAAAAAAAATTTTTGCTAAAATGTCGTAAGGGGGGACCCTGTCGTAAAAATTCAAAAAAACGGACTTGCTTCAGCAGCACAATTCTGGTGCTGTAGTTGTAGGAGATGTCTCAAAACGTCATCAGGAGTCCCTACAAAACCTAAAAATGGCATGAAATGCTTTTTTTTGGAAAACTTTTTTTCACAAAAAAAAATTCAAAAAACAGACTTGCTTCAGCAGCACAATTCTGGTGCTGTAGTTGTAGGAGATGTCTCAAAACGTCATCAGGAGTCCCGACTAAAACCGTAAATGTAAGAAAATGTAAAAAAAAATGCATATTTTACGAAAAAAAATTTTTGCTAAAATGTCGTAAGGGGGGACCCTGTCGTAAAAATTCCAAAAAACGGACTTGCTTCAGCAGCACAATTCTGGTGCTGTAGTTGTAGGAGATGTCTCAAAACGTCATCAGGAGTCCCGACCAAACCTAAAAATGGCATAAAATGCTTTTTTTGGGAAAACTTTTTTTTTACAAAAAAAATTTTAAAAAACGGTCTTGTTTCAGCAGCACAATTCTGGTGCTGTAGTTGTAGGAGATGTCTCAAAACGTCATCAGGAGTCCCGACTAAACCCGTAAATGTAAGAAAATGTAAGAAAATGCATATTTTACGAAAAAAAAATTTTGCTAAAATGTCGTAAGGGGGGACCCTGTCGTAAAAATTCAAAAAAACGGACTTGCTTCAGCAGCACAATTCTGGTGCTGTAGTTGTAGGAGATGTCTCAAAACGTCATCAGGAGTCCCTACAAAACCTAAAAATGGCATGAAATGCTTTTTTTTGGAAAACTTTTTTTCACAAAAAAAATTTCAAAAAACAAAATTGCTTCAGCAGCATAATTCTGGTGCTGTAGTTGTAGGAGATGTCTCAAAACGTCATCAGGAGTCCCGACTAAACCCGTAAATGTAAGAAAATGTAAAAAAAATGCATATTTTACGAAAAAAAAATTCTGCTAAAATGTCGTAAGGGGGGACCCTGTCGTAAAAATTCCAAAAAACGGACTTGCTTCAGCAGCACAATTCTGGTGCTGTAGTTGTAGGAGATGTCTCAAAACGTCATCAGGAGTCCCGACTAAACCCGTAAATGTAAGAAAATGTAAAAAAATGCATATTTTACGAAAAACATTTTTTGCTAAAATGTCGTAAGGGGGGACCCTGTCGTAAAAATTCCAAAAAACGGACTTGCTTCAGCAGCACAATTCTGGTGCTGTAGTTGTAGGAGATGTCTCAAAACGTCATCAGGAGTCCCTACAAAACCTAAAAATGGCATGAAATGCTTTTTTTTGGAAAACTTTTTTTCACAAAAAAAATTTCAAAAAACAGACTTGCTTCAGCAGCACAATTCTGGTGCTGTAGTTGTAGGAGATGTCTTAAAACGTCATCAGGAGTCCCGACAAAACCCGTAAATGTAAGAAAATGTAAGAAAATGCATATTTTACGAAAAACATTTTTTGCTAAAATGTCGTAAGGGGGGACCCTGTCGTAAAAATTCCAAAAAACGGACTTGCTTCAGCAGCACAATTCTGGTGCTGTAGTTGTAGGAGATGTCTTAAAACGTCACCAGGAGTCCCGACAAAACATAAAAATGGCATAAAATGCTTTTTTTGGGAAAACTTTTTTTTTACAAAAAAAAATTTAAAAAACGGTCTTGTTTCAGCAGCACAATTCTGGTGCTGTAGTTGCAGGAGATGTCTCAAAACGTCATCAGGAGTCCCGACTAAACCCGTAAATGTAAGAAAATGTAAAAAAAATGCATATTTTACGAAAAAAAAATGTTGCTAAAATGTCGTAAGGGGGGACCCTGTCGTAAAAATTCCAAAAAACGGACTTGCTTCAGCAGCACAATTCTGGTGCTGTAGTTGTAGGAGATGTCTTAAAACGTCATCAGGAGTCCCGACAAAACCTAAAAATGGCATAAAATGCTTTTTTTGGGAAAACTTTTTTTTTACAAAAAAAAATTTAAAAAACGGTTTTGTTTCAGCAGCACAATTCTGGTGCTGTAGTTGTAGGAGATGTCTCAAAACGTCATCAGGAGTCCCGACTAAACCCGTAAATGTAAGAAAATGTAAAAAAAATGCATATTTTACGAAAAACATTTTTTGCTAAAATGTCGTAAGGGGGGAACCTGTCGTAAAAATTCAAAAAAACGGACTTGCTTCATTAGCACAATTCTGGTGCTGTAGTTGTAGGAGATGTCTCAAAACGTCATCAGGAGTCCCGACTAAACCCGTAAATGTAAGAAAATGTGAAAAAATCCATATTTTACGAAAAACATTTTTTGCTAAAATGTCGTAAGGGGGGACCCTGTCGTAAAAATTAAAAAAAACGGACTTGCTTCAGCAGCACAATTCTGGTGCTGTAGTTGTAGGAGATGTCTCAAAACGTCATCAGGAGTCCCGACTAAACCCGTAAATGTAAGAAAATGTAAGAAAATGCATTTTTTACGCAAAACATTTTTTGCTAAAATGTCGTAAGGGGGGACCCTGTCGTAAAAATTCCAAAAAACGGACTTGCTTCAGCAGCACAATTCTGGTGCTGTAGTTGTAGGAGATGTCTCAAAACATCATCAGGAGTCCCGACTAAACCCGTAAATGTAAGAAAATGTAAAAAAAAATGCATATTTTACGAAAAACATTTTTGCTAAAATGTCGTAAGGGGGGACCCTGTCGTAAAAATTCCAAAAAACGGACTTGCTTCAGCAGCACAATTCTGGTGCTGTAGTTGTAGGAGATGTCTCAAAACGTCATCAGGAGTCCCTACAAAACCTAAAAATGGCATGAAATGCTTTTTTTTGGAAAACTTTTTTTCACAAAAAAAAATTAAAAAAACAGAATTGCTTCAGCAGCACAATTCTGGTGCTGTAGTTGTAGGAGATGTCTTAAAACGTCATCAGGAGTCCCGACAAAACCCGTAAATGTAAGAAAATGTAAGAAAATGCATATTTTACGAAAAACATTTTTTGCTAAAATGTCGTAAGGGGGGACCCTGTCGTAAAAATTCCAAAAAACGGACTTGCTTCAGCAGTACAATTCTGGTGCTGTAGTTGTAGGAGATGTCTTAAAACGTCACCAGGAGTCCCGACAAAACATAAAAATGGGATAAAATGCTTTTTTTGGGAAAACTTTTTTTTTACAAAAAAAAATTTAAAAAACGGTCTTGTTTCAGCAGCACAATTCTGGTGCTGTAGTTGCAGGAGATGTCTCAAAACGTCATCAGGAGTCCCGACTAAACCCGTAAATGTAAGAAAATGTAAAAAAAATGCATATTTTACGAAAAAAAAATTTTGCTAAAATGTCGTAAGGGGGGACCCTGTCGTAAAAATTCCAAAAAACGGACTTGCTTCAGCAGCACAATTCTGGTGCTGTAGTTGTAGGAGATGTCTTAAAACGTCATCAGGAGTCCCGACAAAACCTAAAAATGGCATAAAATGCTTTTTTTGGGAAAACTTTTTTTTTACAAAAAAAAATTTAAAAAACGGTCTTGTTTCAGCAGCACAATTCTGGTGCTGTAGTTGTAGGAGATGTCTCAAAACGTCATCAGGAGTCCCGACTAAACCCGTAAATGTAAGAAAATGTAAAAAAAATGCATATATTACGAAAAACATTTTTTGCTAAAATGTCGTAAGGGGGGACCCTGTCGTAAAACAAAGGAGTCCCGACTAAACCCGTAAATGTAAGAAAATGTGAAAAAATGCATATTTTACGAAAAACATTTTTTGCTAAAATGTCGTAAGGGGGGACCCTGTCGTAAAAATTCCAAAAAACGGACTTGCTTCAGCAGCACAATTCTGGTGCTGTAGTTGTAGGAGATGTCTCAAAACGTCATCAGGAGTCCCGACTAAACCCGTAAATGTAAGAAAATGTAAAAAAAATGCATATTTTACGAAAAACATTTTTTGCTAAAATGTCGTAAGGGGGGACCCTGTCGTAAAAATTAAAAAAAACGGACTTGCTTCAGCAGCACAATTCTGGTGCTGTAGTTGTAGGAGATGTCTCAAAACGTCATCAGGAGTCCCGACTAAACCCGTAAATGTAAGAAAATGTAAAAAAAATGCATATTTTACGTAAAAAAATTTTTGCTAAAATGTCGTAAGGGGGGACCCTGTCGTAAAAATTCAAAAAAACGGACTTGCTTCAGCAGCACAATTCTGGTGCTGTAGTTGTAGGAGATGTCTCAAAACGTCATCAGGAGTCCCTACAAAACCTAAAAATGGCATGAAATGCTTTTTTTTGGAAAACTTTTTTTCACAAAAAAAAATTCAAAAAACAGACTTGCTTCAGCAGCACAATTCTGGTGCTGTAGTTGTAGGAGATGTCTCAAAACGTCATCAGGAGTCCCGACTAAAACCGTAAATGTAAGAAAATGTAAAAAAAATGCATATTTTACGAAAAACATTTTTGCTAAAATGTCGTAAGGGGGGACCCTGTCGTAAAAATTCCAAAAAACGGACTTGCTTCAACAGCACAATTCTGGTGCTGTAGTTGTAGGAGATGTCTCAAAACGTCATCAGGAGTCCCTACAAAACCTAAAAATGGCATAAAATGCTTTTTTTGGGAAAACTTTTTTTTTACAAAAAAAAATTCAAAAAACAGAATTGCTTCAGCAGCACAATTTTGGTGCTGTAGTTGTAGGAGATGTCTCAAAACGTCATCAGGAGTCCCGACTAAACCCGTAAATGTAAGAAAATGTAAAAAAATGCATATTTTACGAAAAACATTTTTTGCTAAAATGTCGTAAGGGGGGACCCTGTCGTAAAAATTCAAAAAAACGGACTTGCTTCAGCAGCACAATTCTGGTGCTGTAGTTGTAGGAGATGTCTCAAAACGTCATCAGGAGTCCCTACAAAACCTAAAAATGGCATGAAATGCTTTTTTTTGGAAAACTTTTTTTCACAAAAAAAAATTCAAAAAACAAACTTGCTTCAGCAGCACAATTCTGGTGCTGTAGTTGTAGGAAATGTCTCAAAACGTCATCAGGAGTCCCGACTAAAACCGCAAATGTAGGAAAATGTAAAAAAAAATGCATATTTTACGAAAAAAAAATTTTGCTAAAATGTCGTAAGGGGGGACCCTGTCGTAAAAATTCCAAAAAACGGACTTGCTTCAGCAGCACAATTCTGGTGCTGTAGTTGTAGGAGATGTCTCAAAACGTCATCAGGAGTCCCGACAAAACCTAAAAATGGCATAAAATGCTTTTTTTGGGAAAACTTTTTTTTTACAAAAAAAAATTTAAAAAACGGTCTTGTTTCAGCAGCACAATTCTGGTGCTGTAGTTGTAGGAGATGTCTCAAAACGTCATCAGGAGTCCCGACTAAACCCGTAAATGTAAGAAAATGTAAGAAAATGCATATTTTACGAAAAAAAATGTTTGCTAAAATGTCGTAAGGGGGGACCCTGTCGTAAAAATTCCAAAAAACGGACTTGCTTCAGCAGCACAATTCTGGTGCTGTAGTTGTAGGAGATGTCTCAAAACGTCATCAGGAGTCCCTACAAAACCTAAAAATGGCATGAAATGCTTTTTTTTGGAAAACTTTTTTTCACAAAAAAAAATTCAAAAAACAGAATTGCTTCAGCAGCACAATTCTGGTGCTGTAGTTGTAGGAGATGTCTCAAAACGTCATCAGGAGTCCCGACTAAACCCGTAAATGTAAGAAAATGTAAAAAAAATGCATATTTTACGAAAAAAAAATTTTGCTAAAATGTCGTAAGGGGGGACCCTGTCGTAAAAATTCCAAAAAACGGACTTGCTTCAGCAGCACAATTCTGGTGCTGTAGTTGTAGGAGATGTCTTAAAACGTCATCAGGAGTCACGACAAAACCCGTAAATGTAAGAAAATGTAAGAAAATGCATATTTTACGAAAAACATTTTTTGCTAAAATGTCGTAAGGGGGGACCCTGTCGTAAAAATTCCAAAAAACGGACTTGCTTCAGCAGCACAATTCTGGTGCTGTAGTTGTAGGAGATGTCTTAAAACGTCACCAGGAGTCCCGACAAAACATAAAAATGGCATAAAATGCTTTTTTTGGGAAAACTTTTTTTTTACAAAAAAAAATTTAAAAAACGGTCTTGTTTCAGCAGCACAATTCTGGTGCTGTAGTTGCAGGAGATGTCTCAAAACGTCATCAGGAGTCCCGACTAAACCCGTAAATGTAAGAAAATGTAAAAAAAATGCATATTTTACGAAAAACATTTTTTGCTAAAATGTCGTAAGGGGGGACCCTGTCGTAAAAATTCAAAAAAACGGACTTGCTTCAGCAGCACAATTCTGGTGCTGTAGTTGTAGGAGATGTCTCAAAACGTCATCAGGAGTCCCGACTAAACCCGTAAATGTAAGAAAATGTAAAAAAAAATGCATATTTTACGAAAACAAATTTTTGCTAAAATGTCGTAAAGGGGGACCCTGTCGTAAAAATTCCAAAAAACGGACTTGCTTCAGCAGCACAATTCTGTTGCTGTAGTTGTAGGAGATGTCTTAAAACGTCATCAGGAGTCCCGACAAAACATAAAAATGGCATAAAATGCTTTTTTTGGGAAAACTTTTTTTTTACAAAAAAAATTTTAAAAAACGGTCTTGTTTCAGCAGCACAATTCTGGTGCTGTAGTTGTAGGTGATATCTCAAAACGTCATCAGGAGTCCGACTAAACCCGTAAATGTAAGAAAATGTAAAAAAAAATGCATATTTTACGAAAAACATTTTTGCTAAAATGTCGTAAGGGGGGAACCTGTCGTAAAAGTTCCAAAAAACGGACTTGCTTCAGCAGCACAATTCTGGTGCTGTAGTTGTAGGAGATGTCTCAAAACGTCATCAAGAGTCCCTACAAAACCTAAAAATGGCATGAAATGCTTTTTTTTGGATAACTTTTTTTCACAAAAAAAATTTCAAAAAACAAACTTGCTTCAGCAGCACAATTCTGGTGCTGTAGTTGTAGGAGATGTCTCAAAACGTCATCAGGAGTCCCGACTAAACCCGTAAATGTAAGAAAATGTAAGAAAATGCATATTTTACGAAAAACATTTTTTGCTAAAATGTCGTAAGGGGGGACCCTGTCGTAAAAATTCCAAAAAACGGACTTGCTTCAGCAGCACAATTCTGGTGCTGTAGTTGTAGGAGATGTCTTAAAACGTCATCAGGAGTCCCGACAAAACCTAAAAATGGCATAAAATGCTTTTTTTGGGAAAACTTTTTTTTTACAAAAAAAAAATTTAAAAACGGTCTTGTTTCAGCAGCACAATTCTGCTCAGAACGTCATCAGGAGTCCCGACTAAACCCGTAAATTTAAGAAAATGTAAAAAAAATGCATATTTTACGAAAAACATTTTTTGTTAAAATGTCGTAAGGGGGGAACCTGTCGTAAAAATTCAAAAAAACGGACTTGCTTCAGCAGCACAATTCTGGTGCTGTAGTTGCAGGAGATGTCTCAAAACGTCATCAGGAGTCCCGACTAAACCCGTAAATGTAAGAAAATGTAAAAAAATGCATATTTTACAAAAAAAATTTTTTGCTAAAATGTCGTAAGGGGGGACCCTGTCGTAAAAATTCAAAAAAACGGACATGCTTCAGCAGCACAATTCTGGTGCTGTAGTTGTAGGAGATGTCTCAAAACGTCATCAGGAGTCCCTACAAAACCTAAAAATGGCATGAAATGCTTTTTTTTGGAAAACTTTTTTTCACAAAAAAAAATTCAAAAAACAGACTTGCTTCAGCAGCACAATTCTGGTGCTGTAGTTGTAGGAGATGTCTCAAAACGTCATCAGGAGTCCCGACTAAAACCGTAAATGTAAGAAAATGTAAAAAAAATGCATATTTTACGAAAAAAAAATTTTGCTAAAATGTCGTAAGGGGGGACCCTGTCGTAAAAATTCCAAAAAACGGACTTGCTTCAGCAGCACAATTCTGGTGCTGTAGTTGTAGGAGATGTCTCAAAACGTCATCAGGAGTCCCGACAAAACCTAAAAATGGCATAAAATGCTTTTTTTGGGAAAACTTTTTTTTTACAAAAAAATTTTTAAAAAACGGTCTTGTTTCAGCAGCACAATTCTGGTGCTGTTGTTGTAGGAGATGTCTCAAAACGTCATCAGGAGTCCCGACTAAACCCGTAAATGTAAGAAAATGTAAGAAAATGCATATTTTACGAAAAAAAAATTTTGCTAAAATGTCGTAAGGGGGGACCCTGTCGTAAAAATTCAAAAAAACGGACTTGCTTCAGCAGCACAATTCTGGTGCTGTAGTTGTAGGAGATGTCTCAAAACGTCATCAGGAGTCCCTACAAAACCTAAAAATGGCATGAAATGCTTTTTTTTGGAAAACTTTTTTTCACAAAAAAAATTTCAAAAAACAAAATTGCTTCAGCAGCACAATTCTGGTGCTGTAGTTGTAGGAGATGTCTCAAAACGTCATCAGGAGTCCCGACTAAACCCGTAAATGTAAGAAAATGTAAAAAAAATGCATATTTTACGAAAAAAAAATTCTGCTAAAATGTCGTAAGGGGGGACCCTGTCGTAAAAATTCCAAAAAACGGACTTGCTTCAGCAGCACAATTCTGGTGCTGTAGTTGTAGGAGATGTCTCAAAACGTCATCAGGAGTCCCGACTAAACCCGTAAATGTAAGAAAATGTAAAAAAATGCATATTTTACGAAAAACATTTTTTGCTAAAATGTCGTAAGGGGGGACCCTGTCGTAAAAATTCCAAAAAACGGACTTGCTTCAGCAGCACAATTCTGGTGCTGTAGTTGTAGGAGATGTCTCAAAACGTCATCAGGAGTCCCTACAAAACCTAAAAATGGCATGAAATGCTTTTTTTTGGAAAACTTTTTTTCACAAAAAAAATTTCAAAAAACAGACTTGCTTCAGCAGCACAATTCTGGTGCTGTAGTTGTAGGAGATGTCTTAAAACGTCATCAGGAGTCCCGACAAAACCCGTAAATGTAAGAAAATGTAAGAAAATGCATATTTTACGAAAAACATTTTTTGCTAAAATGTCGTAAGGGGGGACCCTGTCGTAAAAATTCCAAAAAACGGACTTGCTTCAGCAGCACAATTCTGGTGCTGTAGTTGTAGGAGATGTCTTAAAACATCACCAGGAGTCCCGACAAAACATAAAAATGGCATAAAATGCTTTTTTTGGGAAAACTTTTTTTTTACAAAAAAATTTTTAAAAAACGGTCTTGTTTCAGCAGCACAATTCTGGTGCTGTAGTTGCAGGAGATGTCTCAAAACGTCATCAGGAGTCCCGACTAAACCCGTAAATGTAAGAAAATGTAAAAAAATGCATATTTTACGAAAAAAAAATTTTGCTAAAATGTCGTAAGGGGGGACCCTGTCGTAAAAATTCCAAAAAACGGACTTGCTTCAGCAGCACAATTCTGGTGCTGTAGTTGTAGGAGATGTCTTAAAACGTCATCAGGAGTCCCGACAAAACCTAAAAATGGCATAAAATGCTTTTTTTGGGAAAACTTTTTTTTTACAAAAAAAAATTTAAAAAACGGTTTTGTTTCAGCAGCACAATTCTGGTGCTGTAGTTGTAGGAGATGTCTCAAAACGTCATCAGGAGTCCCGACTAAACCCGTAAATGTAAGAAAATGTAAAAAAAATGCATATTTTACGAAAAACATTTTTTGCTAAAATGTCGTAAGGGGGGAACCTGTCGTAAAAATTCAAAAAAACGGACTTGCTTCATTAGCACAATTCTGGTGCTGTAGTTGTAGGAGATGTCTCAAAACGTCATCAGGAGTCCCGACTAAACCCGTAAATGTAAGAAAATGTGAAAAAATCCATATTTTACGAAAAACATTTTTTGCTAAAATGTCGTAAGGGGGGACCCTGTCGTAAAAATTAAAAAAAACGGACTTGCTTCAGCAGCACAATTCTGGTGCTGTAGTTGTAGGAGATGTCTCAAAACGTCATCAGGAGTCCCTACAAAACCTAAAAATGGCATGAAATGCTTTTTTTTGGAAAACTTTTTTTCACAAAAAAAAATTCAAAAAACAGAATTGCTTCAGCAGCACAATTCTGGTGCTGTAGTTGTAGGAGATGTCTCAAAACGTCATCAGGAGTCCCGACTAAACCCGTAAATGTAAGAAAATGTAAAAAAAATGCATATTTTACGAAAAACATTTTTGCTAAAATGTCGTAAGGGGGGAACCTGTCGTAAAAGTTCCAAAAAACGGACTTGCTTCAGCAGCACAATTCTGGTGCTGTAGTTGTAGGAGATGTCTCAAAACGTCATCAAGAGTCCCTACAAAACCTAAAAATGGCATGAAATGCTTTTTTTTGGATAACTTTTTTTCACAAAAAATTTTTCAAAAAACAGACTTGCTTCAGCAGCACAATTCTGGTGCTGTAGTTGTAGGAGATGTCTCAAAACGTCATCAGGAGTCCCGACTAAACCCGTAAATGTAAGAAAATGTAAGAAAATGCATTTTTTACGCAAAACATTTTTTGCTAAAATGTCGTAAGGGGGGACCCTGTTGTAAAAATTCCAAAAAACGGACTTGCTTCAGCAGCACAATTCTGGTGCTGTAGTTGTAGGAGATGTCTCAAAACATCATCAGGAGTCCCGACTAAACCCGTAAATGTAAGAAAATGTAAAAAAAAATGCATATTTTACGAAAAACATTTTTGCTAAAATGTCGTAAGGGGGGACCCTGTCGTAAAAATTCCAAAAAACGGACTTGCTTCAGCAGCACAATTCTGGTGCTGTAGTTGTAGGAGATGTCTCAAAACGTCATCAGGAGTCCCTACAAAACCTAAAAATGGCATGAAATGCTTTTTTTTGGAAAACTTTTTTTCACAAAAAAAAATTAAAAAAACAGAATTGCTTCAGCAGCACAATTCTGGTGCTGTAGTTGTAGGAGATGTCTCAAAACGTCATCAGGAGTCCCGACTAAACCCGTAAATGTAAGAAAATGTAAAAAAAATGCATATTTTACGAAAAAAAATGTTTGCTAAAATGTCGTAAGGGGGGACCCTGTCGTAAAAATTCCAAAAAACGGACTTGCTTCAGCAGCACAATTCTGGTGCTGTAGTTGTAGGAGATGTCTTAAAACGTCATCAGGAGTCCCGACAAAACCCGTAAATGTAAGAAAATGTAAGAAAATGCATATTTTACGAAAAACATTTTTTGCTAAAATGTCGTAAGGGGGGACCCTGTCGTAAAAATTCCAAAAAACGGACTTGCTTCAGCAGCACAATTCTGGTGCTGTAGTTGTAGGAGATGTCTTAAAACGTCATCAGGAGTCCCGACAAAACCTAAAAATGGCATAAAATGCTTTTTTTGGGAAAACTTTTTTTTTACAAAAAAAAATTTAAAAAACGGTCTTGTTTCAGCAGCACAATTCTGGTGCTGTAGTTGTAGGAGATGTCTCAAAACGTCATCAGGAGTCCCGACTAAACCCGTAAATGTAAGAAAATGTAAAAAAAATGCATATATTACGAAAAACATTTTTTGCTAAAATGTCGTAAGGGGGGACCCTGTCGTAAAACAAAGGAGTCCCGACTAAACCCGTAAATGTAAGAAAATGTGAAAAAATGCATATTTTACGAAAAACATTTTTTGCTAAAATGTCGTAAGGGGGGACCCTGTCGTAAAAATTCCAAAAAACGGACTTGCTTCAGCAGCACAATTCTGGTGCTGTAGTTGTAGGAGATGTCTCAAAACGTCATCAGGAGTCCCTACAAAACCTAAAAATGGCATGAAATGCTTTTTTTTGGAAAACTTTTTTTCACAAAAAAAAATTCAAAAAACAGACTTGCTTCAGCAGCACAATTCTGGTGCTGTAGTTGTAGGAGATGTCTCAAAACGTCATCAGGAGTCCCGACTAAACCCGTAAATGTAAGAAAATGTAAAAAAAATGCATATTTTACGAAAAACATTTTTTGCTAAAATGTCGTAAGGGGGGACCCTGTCGTAAAAATTCAAAAAAACGGACTTGCTTCAGCAGCACAATTCTGGTGCTGTAGTTGTAGGAGATGTCTCAAAACGTCATCAGGAGTCCCTACAAAACCTAAAAATGGCATGAAATGCTTTTTTTTGGAAAACTTTTTTTCACAAAAAAAAATTCAAAAAACAGACTTGCTTCAGCAGCACAATTCTGGTGCTGTAGTTGTAGGAGATGTCTCAAAACGTCATCAGGAGTCCCGACTAAACCCGTAAATGTAAGAAAATGTAAAAAAAAATGCATATTTTACGTAAAAAAATTTTTGCTAAAATGTCGTAAGGGGGGACCCTGTCGTAAAAATTCAAAAAAACGGACTTGCTTCAGCAGCACAATTCTGGTGCTGTAGTTGTAGGAGATGTCTCAAAACGTCATCAGGAGTCCCTACAAAACCTAAAAATGGCATGAAATGCTTTTTTTTGGAAAACTTTTTTTCACAAAAAAAAATTCAAAAAACAGACTTGCTTCAGCAGCACAATTCTGGTGCTGTAGTTGTAGGAGATGTCTCAAAACGTCATCAGGAGTCCCGACTAAAACCGTAAATGTAAGAAAATGTAAAAAAAATGCATATTTTACGAAAAACATTTTTGCTAAAATGTCGTAAGGGGGGACCCTGTCGTAAAAATTCCAAAAAACGGACTTGCTTCAACAGCACAATTCTGGTGCTGTAGTTGTAGGAGATGTCTCAAAACGTCATCAGGAGTCCCTACAAAACCTAAAAATGGCATAAAATGCTTTTTTTGGGAAAACTTTTTTTTTACAAAAAAAAATTCAAAAAACAGAATTGCTTCAGCAGCACAATTCTGGTGCTGTAGTTGTAGGAGATGTCTCAAAACGTCATCAGGAGTCCCGACTAAACCCATAAATGTAAGAAAATGTAAAAAAATGCATATTTTACGAAAAACATTTTTTGCTAAAATGTCGTAAAAATTCAAAAAAACGGACTTGCTTCAGCAGCACAATTCTGGTGCTGTAGTTGTAGGAGATGTCTCAAAACGTCATCAGGAGTCCCTACAAAACCTAAAAATGGCATGAAATGCTTTTTTTTGGAAAACTTTTTTTCACAAAAAAAAATTCAAAAAACAAACTTGCTTCAGCAGCACAATTCTGGTGCTGTAGTTGTAGGAAATGTCTCAAAACGTCATCAGGAGTCCCGACTAAAACCGTAAATGTAGGAAAATGTCGGACTTGCTTCAGCAGCACAATTCTGGTGCTGTAGTTGTAGGAGATGTCTCAAAACGTCATCAGGAGTCCCGACAAAACCTAAAAATGGCATAAAATGCTTTTTTTGGGAAAACTTTTTTTTTACAAAAAAAAATTTAAAAAACGGTCTTGTTTCAGCAGCACAATTCTGGTGCTGTAGTTGTAGGAGATGTCTCAAAACGTCATCAGGAGTCCCGACTAAACCCGTAAATGTAAGAAAATGTAAGAAAATGCATATTTTACGAAAAAAAATGTTTGCTAAAATGTCGTAAGGGGGGAACCTGTCGTAAAAATTCCAAAAAACGGACTTGCTTCAGCAGCACAATTCTGGTGCTGTAGTTGTAGGAGATGTCTCAAAACGTCATCAGGAGTCCCTACAAAACCTAAAAATGGCATGAAATGCTTTTTTTTGGAAAACTTTTTTTCACAAAAAAAATTTCAAAAAACAAAATTGCTTCAGCAGCACAATTCTGGTGCTGTAGTTGTAGGAGATGTCTCAAAACGTCATCAGGAGTCCCGACTAAACCCGTAAATGTAAGAAAATGTAAAAAAAATGCATATTTTACGAAAAAAAAATTCTGCTAAAATGTCGTAAGGGGGGACCCTGTCGTAAAAATTCCAAAAAACGGACTTGCTTCAGCAGCACAATTCTGGTGCTGTAGTTGTAGGAGATGTCTCAAAACGTCATCAGGAGTCCCGACTAAACCCGTAAATGTAAGAAAATGTAAAAAAATGCATATTTTACGAAAAACATTTTTTGCTAAAATGTCGTAAGGGGGGACCCTGTCGTAAAAATTCCAAAAAACGGACTTGCTTCAGCAGCACAATTCTGGTGCTGTAGTTGTAGGAGATGTCTCAAAACGTCATCAGGAGTCCCTACAAAACCTAAAAATGGCATGAAATGCTTTTTTTTGGAAAACTTTTTTTCACAAAAAAAATTTCAAAAAACAGACTTGCTTCAGCAGCACAATTCTGGTGCTGTAGTTGTAGGAGATGTCTTAAAACGTCATCAGGAGTCCCGACAAAACCCGTAAATGTAAGAAAATGTAAGAAAATGCATATTTTACGAAAAACATTTTTTGCTAAAATGTCGTAAGGGGGGACCCTGTCGTAAAAATTCCAAAAAACGGACTTGCTTCAGCAGCACAATTCTGGTGCTGTAGTTGTAGGAGATGTCTTAAAACATCACCAGGAGTCCCGACAAAACATAAAAATGGCATAAAATGCTTTTTTTGGGAAAACTTTTTTTTTACAAAAAAAATTTTAAAAAACGGTCTTGTTTCAGCAGCACAATTCTGGTGCTGTAGTTGCAGGAGATGTCTCAAAACGTCATCAGGAGTCCCGACTAAACCCGTAAATGTAAGAAAATGTAAAAAAATGCATATTTTACGAAAAAAAAATTTTGCTAAAATGTCGTAAGGGGGGACCCTGTCGTAAAAATTCCAAAAAACGGACTTGCTTCAGCAGCACAATTCTGGTGCTGTAGTTGTAGGAGATGTCTTAAAACGTCATCAGGAGTCCCGACAAAACCTAAAAATGGCATAAAATGCTTTTTTTGGGAAAACTTTTTTTTTACAAAAAAAAATTTAAAAAACGGTTTTGTTTCAGCAGCACAATTCTGGTGCTGTAGTTGTAGGAGATGTCTCAAAACGTCATCAGGAGTCCCGACTAAACCCGTAAATGTAAGAAAATGTAAAAAAAATGCATATTTTACGAAAAACATTTTTTGCTAAAATGTCGTAAGGGGGGAACCTGTCGTAAAAATTCAAAAAAACGGACTTGCTTCATTAGCACAATTCTGGTGCTGTAGTTGTAGGAGATGTCTCAAAACGTCATCAGGAGTCCCGACTAAACCCGTAAATGTAAGAAAATGTGAAAAAATCCATATTTTACGAAAAACATTTTTTGCTAAAATGTCGTAAGGGGGGACCCTGTCGTAAAAATTAAAAAAAACGGACTTGCTTCAGCAGCACAATTCTGGTGCTGTAGTTGTAGGAGATGTCTCAAAACGTCATCAGGAGTCCCTACAAAACCTAAAAATGGCATGAAATGCTTTTTTTTGGAAAACTTTTTTTCACAAAAAAAAATTCAAAAAACAGAATTGCTTCAGCAGCACAATTCTGGTGCTGTAGTTGTAGGAGATGTCTCAAAACGTCATCAGGAGTCCCGACTAAACCCGTAAATGTAAGAAAATGTAAAAAAATGCATATTTTACGGAAAACATTTTTTGCTAAAATGTCGTAAGGGGGGAACCTGTCGTAAAAATTCCAAAAAACGGACTTGCTTCAGCAGCACAATTCTGGTGCTGTAGTTGTAGGAGATGTCTCAAAACGTCATCAGGAGTCCCTACAAAACCTAAAAATGGCATGAAATGCTTTTTTTTGGAAAACTTTTTTTCACAAAAAAAAATTCAAAAAACAGAATTGCTTCAGCAGCACAATTCTGGTGCTGTAGTTGTAGGAGATGTCTCAAAACGTCATCAGGAGTCCCGACTAAACCCGTAAATGTAAGAAAATGTAAAAAAAATGCATATTTTACGAAAAACATTTTTGCTAAAATGTCGTAAGGGGGGAACCTGTCGTAAAAGTTCCAAAAAACGGACTTGCTTCAGCAGCACAATTCTGGTGCTGTAGTTGTAGGAGATGTCTCAAAACGTCATCAAGAGTCCCTACAAAACCTAAAAATGGCATGAAATGCTTTTTTTTGGATAACTTTTTTTCACAAAAAAAATTTCAAAAAACAAAATTGCTTCAGCAGCACAATTCTGGTGCTGTAGTTGTAGGAGATGTCTCAAAACGTCATCAGGAGTCCCGACTAAACCCGTAAATGTAAGAAAATGTAAAAAAAATGCATATTTTACGAAAAAAAAATTCTGCTAAAATGTCGTAAGGGGGGACCCTGTCGTAAAAATTCCAAAAAACGGACTTGCTTCAGCAGCACAATTCTGGTGCTGTAGTTGTAGGAGATGTCTCAAAACATCATCAGGAGTCCCGACTAAACCCGTAAATGTAAGAAAATGTAAAAAAAAATGCATATTTTACAAAAAACATTTTTGCTAAAATGTCGTAAGGGGGGACCCTGTCGTAAAAATTCCAAAAAACGGACTTGCTTCAGCAGCACAATTCTGGTGCTGTAGTTGTAGGAGATGTCTCAAAACGTCATCAGGAGTCCCTACAAAACCTAAAAATGGCATGAAATGCTTTTTTTTGGAAAACTTTTTTTCACAAAAAAAAATTAAAAAAACAGAATTGCTTCAGCAGCACAATTCTGGTGCTGTAGTTGTAGGAGATGTCTCAAAACGTCATCAGGAGTCCCGACTAAACCCGTAAATGTAAGAAAATGTAAAAAAAATGCATATTTTACGAAAAAAAATGTTTGCTAAAATGTCGTAAGGGGGGACCCTGTCGTAAAAATTCCAAAAAACGGACTTGCTTCAGCAGCACAATTCTGGTGCTGTAGTTGTAGGAGATGTCTTAAAACGTCATCAGGAGTCCCGACAAAACCCGTAAATGTAAGAAAATGTAAGAAAATGCATATTTTACGAAAAACATTTTTTGCTAAAATGTCGTAAGGGGGGACCCTGTCGTAAAAATTCCAAAAAACGGACTTGCTTCAGCAGCACAATTCTGGTGCTGTAGTTGTAGGAGATGTCTTAAAACGTCATCAGGAGTCCCGACAAAACCTAAAAATGGCATAAAATGCTTTTTTTGGGAAAACTTTTTTTTTACAAAAAAAAATTTAAAAAACGGTCTTGTTTCAGCAGCACAATTCTGGTGCTGTAGTTGTAGGAGATGTCTCAAAACGTCATCAGGAGTCCCGACTAAACCCGTAAATGTAAGAAAATGTAAAAAAAATGCATATATTACGAAAAACATTTTTTGCTAAAATGTCGTAAGGGGGGACCCTGTCGTAAAACAAAGGAGTCCCGACTAAACCCGTAAATGTAACAAAATGTGAAAAAATGCATATTTTACGAAAAACATTTTTTGCTAAAATGTCGTAAGGGGGGACCCTGTCGTAAAAATTCCAAAAAACGGACTTGCTTCAGCAGCACAATTCTGGTGCTGTAGTTGTAGGAGATGTCTCAAAACGTCATCAGGAGTCCCTACAAAACCTAAAAATGGCATGAAATGCTTTTTTTTGGAAAACTTTTTTTCACAAAAAAAAATTCAAAAAACAGACTTGCTTCAGCAGCACAATTCTGGTGCTGTAGTTGTAGGAGATGTCTCAAAACGTCATCAGGAGTCCCGACTAAACCCGTAAATGTAAGAAAATGTAAAAAAAATGCATATTTTACGAAAAACATTTTTTGCTAAAATGTCGTAAGGGGGGACCCTGTCGTAAAAATTCAAAAAAACGGACTTGCTTCAGCAGCACAATTCTGGTGCTGTAGTTGTAGGAGATGTCTCAAAACGTCATCAGGAGTCCCGACTAAACCCGTAAATGTAAGAAAATGTGAAAAAATGCATATTTTACGAAAAACATTTTTTGCTAAAATGTCGTAAGGGGGGACCCTGTCGTAAAAATTCAAAAAAACGGACTTGCTTCAGCAGCACAATTCTGGTGCTGTAGTTGTAGGAGATGTCTCAAAACGTCATCAGGAGTCCCTACAAAACCTAAAAATGGCATGAAATGCTTTTTTTTGGAAAACTTTTTTTCACAAAAAAAAATTCAAAAAACAGACTTGCTTCAGCAGCACAATTCTGGTGCTGTAGTTGTAGGAGATGTCTCAAAACGTCATCAGGAGTCCCGACTAAACCCGTAAATGTAAGAAAATGTAAAAAAAATGCATATTTTACGTAAAAAAATTTTTGCTAAAATGTCGTAAGGGGGGACCCTGTCGTAAAAATTCAAAAAAACGGACTTGCTTCAGCAGCACAATTCTGGTGCTGTAGTTGTAGGAGATGTCTCAAAACGTCATCAGGAGTCCCTACAAAACCTAAAAATGGCATGAAATGCTTTTTTTTGGAAAACTTTTTTTCATAAAAAAAAATTCAAAAAACAGACTTGCTTCAGCAGCACAATTCTGGTGCTGTAGTTGTAGGAGATGTCTCAAAACGTCATCAGGAGTCCCGACTAAAACCGTAAATGTAAGAAAATGTAAAAAAAATGCATATTTTACGAAAAACATTTTTGCTAAAATGTCGTAAGGGGGGACCCTGTCGTAAAAATTCCAAAAAACGGACTTGCTTCAACAGCACAATTCTGGTGCTGTAGTTGTAGGAGATGTCTCAAAACGTCATCAGGAGTCCCTACAAAACCTAAAAATGGCATAAAATGCTTTTTTTGGGAAAACTTTTTTTTTACAAAAAAAAATTCAAAAAACAGAATTGCTTCAGCAGCACAATTCTGGTGCTGTAGTTGTAGGAGATGTCTCAAAACGTCATCAGGAGTCCCGACTAAACCCATAAATGTAAGAAAATGTAAAAAAATGCATATTTTACGAAAAACATTTTTTGCTAAAATGTCGTAAAAATTCAAAAAAACGGACTTGCTTCAGCAGCACAATTCTGGTGCTGTAGTTGTAGGAGATGTCTCAAAACGTCATCAGGAGTCCCTACAAAACCTAAAAATGGCATGAAATGCTTTTTTTTGGAAAACTTTTTTTCACAAAAAAAAATTCAAAAAACAAACTTGCTTCAGCAGCACAATTCTGGTGCTGTAGTTGTAGGAAATGTCTCAAAACGTCATCAGGAGTCCCGACTAAAACCGTAAATGTAGGAAAATGTAAAAAAAAATGCATATTTTACGAAAAAAAATTTTGCTAAAATGTCGTAAGGGGGGACCCTGTCGTAAAAATTCCAAAAAACGGACTTGCTTCAGCAGCACAATTCTGGTGCTGTAGTTGTAGGAGATGTCTCAAAACGTCATCAGGAGTCCCGACAAAACCTAAAAATGGCATAAAATGCTTTTTTTGGGAAAACTTTTTTTTTACAAAAAAAAATTTAAAAAACGGTCTTGTTTCAGCAGCACAATTCTGGTGCTGTAGTTGTAGGAGATGTCTCAAAACGTCATCAGGAGTCCCGACTAAACCCGTAAATGTAAGAAAATGTAAGAAAATGCATATTTTACGAAAAAAAATGTTTGCTAAAATGTCGTAAGGGGGGAACCTGTCGTAAAAATTCCAAAAAACGGACTTGCTTCAGCAGCACAATTCTGGTGCTGTAGTTGTAGGAGATGTCTCAAAACGTCATCAGGAGTCCCTACAAAACCTAAAAATGGCATGAAATGCTTTTTTTTGGAAAACTTTTTTTCACAAAAAAAAATTCAAAAAACAGAATTGCTTCAGCAGCACAATTCTGGTGCTGTAGTTGTAGGAGATGTCTCAAAACGTCATCAGGAGTCCCGACTAAACCCGTAAATGTAAGAAAATGTAAAAAAAATGCATATTTTACGAAAAAAAAATTTTGCTAAAATGTCGTAAGGGGGGACCCTGTCGTAAAAATTCCAAAAAACGGACTTGCTTCAGCAGCACAATTCTGGTGCTGTAGTTGTAGGAGATGTCTTAAAACGTCATCAGGAGTCACGACAAAACCCGTAAATGTAAGAAAATGTAAGAAAATGCATATTTTACGAAAAACATTTTTTGCTAAAATGTCGTAAGGGGGGACCCTGTCGTAAAAATTCCAAAAAACGGACTTGCTTCAGCAGCACAATTCTGGTGCTGTAGTTGTAGGAGATGTCTTAAAACGTCACCAGGAGTCCCGACAAAACATAAAAATGGCATAAAATGCTTTTTTTGGGAAAACTTTTTTTTTACAAAAAAAAATTTAAAAAACGGTCTTGTTTCAGCAGCACAATTCTGGTGCTGTAGTTGCAGGAGATGTCTCAAAACGTCATCAGGAGTCCCGACTAAACCCGTAAATGTAAGAAAATGTAAAAAAAAATGCATATTTTACGAAAAACATTTTTTGCTAAAATGTCGTAAGGGGGGACCCTGTCGTAAAAATTCAAAAAAACGGACTTGCTTCAGCAGCACAATTCTGGTGCTGTAGTTGTAGGAGATGTCTCAAAACGTCATCAGGAGTCCCGACTAAACCCGTAAATGTAAGAAAATGTAAAAAAAAATGCATATTTTACGAAAACAAATTTTTGCTAAAATGTCGTAAAGGGGGACCCTGTCGTAAAAATTCCAAAAAACGGACTTGCTTCAGCAGCACAATTCTGTTGCTGTAGTTGTAGGAGATGTCTTAAAACGTCATCAGGAGTCCCGACAAAACATAAAAATGGCATAAAATGCTTTTTTTGGGAAAACTTTTTTTTTACAAAAAAAATTTTAAAAAACGGTCTTGTTTCAGCAGCACAATTCTGGTGCTGTAGTTGTAGGTGATATCTCAAAACGTCATCAGGAGTCCGACTAAACCCGTAAATGTAAGAAAATGTAAAAAAAAATGCATATTTTACGAAAAACATTTTTGCTAAAATGTCGTAAGGGGGGAACCTGTCGTAAAAGTTCCAAAAAACGGACTTGCTTCAGCAGCACAATTCTGGTGCTGTAGTTGTAGGAGATGTCTCAAAACGTCATCAAGAGTCCCTACAAAACCTAAAAATGGCATGAAATGCTTTTTTTTGGATAACTTTTTTTCACAAAAAAAATTTCAAAAAACAAACTTGCTTCAGCAGCACAATTCTGGTGCTGTAGTTGTAGGAAATGTCTCAAAACGTCATCAGGAGTCCCGACTAAACCCGTAAATGTAAGAAAATGTAAGAAAATGCATTTTTTACGCAAAACATTTTTTGTTAAAATGTCGTAAGGGGGGACCCTGTCGTAAAAATTCCAAAAAACGGACTTGCTTCAGCAGCACAATTCTGGTGCTGTAGTTGTAGGAGATGTCTCAAAACATCATCAGGAGTCCCGACTAAACCCGTAAATGTAAGAAAATGTAAAAAAAAATGCATATTTTACGAAAAACATTTTTGCTAAAATGTCGTAAGGGGGGACCCTGTCGTAAAAATTCAAAAAAACGGACTTGCTTCAGCAGCACAATTCTGGTGCTGTAGTTGTAGGAGATGTCTCAAAACGTCATCAGGAGTCCCTACAAAACCTAAAAATGGCATGAAATGCTTTTTTTTGGAAAACTTTTTTTCACAAAAAAAAATTCAAAAAACAGACTTGCTTCAGCAGCACAATTCTGGTGCTGTAGTTGTAGGAGATGTCTCAAAACGTCATCAGGAGTCCCGACTAAAACCGTAAATGTAAGAAAATGTAAAAAAATGCATATTTTACGAAAAAAAAAATTTGCTAAAATGTCGTAAGGGGGGGCCCTGTCGTAAAAATTCCAAAAAACGGACTTGCTTCAGCAGCACAATTCTGGTGCTGTAGTTGTAGGAGATGTCTCAAAACCTCATCAGGAGTCCCGACAAAACCTAAAAATGGCATAAAATGCTTTTTTTGGGAAAACTTTTTTTTTACAAAAAAAAATTTAAAAAACGGTCTTGTTTCAGCAGCACAATTCTGGTGCTGTAGTTGTAGGAGATGTCTCAAAACGTCATCAGGAGTCCCGACTAAACCCGTAAATGTAAGAAAATGTAAGAAAATGCATATTTCACGAAAAAAAATGTTTGCTAAAATGTCGTAAGGGGGGACCCTGTCGTAAAAATTCCAAAAAACGGACTTGCTTCAGCAGCACAATTCTGGTGCTGTAGTTGTAGGAGATGTCTCAAAACGTCATCAGGAGTCCCTACAAAACCTAAAAATGGCATGAAATGCTTTTTTTTGGAAAACTTTTTTTCACAAAAAAAAATTCAAAAAACAGAATTGCTTCAGCAGCACAATTCTGGTGCTGTAGTTGTAGGAGATGTCTCAAAACGTCATCAGGAATCCCGACTAAACCCGTAAATGTAAGAAAATGTAAAAAAAAATGCATATTTTACGAAAAAAAAATTTTGCTAAAATGTCGTAAGGGGGGACCCTGTCGTAAAAATTCCAAAAAACGGACTTGCTTCAGCAGCACAATTCTGGTGCTGTAGTTGTAGGAGATGTCTTAAAACGTCATCAGGAGTCACGAAAAAACCCGTAAATGTAAGAAAATGTAAGAAAATGCATATTTTACGAAAAACATTTTTTGCTAAAATGTCGTAAGGGGGGACCCTGTCGTAAAAATTCCAAAAAACGGACTTGCTTCAGCAGCACAATTCTGGTGCTGTAGTTGTAGGAGATGTCTTAAAACGTCACCAGGAGTCCCGACAAAACATAAAAATGGCATAAAATGCTTTTTTTGGGAAAACTTTTTTTTTACAAAAAAAAATTTAAAAAACGGTCTTGTTTCAGCAGCACAATTCTGGTGCTGTAGTTGCAGGAGATGTCTCAAAACGTCATCAGGAGTCCCGACTAAACCCGTAAATGTAAGAAAATGTAAAAAAAATGCATATTTTACGAAAAAAAAATTTTGCTAAAATGTCGTAAGGGGGGACCCTGTCGTAAAAATTCCAAAAAACGGACTTGCTTCAGCAGCACAATTCTGGTGCTGTAGTTGTAGGAGATGTCTTAAAACGTCATCAGGAGTCCCGACAAAACCTAAAAATGGCATGAAATGCTTTTTTTTGGAAAACTTTTTTTCACAAAAAAAAATTCAAAAAACAGACTTGCTTCAGCAGCACAATTCTGGTGCTGTAGTTGTAGGAGATGTCTCAAAACGTCATCAGGAGTCCCGACTAAACCCGTAAATGTAAGAAAATGTAAAAAAAAATGCATATTTTACGAAAAACATTTTTTGCTAAAATGTCGTAAGGGGGGACCCTGTCGTAAAAATTCAAAAAAACGGACTTGCTTCAGCAGCACAATTCTGGTGCTGTAGTTGTAGGAGATGTGTCAAAACGTCATCAGGAGTCCGACTAAACCCGTAAATGTAAGAAAATGTAAAAAAAATGCATATTTTACGAAAAACATTTTTGCTAAAATGTCGTAAGGGGGGAACCTGTCGTAAAAGTTCCAAAAAACGGACTTGCTTCAGCAGCACAATTCTGGTGCTGTAGTTGTAGGAGATGTCTCAAAACGTCATCAAGAGTCCCTACAAAACCTAAAAATGGCATGAAATGCTTTTTTTTGGATAACTTTTTTTCACAAAAAAAATTTCAAAAAACAAACTTGCTTCAGCAGCACAATTCTGGTGCTGTAGTTGTAGGAGATGTCTCAAAACGTCATCAGGAGTCCCGACTAAACCCGTAAATGTAAGAAAATGTAAGAAAATGCATTTTTTACGCAAAACATTTTTTGCTAAAATGTCGTAAGGGGGGACCCTGTCGTAAAAATTCCAAAAAACGGACTTGCTTCAGCAGCACAATTCTGGTGCTGTAGTTGTAGGAGATGTCTCAAAACATCATCAGGAGTCCCGACTAAACCCGTAAATGTAAGAAAATGTAAAAAAAAATGCATATTTTACGAAAAACATTTTTGCTAAAATGTCGTAAGGGGGGACCCTGTCGTAAAAATTCAAAAAAACGGACTTGCTTCAGCAGCACAATTCTGGTGCTGTAGTTGTAGATGTCTCAAAACGTCATCAGGAGTCCCTACAAAACCTAAAAATGGCATGAAATGCTTTTTTTTGGAAAACTTTTTTTCACAAAAAAAAATTCAAAAAACAGAATTGCTTCAGCAGCACAATTCTGGTGCTGTAGTTGTAGGAGATGTCTCAAAACGTCATCAGGAGTCCCGACTAAACCCGTAAATGTAAGAAAATGTAAAAAAAAATGCATATTTTACGAAAAAAATTTTTTGCTAAAATGTCGTAAGGGCCCTGTCGTAAAAATTCCAAAAAACGGACTTGCTTCAGCAGCACAATTCTGGTGCTGTAGTTGTAGGAGATGTCTTAAAACGTCACCAGGAGTCCCGACAAAACATAAAAATGGCATAAAATGCTTTTTTTGGGAAAACTTTTTTTTTACAAAAAAAAATTTAAAAAACGGTCTTGTTTCAGCAGCACAATTCAGGTGCTGTAGTTGCAGGAGATGTCTCAAAACGTCATCAGGAGTCCCGACTAAACCCGTAAATGTAAGAAAATGTAAAAAAATGCATATTTTACGAAAAAAAAATTTTGCTAAAATGTCGTAAGGGGGGACCCTGTCGTAAAAATTAAAAAAAACGGACTTGCTTCAGCAGCACAATTCTGGTGCTGTAGTTGTAGGAGATGTCTCAAAACGTCATCAGGAGTCCCTACAAAACCTAAAAATGGCATGAAATGCTTTTTTTTGGAAAACTTTTTTTCACAAAAAAAAATTCAAAAAACAGACTTGCTTCAGCAGCACAATTCTGGTGCTGTAGTTGTAGGAGATGTCTCAAAACGTCATCAGGAGTCCCGACTAAAACCGTAAATGTAAGAAAATGTAAAAAAATGCATATTTTACGAAAAAAAATGTTTGCTAAAATGTCGTAAGGGGGGACCCTGTCGTAAAAATTCCAAAAAACGGACTTGCTTCAGCAGCACAATTCTGGTGCTGTAGTTGTAGGAGATGTCTCAAAACATCATCAGGAGTCCCGACAAAACCTAAAAATGGCATAAAATGCTTTTTTTGGGAAAACTTTTTTTTTACAAAAAAAATTTTAAAAAACGGTCTTGTTTCAGCAGCACAATTCTGGTGCTGTAGTTGTAGGAGATGTCTCAAAACGTCATCAGGAGTCCCGACTAAACCCGTAAATGTAAGAAAATGTAAGAAAATGCATATTTTACGAAAAAAAAATGTTTGCTAAAATGTCGTAAGGGGGGACCCTGTCGTAAAAATTCCAAAAAACGGACTTGCTTCAGCAGCACAATTCTGGTGCTGTAGTTGTAGGAGATGTCTTAAAACGTCATCAGGAGTCACGACAAAACCCGTAAATGTAAGAAAATGTAAGAAAATGCATATTTTACGAAAAACATTTTTTGCTAAAATGTCGTAAGGGGGGACCCTGTCGTAAAAATTCCAAAAAACGGACTTGCTTCAGCAGCACAATTCTGGTGCTGTAGTTGTAGGAGATGTCTTAAAACGTCACCAGGAGTCCCGACAAAACATAAAAATGGCATAAAATGCTTTTTTTGGGAAAACTTTTTTTTTACAAAAAAAAATTTAAAAAACGGTCTTGTTTCAGCAGCACAATTCTGGTGCTGTAGTTGCAGGAGATGTCTCAAAACGTCATCAGGAGTCCCGACTAAACCCGTAAATGTAAGAAAATGTAAAAAAATGCATATTTTACGAAAAAAAAATTTTGCTAAAATGTCGTAAGGGGGGACCCTGTCGTAAAAATTCCAAAAAACGGACTTGCTTCAGCAGCACAATTCTGGTGCTGTAGTTGTAGGAGATGTCTTAAAACGTCATCAGGAGTCCCGACAAAACCTAAAAATGGCATGAAATGCTTTTTTTTGGAAAACTTTTTTTCACAAAAAAAAATTCAAAAAACAGACTTGCTTCAGCAGCACAATTCTGGTGCTGTAGTTGTAGGAGATGTCTCAAAACGTCATCAGGAGTCCCGACTAAACCCGTAAATGTAAGAAAATGTAAAAAAAATGCATATTTTACGTAAACATTTTTTGCTAAAATGTCGTAAGGGGGGACCCTGTCGTAAAAATTCCAAAAAACGGACTTGCTTCAGCAGCACAATTCTGGTGCTGTAGTTGTAGGAGATGTCTCAAAACATCATCAGGAGTCCCGACTAAACCCGTAAATGTAAGAAAATGTAAAAAAAAATGCATATTTTACGAAAAACATTTTTGCTAAAATGTCGTAAGGGGGGACCCTGTCGTAAAAATTCCAAAAAACGGACTTGCTTCAGCAGCACAATTCTGGTGCTGTAGTTGTAGGAGATGTCTCAAAACGTCATCAGGAGTCCCGACTAAACCCGTAAATGTAAGAAAATGTAAAAAAATGCATATTTTCGAAAAAAAAATTTTGCTAAAATGTCGTAAGGGGAGGCCCTGTCGTAAAAATTCAAAAAAACAGACTTGCTTCAGCAGCACAATTCTGGTGCTGTAGTTGTAGGAGATGTCTCAAAACGTCATCAGGAGTCCCTACAAAACCTAAAAATGGCATGAAATGCTTTTTTTTGGAAACTTTTTTTCACAAAAAAAAATTCAAAAAACAGACTTGCTTCAGCAGCACAATTCTGGTGCTGTAGTGGTAGGAGATGTCTCAAAACGTCATCAGGAGTCCCGACTAAAACCGTAAATGTAAGAAAATGTAAAAAAATGCATATTTTACGAAAAAAAAATTTTGCTAAAATGTCGTAAGGGGGGACCCTGTCGTAAAAATTCCAAAAAACGGACTTGCTTCAGCAGCACAATTCTGGTGCTGTAGTTGTAGGAGATGTCTCAAAACGTCATCAGGAGTCCCGACTAAACCCGTAAATGTAAGAAAATGTAAAAAAAAATGCATATTTTACGAAAAACATTTTTGCTAAAATGTCGTAAGGGGGGACCCTGTCGTAAAAATTCCAAAAAACGGACTTGCTTCAGCAGCACAATTCTGGTGCTGTAGTTGTAGGAGATGTCTCAAAACGTCATCAGGAGTCCCTACAAAACCTAAAAATGGCATGAAATGCTTTTTTTTGGAAAACTTTTTTTCACAAAAAAAAATTCAAAAAACAGAATTGCTTCAGCAGCACAATTCTGGTGCTGTAGTTGTAGGAGATGTCTTAAAACGTCACCAGGAGTCCCGACAAAACATAAAAATGGCATAAAATGCTTTTTTTGGGAAAACTTTTTTTTTACAAAAAAAAATTTAAAAAACGGTCTTGTTTCAGCAGCACAATTCAGGTGCTGTAGTTGCAGGAGATGTCTCAAAACGTCATCAGGAGTCCCGACTAAACCCGTAAATGTAAGAAAATGTAAAAAAATGCATATTTTACGAAAAAAAAATTTTGCTAAAATGTCGTAAGGGGGGACCCTGTCGTAAAAATTCAAAAAAACGGACTTGCTTCAGCAGCACAATTCTGGTGCTGTAGTTGTAGGAGATGTCTCAAAACGTCATCAGGAGTCCCTACAAAACCTAAAAATGGCATGAAATGCTTTTTTTTGGAAAACTTTTTTTCACAAAAAAAAATTCAAAAAACAGACTTGCTTCAGCAGCACAATTCTGGTGCTGTAGTTGTAGGAGATGTCTCAAAACGTCATCAGGAGTCCCGACTAAACCCGTAAATGTAAGAAAATGTAAAAAAAAATGCATATTTTACGAAAAACATTTTTGCTAAAATGTCGTAAGGGGGGACCCTGTCGTAAAAATTCCAAAAAACGGACTTGCTTCAGCAGCACAATTCTGGTGCTGTAGTTGTAGGAGATGTCTCAAAACGTCATCAGGAGTCCCGACTAAACCCGTAAATGTAAGAAAATGTAAAAAAAAATGCATATTTTACGAAAAACATTTTTGCTAAAATGTCGTAAGGGGGGACCCTGTCGTAAAAATTCCAAAAAACGGACTTGCTTCAGCAGCACAATTCTGGTGCTGTAGTTGTAGGAGATGTCTCAAAACGTCATCAGGAGTCCCTACAAAACCTAAAAATGGCATGAAATGCTTTTTTTTGGAAAACTTTTTTTCACAAAAAAAAATTCAAAAAACAGAATTGCTTCAGCAGCACAATTCTGGTGCTGTAGTTGTAGGAGATGTCTCAAAACGTCATCAGGAGTCCCGACTAAACCCGTAAATGTAAGAAAATGTAAAAAAATGCATATTTTACGAAAAAACATTTTTGCTAAAATGTCGTAAGGGGGGACCCTGTCGTAAAAATTCCAAAAAACGGACTTGCTTCAGCAGCACAATTCTGGTGCTGTAGTTGTAGGAGATGTCTTAAAACGTCACCAGGAGTCCCGACAAAACATAAAAATGGCATAAAATGCTTTTTTTGGGAAAACTTTTTTTTTACAAAAAAAAATTTAAAAAACGGTCTTGTTTCAGCAGCACAATTCAGGTGCTGTAGTTGCAGGAGATGTCTCAAAACGTCATCAGGAGTCCCGACTAAACCCGTAAATGTAAGAAAATGTAAAAAAATGCATATTTTACGAAAAAAAAATTTTGCTAAAATGTCGTAAGGGGGGGACCCTGTCGTAAAAATTCAAAAAAACGGACTTGCTTCAGCAGCACAATTCTGGTGCTGTAGTTGTAGGAGATGTCTCAAAACGTCATCAGGAGTCCCTACAAAACCTAAAAATGGCATGAAATGCTTTTTTTTGGAAAACTTTTTTTCACAAAAAAAAATTCAAAAAACAGACTTGCTTCAGCAGCACAATTCTGGTGCTGTAGTTGTAGGAGATGTCTCAAAACGTCATCAGGAGTCCCGACTAAACCCGTAAATGTAAGAAAATGTAAAAAAAATGCATATTTTACGAAAAAAAAATGTTGCTAAAATGTCGTAAAGGGGGACCCTGTCGTAAAAATTCCAAAAAACGGACTTGCTTCAGCAGCACAATTCTGGTGCTGTAGTTGTAGGAGATGTCTTAAAACGTCATCAGGAGTCCCGACAAAACATAAAAATGGCATAAAATGCTTTTTTTGGGAAAACTTTTTTTTTACAAAAAAAAATTTAAAAAACGGTCTTGTTTCAGCAGCACAATTCTGGTGCTGTAGTTGTAGGAGATATCTCAAAACGTCATCAGGAGTCCCGACTAAACCCGTAAATGTAAGAAAATGTAAAAAAAATGCATATTTTACGAAAAACATTTTTGCTAAAATGTCGTAAGGGGGGAACCTGTCGTAAAAGTTCCAAAAAACGGACTTGCTTCAGCAGCACAATTCTGGTGCTGTAGTTGTAGGAGATGTCTCAAAACGTCATCAAGAGTCCCTACAAAACCTAAAAATGGCATGAAATGCTTTTTTTTGGATAACTTTTTTTTACAAAAAAATTTTCAAAAAACAGACTTGCTTCAGCAGCACAATTCTGGTGCTGTAGTTGTAGGAGATGTCTCAAAACGTCATCAGGAGTCCCGACTAAACCCGTAAATGTAAGAAAATGTAAGAAAATGCATTTTTTACGCAAAACATTTTTTGCTAAAATGTCGTAAGGGGGGACCCTGTCGTAAAAATTCCAAAAAACGGACTTGCTTCAGCAGCACAATTCTGGTGCTGTAGTTGTAGGAGATGTCTCAAAACATCATCAGGAGTCCCGACTAAACCCGTAAATGTAAGAAAATGTAAAAAAAAAATGCATATTTTACGAAAAACATTTTTGCTAAAATGTCGTAAGGGGGGACCCTGTCGTAAAAATTCCAAAAAACGGACTTGCTTCAGCAGCACAATTCTGGTGCTGTAGTTGTAGGAGATGTCTCAAAACGTCATCAGGAGTCCCTACAAAACCTAAAAATGGCATGAAATGCTTTTTTTTGGAAAACTTTTTTTCACAAAAAAAAATTCAAAAAACAGAATTGCTTCAGCAGCACAATTCTGGTGCTGTAGTTGTAGGAGATGTCTCAAAACGTCATCAGGAGTCCCGACTAAACCCGTAAATGTAAGAAAATGTAAAAAAAATGCATATTTTACGAAAAAACATTTTTGCTAAAATGTCGTAAGGGGGGACCCTGTCGTAAAAATTCCAAAAAACGGACTTGCTTCAGCAGCACAATTCTGGTGCTGTAGTTGTAGGAGATGTCTTAAAACGTCACCAGGAGTCCCGACAAAACATAAAAATGGCATAAAATGCTTTTTTTGGGAAAACTTTTTTTTTACAAAAAAAAATTTAAAAAACGGTCTTGTTTCAGCAGCACAATTCAGGTGCTGTAGTTGCAGGAGATGTCTCAAAACGTCATCAGGAGTCCCGACTAAACCCGTAAATGTAAGAAAATGTAAAAAAAATGCATATTTTACGAAAAAAAAATTTTGCTAAAATGTCGTAAGGGGGGACCTTGTCGTAAAAATTCAAAAAAACGGACTTGCTTCAGCAGCACAATTCTGGTGCTGTAGTTGTAGGAGATGTCTCAAAACGTCATCAGGAGTCCCTACAAAACCTAAAAATGGCATGAAATGCTTTTTTTTGGAAAACTTTTTTTCACAAAAAAAAATTCAAAAAACAGACTTGCTTCAGCAGCACAATTCTGGTGCTGTAGTTGTAGGAGATGTCTCAAAACGTCATCAGGAGTCCCTACAAAACCTAAAAATGGCATGAAATGCTTTTTTTTGGAAAACTTTTTTTCACAAAAAAAAATTCAAAAAACAGAATTGCTTCAGCAGCACAATTCTGGTGCTGTAGTTGTAGGAGATATCTCAAAACGTCATCAGGAGTCCCGACTAAACCCGTAAATGTAAGAAAATGTAAAAAAATGCATATTTTACGAAAAAACATTTTTGCTAAAATGTCGTAAGGGGGGACCCTGTCGTAAAAATTCCAAAAAACGGACTTGCTTCAGCAGCACAATTCTGGTGCTGTAGTTGTAGGAGATGTCTCAAAACGTCATCAGGAGTCCCGACTAAACCCGTAAATGTAAGAAAATGGAAAAAAAATGCATATTTTACGAAAAACATTTTTTGCTAAAATGTCGTAAGGGGGGACCCTGTCGTAAAAATTCAAAAAAACGGACTTGCTTCAGCAGCACAACTCTGGTGCTGTAGTTGTAGGAGATGTCTCAAAACGTCATCAGGAGTCCCGACTAAACCCGTAAATGTAAGAAAATGTAAAAAAAATGCATATTTTACGAAAAAAAAATTTTGCTAAAATGTCGTAAAGGGGGACCCTGTCGTAAAAATTCCAAAAAACGGACTTGCTTCAGCAGCACAATTCTGGTGCTTTAGTTGTAGGAGATGTCTTAAAACGTCATCAGGAGTCCCGACAAAACATAAAAATGGCATAAAATGCTTTTTTTGGGAAAACTTTTTTTTTACAAAAAAAAATTTAAAAAACGGTCTTGTTTCAGCAGCACAATTCTGGTGCTGTAGTTGTAGGAGATATCTCAAAACGTCATCAGGAGTCCCGACTAAACCCGTAAATGTAAGAAAATGTAAAAAAAATGCATATTTTACGAAAAACATTTTTGCTAAAATGTCGTAAGGGGGGAACCTGTCGTAAAAGTTCCAAAAAACGGACTTCCTTCAGCAGCACAATTCTGGTGCTGTAGTTGTAGGAGATGTCTCAAAACGTCATCAAGAGTCCCTACAAAACCTAAAAATGGCATGAAATGCTTTTTTTTGGATAACTTTTTTTTACAAAAAAATTTTCAAAAAACAGACTTGCTTCAGCAGCACAATTCTGGTGCTGTAGTTGTAGGAGATGTCTCAAAACGTCATCAGGAGTCCCGACTAAACCCGTAAATGTAAGAAAATGTAAGAAAATGCATTTTTTACGCAAAACATTTTTTGCTAAAATGTCGTAAGGGGGGACCCTGTCGTAAAAATTCCAAAAAACGGACTTGCTTCAGCAGCACAATTCTGGTGCTGTAGTTGTAGGAGATGTCTCAAAACATCATCAGGAGTCCCGACTAAACCCGTAAATGTAAGAAAATGTAAAAAAAAATGCATATTTTACGAAAAACATTTTTGCTAAAATGTCGTAAGGGGGGACCCTGTCGTAAAAATTCCAAAAAACGGACTTGCTTCAGCAGCACAATTCTGGTGCTGTAGTTGTAGGAGATGTCTCAAAACGTCATCAGGAGTCCCTACAAAACCTAAAAATGGCATGAAATGCTTTTTTTTGGAAAACTTTTTTTCACAAAAAAAAATTCAAAAAACAGAATTGCTTCAGCAGCACAATTCTGGTGCTGTAGTTGTAGGAGATGTCTCAAAACGTCATCAGGAGTCCCGACTAAACCCGTAAATGTAAGAAAATGTAAAAAAATGCATATTTTACGAAAAAAACATTTTTGCTAAAATGTCGTAAGGGGGGACCCTGTCGTAAAAATTCCAAAAAACGGACTTGCTTCAGCAGCACAATTCTGGTGCTGTAGTTGTAGGAGATGTCTTAAAACGTCACCAGGAGTCCCGACAAAACATAAAAATGGCATAAAATGCTTTTTTTGGGAAAACTTTTTTTTTACAAAAAAAAATTCAAAAAACAGACTTGCTTCAGCAGCACAATTCTGGTGCTGTAGTTGTAGGAGATGTCTCAAAACGTCATCAGGAGTCCCGACTAAAACCGTAAATGTAAGAAAATGTAAAAAAAAAATGCATATTTTACGAAAAAAAAATTTTGCTAAAATGTCGTAAGGGGGGACCCTGTCGTAAAAATTCCAAAAAACGGACTTGCTTCAGCAGCACAATTCTGGTGCTGTAGTTGTAGGAGATGTCTCAAAACGTCATCAGGAGTCCCGACAAAACCTAAAAATGGCATAAAATGCTTTTTTTGGGAAAACTTTTTTTTTACAAAAAAAAATTTAAAAAACGGTCTTGTTTCAGCAGCACAATTCTGGTGCTGTAGTTGTAGGAGATGTCTCAAAACGTCATCAGGAGTCCCGACTAAACCCGTAAATGTAAGAAAATGTAAGAAAATGCATATTTTACGAAAAAAAATGTTTGCTAAAATGTCGTAAGGGGGGACCCTGTCGTAAAAATTCCAAAAAACGGACTTGCTTCAGCAGCACAATTCTGGTGCTGTAGTTGTAGGAGATGTCTCAAAACGTCATCAGGAGTCCCTACAAAACCTAAAAATGGCATAAAATGCTTTTTTTTGGAAAACTTTTTTTCACAAAAAAAAATTCAAAAAACAGAATTGCTTCAGCAGCACAATTCTGGTGCTGTAGTTGTAGGAGATGTCTCAAAACGTCATCAGGAGTCCCGACTAAACCCGTAAATGTAAGAAAATGTTAAAAAAAATGCATATTTTACGAAAAAAAAATTTTGCTAAAATGTCGTAAGGGGGGACCCTGTCGTAAAAATTCCAAAAAACGGACTTGCTTCAGCAGCACAATTCTGGTGCTGTAGTTGTAGGAGATGTCTTAAAACGTCATCAGGAGTCCCGACAAAACCCGTAAATGTAAGAAAATGTAAGAAAATGCATATTTTACGAAAAACATTTTTTGCTAAAATGTCGTAAGGGGGGACCCTGTCGTAAAAATTCCAAAAAACGGACTTGCTTCAGCAGCACAATTCTGGTGCTGTAGTTGTAGGAGATGTCTTAAAACGTCACCAGGAGTCCCGACAAAACATAAAAATGGCATAAAATGCTTTTTTTGGGAAAACTTTTTTTTTACAAAAAAAAATTTAAAAAACGGTCTTGTTTCAGCAGCACAATTCTGGTGCTGTAGTTGCAGGAGATGTCTCAAAACGTCATCAGGAGTCCCGACTAAACCCGTAAATGTAAGAAAATGTAAAAAAAATGCATATTTTACGAAAAAAAAATTTTGCTAAAATGTCGTAAGGGGGGACCCTGTCGTAAAAATTCCAAAAAACGGACTTGCTTCAGCAGCACAATTCTGGTGCTGTAGTTGTAGGAGATGTCTTAAAACGTCATCAGGAGTCCCGACTAAACCCGTAAATGTAAGAAAATGTAAAAAAATGCATATTTTACGAAAAAAAATTTTTGCTAAAATGTCGTAAGGGGGGACCCTGTCGTAAAAATTCCAAAAAACGGACTTGCTTCAGCAGCACAATTCTGGTGCTGTAGTTGTAGGAGATGCCTCAAAACGTCATCAGGAGTCCCTACAAAACCTAAAAATGGCATGAAATGCTTTTTTATGGAAAACTTTTTTTCACAAAAAAAAATTCAAAAAACAGAATTGCTTCAGCAGCACAATTCTGGTGCTGTAGTTGTAGGAGATGTCTCAAAACGTCATCAGGAGTCCCGACTAAACCCGTAAATGTAAGAAAATGTAAAAAAAATGCATATTTTACGAAAAACATTTTTTGCTAAAATGTCGTAAGGGGGGACCCTGTCGTAAAAATTCAAAAAAACGGACTTGCTTCAGCAGCACAATTCTGGTGCTGTAGTTGTAGGAGATGTCTCAAAACGTCATCAGGAGTCCCGACTAAACCCGTAAATGTAAGAAAATGTAAAAAAAAATGCATATTTTACGAAAAAAAAATTTTGCTAAAATGTCGTAAAGGGGGACCCTGTCGTAAAAATTCCAAAAAACGGACTTGCTTCAGCAGCACAATTCTGGTGCTGTAGTTGTAGGAGATGTCTTAAAACGTCATCAGGAGTCCCGACAAAACATACAAATGGCATAAAATGCTTTTTTTGGGAAAACTTTTTTTTTACAAAAAAAATTTTATAAAACGGTCTTGTTTCAGCAGCACAATTCTGGTGCTGTAGTTGTAGGAGATGTCTCAAAACGTCATCAGGAGTCCCGACTAAACCCGCAAATGTAAGAAAATGTAAAAAAAAATGCATATTTTACGAAAAACATTTTTTGCTAAAATGTCGTAAGGGGGGACCCTGTCGTAAAAATTCAAAAAAACGGACTTGCTTCAGCAGCACAATTCTGGTGCTGTAGTTGTAGGAGATGTCTCAAAACGTCATCAGGAGTCCCGACTAAACCCGTAAATGTAAGAAAATGTAAAAAAAATGCATATTTTACGAAAAACATTTTTGCTAAAATGTCGTAAGGGGGGAACCTGTCGTAAAAGTTCCAAAAAACGGACTTGCTTCAGCAGCACAATTCTGGTGCTGTAGTTGTAGGAGATGTCTCAAAACGTCATCAGGAGTCCCGACAAAACCTAAAAATGGCATTAAATGCTTTTTTTGGGAAAACCTTTTTTTTACAAAAAAAAATTTAAAAAACGGTCTTGTTTCAGCAGCACAATTCTGGTGCTGTAGTTGTAGGAGATGTCTCAAAACGTCATCAGGAGTCCCGACTAAACCCGTAAATGTAAGAAAATGTAAAAAAATGCATATTTTACGAAAAACATTTTTTGCTAAAATGTCGTAAGGGGGGACCCTGTCGTAAAAATTCAAAAAAACGGACTTGCTTCAGCAGCACAATTCTGGTGCTGTAGTTGTAGGAGATGTCTCAAAACGTCATCAGGAGTCCCGACTAAACCCGTAAATGTAAGAAAATGTAAAAAAAATGCATATTTTACGAAAAAAAAATTTTGCTAAAATGTCGTAAAGGGGGACCCTGTCGTAAAAATTCCAAAAAACGGACTTGCTTCAGCAGCACAATTCTGGTGCTGTAGTTGTAGGAGATGTCTTAAAACGTCATCAGGAGTCCCGACAAAACATACAAATGGCATAAAATGCTTTTTTTGGGAAAACTTTTTTTTTACAAAAAAAATTTTATAAAACGGTCTTGTTTCAGCAGCACAATTCTGGTGCTGTAGTTGTAGGAGATATCTCAAAACGTCATCAGGAGTCCCGACTAAACCCGTAAATGTAAGAAAATGTAAAAAAAATGCATATTTTACGAAAAATATTTTTGCTAAAATGTCGTAAGGGGGGACCCTGTCGTAAAAATTCCAAAAAACGGACTTGCTTCAGCAGCACAATTCTGGTGCTGTAGTTGTAGGAGATGTCTCAAAACATCATCAGGAGTCCCGACTAAACCCGTAAATGTAAGAAAATGTAAAAAAAAATGCATATTTTACGAAAAACATTTTTGCTAAAATGTCGTAAGGGGGGACCCTGTCGTAAAAATTCCAAAAAACGGACTTGCTTCAGCAGCACAATTCTGGTGCTGTAGTTGTAGGAGATGTCTCAAAACGTCATCAGGAGTCCCGACAAAACCTAAAAATGGCATTAAATGCTTTTTTTGGGAAAACTTTTTTTTTACAAAAAAAATTTTAAAAAACGGTCTTGTTTCAGCAGCACAATTCTGGTGCTGTAGTTGTAGGAGATGTCTCAAAACGTCATCAGGAGTCCCGACTAAACCCGTAAATGTAAGAAAATGTAAGAAAATGCATATTTTACGAAAAAAAATGTTTGCTAAAATGTCGTAAGGGGGGACCCTGTCGTAAAAATTCCAAAAAACGGACTTGCTTCAGATGCACAATTCTGGTGCTGTAGTTGTAGGAGATGTCTCAAAACGTCATCAGGAGTCCCTACAAAACCTAAAAATGGCATGAAATGCTTTTTTTTGGAAAACTTTTTTTCACAAAAAAAAATTCAAAAAACAGAATTGCTTCAGCAGCACAATTCTGGTGCTGTAGTTGTAGGAGATGTCTCAAAACGTCATCAGGAGTCCCGACTAAACCCGTAAATGTAAGAAAATGTAAAAAAAATGCATATTTTACGAAAAAAAATTTTTGCTAAAATGTCGTGAGGGGGGACCCTGTCGTAAAAATTCCAAAAAACGGATTTGCTTCAGCAGCACAATTCTGGTGCTGTAGTTGTAGGAGATGTCTTAAAACGTCATCAGGAGTCCCGACAAAACCTAAAAATGGCATGAAATGCTTTTTTTTGGAAAACTTTTTTTCACAAAAAAAAATTCAAAAAACAGACTTGCTTCAGCAGCACAATTCTGGTGCTGTAGTTGTAGGAGATGTCTCAAAACGTCATCAGGAGTCCCGACTAAACCCGCAAATGTAAGAAAATGTAAAAAAAATGCATATTTTACGAAAAACATTTTTTGCTAAAATGTCGTAAGGGGGGACCCTGTCGTAAAAATTCAAAAAAACGGACTTGCTTCAGCAGCACAATTCTGGTGCTGTAGTTGTAGGAGATGTCTCAAAACGTCATCAGGAGTCCCGACTAAACCCGTAAATGTAAGAAAATGTTAAAAAAAATGCATATTTTACGAAAAACATTTTTGCTAAAATGTCGTAAGGGGGGAACCTGTCGTAAAAGTTCCAAAAAACGGACTTGCTTCAGCAGCACAATTCTGGTGCTGTAGTTGTAGGAGATGTCTCAAAACGTCATCAGGAGTCCCGACAAAACCTAAAAATGGCATTAAATGCTTTTTTTGGGAAAACTTTTTTTTCACAAAAAAAATTTCAAAAAACAAACTTGTTTCAGCAGCACAATTCTGGTGCTGTAGTTGTAGGAGATATCTCAAAACGTCATCAGGAGTCCCGACTAAACCCGTAAATGTAAGAAAATGTAAAAAAAATGCATATTTTACGAAAAACATTTTTGCTAAAATGTCGTAAGGGGGGAACCTGTCGTAAAAGTTCCAAAAAACGGACTTGCTTCAGCAGCACAATTCTGGTGCTGTAGTTGTAGGAGATGTCTCAAAACGTCATCAAGAGTCCCTACAAAACCTAAAAATGGCATGAAATGCTTTTTTTTGGATAACTTTTTTTTACAAAAAAAATTTCAAAAAACAGACTTGCTTCAGCAGCACAATTCTGGTGCTGTAGTTGTAGGAGATGTCTCAAAACGTCATCAGGAGTCCCGACTAAACCCGTAAATGTAAGAAAATGTAAGAAAATGCATTTTTTACGCAAAACATTTTTTGCTAAAATGTCGTAAGGGGGGACCCTGTCGTAAAAATTCCAAAAAACGGACTTGCTTCAGCAGCACAATTCTGGTGCTGTAGTTGTAGGAGATGTCTCAAAACATCATCAGGAGTCCCGACTAAACCCGTAAATGTAAGAAAATGTAAAAAAAAATGCATATTTTACGAAAAACATTTTTGCTAAAATGTCGTAAGGGGGGACCCTGTCGTAAAAATTCCAAAAAACGGACTTGCTTCAGCAGCACAATTCTGGTGCTGTAGTTGTAGGAGATGTCTCAAAACGTCATCAGGAGTCCCTACAAAACCTAAAAATGGCATGAAATGCTTTTTTTTGGAAAACTTTTTTTCACAAAAAAAAATTCAAAAAACAGAATTGCTTCAGCAGCACAATTCTGGTGCTGTAGTTGTAGGAGATGTCTCAAAACGTCATCAGGAGTCCCGACTAAACCCGTAAATGTAAGAAAATGAAAAAAATGCATATTTTACGAAAAAAAAATTTTGCTAAAATGTCGTAAGGGGGGACCCTGTCGTAAAAATTCAAAAAAACGGACTTGCTTCAGCAGCACAATTCTGGTGCTGTAGTTGTAGGAGATGTCTCAAAACGTCATCAGGAGTCCCTACAAAACCTAAAAATGGCATGAAATGCTTTTTTTTGGAAAACTTTTTTTCACAAAAAAAAATTCAAAAAAGACTTGCTTCAGCAGCACAATTCTGGTGCTGTAGTTGTAGGAGATGTCTCAAAACGTCATCAGGAGTCCCGACTAAAACCGTAAATGTAAGAAAATGTAAAAAAATGCATATTTCACGAAAAAAAATTTTTGCTAAAATGTCGTAAGGGGGGACCCTGTCGTAAAAATTCCAAAAAACGGACTTGCTTCAGCAGCACAATTCTGGTGCTGTAGTTGTAGGAGATGTCTCAAAACGTCATCAGGAGTCCCGACTAAACCCGTAAATGTAAGAAAATGTAAGAAAATGCATTTTTTACGCAAAATATTTTTTGCTAAAATGTCGTAAGGGGGGACCCTGTCGTAAAAATTCCAAAAAACGGACTTGCTTCAGCAGCACAATTCTGGTGCTGTAGTTGTAGGAGATGTCTCAAAACATCATCAGGAGTCCCGACTAAACCCGTAAATGTAAGAAAATGTAAAAAAAAATGCATATTTTACGAAAAACATTTTTGCTAAAATGTCGTAAGGGGGGACCCTGTCGTAAAAATTCCAAAAAACGGACTTGCTTCAGCAGCACAATTCTGGTGCTGTAGTTGTAGGAGATGTCTCAAAACGTCATCAGGAGTCCCTACAAAACCTAAAAATGGCATAAAATGCTTTTTTTGGGAAAACTTTTTTTTTACAAAAAAAAATTCAAAAAACAGAATTGCTTCAGCAGCACAATTCTGGTGCTGTAGTTGTAGGAGATGTCTCAAAACGTCATCAGGAGTCCCGACTAAACCCGTAAATGTAAGAAAATGTAAGAAAATGCATATTTTAAGAAAAAAAATGTTTGCTAAAATGTCGTAAGGGGGGACCCTGTCGTAAAAATTCCAAAAAACGGACTTGCTTCAGCAGCACAATTCTGGTGCTGTAGTTGTAGGAGATGTCTCAAAACGTCATCAGGAGTCCCGACTAAACCCGTAAATGTAAGAAAATGTAAGAAAATGCATTTTTTACGCAAAACATTTCTTTCTAAAATGTCGTAAGGGGGGACCCTGTCGTAAAAATTCCAAAAAACGGACTTGCTTCAGCAGCACAATTCTGGTGCTGTAGTTGTAGGAGATGTCTCAAAACATCATCAGGAGTCCCGACTAAACCCGTAAATGTAAGAAAATGTAAAAAAAAATGCATATTTTACGAAAAACATTTTTGCTAAAATGTCGTAAGGGGGGACCCTGTCGTAAAAATTCCAAAAAACGGACTTGCTTCAGCAGCACAATTCTGGTGCTGTAGTTGTAGGAGATGTCTCAAAACGTCATCAGGAGTCCCTACAAAACCTAAAAATGGCATGAAATGCTTTTTTTGGGAAAACTTTTTTTTTACAAAAAAAAATTCAAAAAACAGAATTGCTTCAGCAGCACAATTCTGGTGCTGTAGTTGTAGGAGATGTCTCAAAACGTCATCAGGAGTCCCGACTAAACCCGTAAATGTAAGAAAATGTAAAAAAATGCATATTTTACGAAAAAAAATTTTTGCTAAAATGTCGTAAGGGGGGACCCTGTCGTAAAAATTCCAAAAAACGGACTTGCTTCAGCAGCACAATTCTGGTGCTGTAGTTGTAGGAGATGTCTCAAAACGTCATCAGGAGTCCCTACAAAACCTAAAAATGGCATAAAATGCTTTTTTGGGGAAAACTTTTTTTTTACAAAAAAAAATTCAAAAAACAGAATTGCTTCAGCAGCACAATTCTGGTGCTGTAGTTGTAGGAGATGTCTCAAAACGTCATCAGGAGTCCCGACTAAACCCGTAAATGTAAGAAAATGTAAGAAAATGCATATTTTAAGAAAAAAAAATGTTTGCCGTAAAAATTCCAAAAAACGGACTTGCTTCAGCAGCACAATTCTGGTGCTGTAGTTGTAGGAGATGTCTCAAAACATCATCAGGAGTCCCGACTAAACCCGTAAATGTAAGAAAATGTAAGAAAATGCATTTTTTACGCAAAACATTTTTTGCTAAAATGTCGTAAGGGGGGACCCTGTCGTAAAAATTCCAAAAAACGGACTTGCTTCAGCAGCACAATTCTGGTGCTGTAGTTGTAGGAGATGTCTCAAAACATCATCAGGAGTCCCGACTAAACCCGTAAATGTAAGAAAATGTAAAAAAAAATGCATATTTTACGAAAAACATTTTTGCTAAAATGTCGTAAGGGGGGACCCTGTCGTAAAAATTCCAAAAAACGGACTTGCTTCAGCAGCACAATTCTGGTGCTGTAGTTGTAGGAGATGTCTCAAAACGTCATCAGGAGTCCCTACAAAACCTAAAAATGGCATGAAATGCTTTTTTTGGGAAAACTTTTTTTTTACAAAAAAAAATTCAAAAAACAGAATTGCTTCAGCAGCACAATTCTGGTGCTGTAGTTGTAGGAGATGTCTCAAAACGTCATCAGGAGTCCCGACTAAACCCGTAAATGTAAGAAAATGTAAAAAAATGCATATTTTACGAAAAAAATTTTTTGCTTAAATGTCGTAAGGGGGGACCCTGTCGTAAAAATTCAAAAAAACGGACTTGCTTCAGCAGCACAATTCTGGTGCTGTAGTTGTAGGAGATGTCTCAAAACGTCATCAGGAGTCCCTACAAAACCTAAAAATGGCATAAAATGCTTTTTTTGGGAAAACTTTTTTTTTACAAAAAAAAATTCAAAAAACAGAATTGCTTCAGCAGCACAATTCTGGTGCTGTAGTTGTAGGAGATGTCTCAAAACGTCACCAGGAGTCCCGACTAAACCCGTAAATGTAAGAAAATGTAAAAAAATGCATATTTTACGAAAAAAAAATTTTGCTAAAATGTCGTAAGGGGGGACCCTGTCGTAAAAGTTCCAAAAAACGGACTTGCTTCAGCAGCACAATTCTGGTGCTGTAGTTGTAGGAGATGTCTCAAAACATCATCAGGAGTCCCGACTAAACCCGTAAATGTAAGAAAATGTAAAAAAAAAAGCATATTTTACGAAAAAAATTTTTGCTAAAATGTCGTAAGGGGGGACCCTGTCGTAAAAATTCCAAAAAACGGACTTGCTTCAGCAGCACAATTCTGGTGCTGTAGTTGTAGGAGATGTCTCAAAACGTCATCAGGAGTCCCGACTAAACCCGTAAATGTAAGAAAATGTAAAAAAAAATGCATATTTTACGAAAAACATTTTTGCTAAAATGTCGTAAGGGGGGACCCTGTCGTAAAAATTCCAAAAAACGGACTTGCTTCAGCAGCACAATTCTGGTGCTGTAGTTGTAGGAGATGTCTCAAAACGTCATCAGGAGTCCCTACAAAACCTAAAAATGGCATGAAATGCTTTTTTTGGGAAAACTTTTTTTTTACAAAAAAAAATTCAAAAAACAGAATTGCTTCAGCAGCACAATTCTGGTGCTGTAGTTGTAGGAGATGTCTCAAAACGTCATCAGGAGTCCCGACTAAACCCGTAAATGTAAGAAAATGTAAAAAAATGCATATTTTACGAAAAAAAATTTTTGCTTAAATGTCGTAAGGGGGGACCCTGTCGTAAAAATTCAAAAAAACGGACTTGCTTCAGCAGCACAATTCTGGTGCTGTAGTTGTAGGAGATGTCTCAAAACGTCATCAGGAGTCCCTACAAAACCTAAAAATGGCATAAAATGCTTTTTTTGGGAAAACTTTTTTTTTACAAAAAAAAATTCAAAAAACAGAATTGCTTCAGCAGCACAATTCTGGTGCTGTAGTTGTAGGAGATGTCTCAAAACGTCACCAGGAGTCCCGACTAAACCCGTAAATGTAAGAAAATGTAAAAAAATGCATATTTTACGAAAAAAAAATTTTGCTAAAATGTCGTAAGGGGGGACCCTGTCGTAAAAGTTCCAAAAAACGGACTTGCTTCAGCAGCACAATTCTGGTGCTGTAGTTGTAGGAAATGTCTCAAAACGTCATCAGGAGTCCCGACAAAACCTAAAAATGGCATGAAATGCTTTTTTTTGGAAAACTTTTTTTCACAAAAAAATTTTCAAAAAACAGACTTGCTTCAGCAGCACAATTCTGGTGCTGTAGTTGTAGGAGATGTCTCAAAACGTCATCAGGAGTCCCGACTAAACCCGTAAATGTAAGAAAATGTAAAAAAAAATGCATATTTTACGAAAAAAAAAATTTGCTAAAATGTCGTAAAGGGGGACCCTGTCGTAAAAATTCCAAAAAACGGACTTAATTCAGCAGCACAATTCTGGTGCTGTAGTTGTAGGAGATGTCTTAAAACGTCATCGGGAGTCCCGACAAAACATAAAAATGGCATAAAATGCTTTTTTTGGGAAAACTTTTTTTTTACAAAAAAAAATTTAAAAAACGGTCTTGTTTCAGCAGCACAATTCTGGTGCTGTAGTTGTAGGAGATATCTCAAAACGTCATCAGGAGTCCCGACTAAACCTGTAAATGTAAGAAAATGTAAAAAAAAATGCATATTTTACGAAAAACATTTTTGCTAAAATGTCGTAAGGGGGGACCCTGTCGTAAAAATTCCAAAAAACGGACTTGCTTCAGCAGCACAATTCTGGTGCTGTAGTTGTAGGAGATGTCTTAAAACGTCACCAGGAGTCCCGACAAAACCTAAAAATGGCATAAAATGCTTTTTTTGGGAAAACTTTTTTTTTACAAAAAAAAATTTAAAAAACGGTCTTGTTTCAGCAGCACAATTCTGGTGCTGTAGTTGCAGGAGATGTCTCAAAACGTCATCAGGAGTCCCGACTAAACCCGTAAATGTAAGAAAATGTAAAATAATGCATATTTTACGAAAAAAAAATTTTGCTAAAATGTCGTAAGGGGGGACCCTGTCGTAAAAATTCCAAAAAACGGACTTGCTTCAGCAGCACAATTCTGGTGCTGTAGTTGTAGGAGATGTCTCAAAACGTCATCAGGAGTCCCTACAAAACCTAAAAATGGCATGAAATGCTTTTTTTGGGAAAACTTTTTTTTTACAAAAAAAAATTTAAAAAACGGTCTTGTTTCAGCAGCACAATTCTGGTGCAGTAGTTGCAGGAGATGTCTCAAAACGTCATCAGGAGTCCCGACTAAACCCGTAAATGTAAGAAAATGTAAAAAAAATGCATATTTTACGAAAAAAAATTTTTGCTAAAATGTCGTAAGGGGGGACCCTGTCGTAAAAATTCCAAAAAACAGACTTGCTTCAGCAGCACAATTCTGGTGCTGTAGTTGTAGGAGATGTCTTAAAACGTCACCAGGAGTCCCGACAAAACATAAAAATGGCATAAAATGCTTTTTTTGGGAAAACTTTTTTTTTACAAAAAAAAATTTAAAAAACGGTCTTGTTTCAGCAGCACAATTCTGGTGCTGTAGTTGTAGGAGATATCTCAAAACGTCACCAGGAGTCCCGACTAAACCCGTAAATGTAAGAAAATGTAAAAAAAATGCATATTTTACGAAAAACATTTTTGCTAAAATGTCGTAAGGGGGGAACCTGTCGTAAAAGTTCCAAAAAACGGACTTGCTTCAGCAGCACAATTCTGGTGCTGTAGTTGTAGGAGATGTCTCAAAACGTCATCAGGAGTCCCTACAAAACCTAAAAATGGTATGAAATGCTTTTTTTTGGATAACTTTTTTTCACAAAAAAAATTTCAAAAAACAGACTTGCTTCAGCAGCACAATTCTGGTGCTGTAGTTGTAGGAGATGTCTCAAAACGTCATCAGGAGTCCCGACTAAACCCGTAAATGTAAGAAAATGTAAGAAAATGCATTTTTTACGCAAAACATTTTTTGCTAAAATGTCGTAAGGGGGGACCCTGTCGTAAAAATTCCAAAAAACGGACTTGCTTCAGCAGCACAATTCTGGTGCTGTGGTTGTAGGAGATGTCTCAAAACATCATAAGGAGTCCCGACTAAACCCGTAAATGTAAGAAAATGTAAAAAAAATGCATATTTTACGAAAAACATTTTTGCTAAAATGTCGTAAGGGGGGACCCTGTCGTAAAAATTCCAAAAAACGGACTTGCTTCAGCAGCACAATTCTGGTGCTGTAGTTGTAGGAGATGTCTCAAAACGTCATCAGGAGTCCCTACAAAACCTAAAAATGGCATGAAATGCTTTTTTTTGGAAAACTTTTTTTCACAAAAAAAAATTCAAAAAACAGAATTGCTTCAGCAGCACAATTCTGGTGCTGTAGTTGTAGGAGATGTCTCAAAACGTCATCAGGAGTCCCGACTAAACCCGTAAATGTAAGAAAATGTAAAAAAATGCATATTTTACGAAAAAAAAAATTTGCTAAAATGTCGGAAGGGGGAACCCTGTCGTAAAAATTCCAAAAAACGGACTTGCTTCAGCAGCACAATTCTGGTGCTGTAGTTGTAGGAGATGTCTTAAAACGTCATCAGGAGTCCCGACAAAACCCGTAAATGTAAGAAAATGTAAGAAAATGCATATTTTACGAAAAACATTTTTTGCTAAAATGTCGTAAGGGGGGAGGGACCCTGTCGTAAAAATTCCAAAAAACGGACTTGCTTCAGCAGCACAATTCTGGTGCTGTAGTTGTAGGAGATGTCTTAAAACGTCATCAGGAGTCCCGACAAAACATAAAAATGGCATAAAATGCTTTTTTTGGGAAAACTTTTTTTTTACAAAAAAAAATTTAAAAAACGGTCTTGTTTCAGCAGCACAATTCTGGTGCTGTAGTTGCAGGAGATGTCTCAAAACGTCATCAGGAGTCCCGACTAAACCCGTAAATGTAAGAAAATGTACAAAAATGCATATTTTACGAAAAAAAAATTTTGCTAAAATGTCGTAAGGGGGGACCCTGTCGTAAAAATTCCAAAAAACGGACTTGCTTCAGCAGCACAATTCTGGTGCTGTAGTTGTAGGAGATGTCTTAAAACGTCATCAGGAGTCCCGACAAAACATAAAAATGGCATAAAATGCTTTTTTTGGGAAAACTTTTTTTTTACAAAAATTTTTTTTAAAAACGGTCTTGTTTCAGCAGCACAATTCTGGTGCTGTAGTTGTAGGAGATGTCTCAAAACATCATCAGGAGTCCCGACTAAACCCGTAAATGTAAGAAAATGTAAAAAAAATGCATATTTTACGAAAAACATTTTTGCTAAAATGTCGTAGGGGGGGACCCTGTCGTAAAAATTCCAAAAAACGGACTTGCTTCAGCAGCACAATTCTGGTGCTGTAGTTGTAGGAGATGTCTCAAAACGTCATCAGGAGTCCCTACAAAACCTAAAAATGGCATGAAATGCTTTTTTTTGGAAAACTTTTTTTCACAAAAAAAAATTCAAAAAACAGAATTGCTTCAGCAGCACAATTCTGGTGCTGTAGTTGTAGGAGATGTCTTAAAACGTCATCAGGAGTCCCGACAAAACATAAAAATGGCATAAAATGCTTTTTTTGGGAAAACTTTTTTTTTACAAAAAAAAATTTTAAAAACGGTCTTGTTTCAGCAGCACAATTCTGGTGCTGTAGTTGCAGGAGATGTCTCAAAACGTCATCAGGAGTCCCGACTAAACCTGTAAATGTAAGAAAATGTAAAAAAAAATGCATATTTTACGAAAAAAAAAATTTGCTAAAATGTCGTAAGGGGGGACCCTGTCGTAAAAATTCCAAAAAACGGACTTGCTTCAGCAGCACAATTCTGGTGCTGTAGTTGTAGGAGATGTCTTAAAACTTCATCAGGAGTCCCGACAAAACCTAAAAATGGCATAAAATGCTTTTTTTGGGAAAACTTTTTTTTTACAAAAAAAAATTTAAAAAACGGTCTTGTTTCAGCAGCACAATTCTGGTGCTGTAGTTGTAGGAGATGTCTCAAAACGTCATCAGGAGTCCCGACTAAACCCGTAAATGTAAGAAAATGTAAAAAAATGCATATTTTACGGAAAACATTTTTTGCTAAAATGTCGTAAGGGGGGACCCTGTCGTAAAAATTCCAAAAAACTGACTTGCTTCAGCAGCACAATTCTGGTGCTGTAGTTGTAGGAGATGTCTCAAAACGTCATCAGGAGTCCCTACAAAACCTAAAAATGGCATGAAATGCTTTTTTATGGAAAACTTTTTTTCACAAAAAAAAATTCAAAAAACAGAATTGCTTCAGCAGCACAATTCTGGTGCTGTAGTTGTAGGAGATGTCTCAAAACGTCATCAGGAGTCCCGACTAAACCCGTAAATGTAAGAAAATGTAAAAAAATGCATATTTTACGAAAAAAAAATTTTGCTAAAATGTCGTAAGGGGGAACCCTGTCGTAAAAATTCCAAAAAACGGACTTGCTTCAGCAGCACAATTCTGGTGCTGTAGTTGTAGGAGATGTCTTAAAACGTCACCAGGAGTCCCGACAAAACATAAAAATGGCATAAAATGCTTTTTTTGGGAAAACTTTTTTTTTACAAAAAAAAATTTAAAAAACGGTCTTGTTTCAGCAGCACAATTCTGGTGCTGTAGTTGCAGGAGATGTCACAAAACGTCATCAGGAGTCCCGACTAAACCCGTAAATGTAAGAAAATGTAAAAAAAAATGCATATTTTACGGAAAAAATTTTTTGCTAAAACGTCGTAAGGGGGGACCCTGTCGTAAAAATTCCAAAAAACGGACTTGCTTCAGCAGCACAATTCTGGTGCTGTAGTTGTAGGAGATGTCTTAAAACGTCACCAGGAATCCCGACAAAACATAAAAATGGCATAAAATGCTTTTTTTGGGAAAACTTTTTTTTTACAAAAAATTTTTTTAAAAACGGTCTTGTTTCAGCAGCACAATTTTGGTGCTGTAGTTGTAGGAGATGTCTCAAAACGTCATCAGGAGTCCCGACTAAACCCGTAAATGTAAGAAAATGTAAAAAAATGCATATTTTACGAAAAAAAAATTTTGCTAAAATGTCGGAAGGGGGAACCCTGTCGTAAAAATTCCAAAAAACGGACTTGCTTCAGCAGCACAATTCTGGTGCTGTAGTTGTAGGAGATGTCTTAAAACGTCATCAGGAGTCCCGACAAAACCCGTAAATGTAAGAAAATGTAAGAAAATGCATATTTTACGAAAAACATTTTTTGCTAAAATGTCGTAAGGGGGGACCCTGTCGTAAAAATTCCAAAAAACGGACTTGCTTCAGCAGCACAATTCTGGTCCTGTAGTTGTAGGAGATGTCTCAAAACGTCATCAGGAGTCCCTACAAAACCTAAAAATGGCATGAAATGCTTTTTTATGGAAAACTTTTTTTCACAAAAAAAAATTCTAAAAACAGAATTGCTTCAGCAGCACAATTCTGGTGCTGTAGTTGTAGGAGATGTCTCAAAACGTCATCAGGAGTCCCGACTAAACCCGTAAATGTAAGAAAATGTAAAAAAATGCATATTTTACGAAAAAAAAAATTTGCTAAAATGTCGTAAGGGGGGACCCTGTCGTAAAAATTCCAAAAAACGGACTTGCTTCAGCAGCACAATTCTGGTGCTGTAGTTGTAGGAGATGTCTTAAAACGTCATCAGGAGTCCCGACAAAACCCGTAAATGTAAGAAAATGTAAGAAAATGCATATTTTCCGAAAAACATTTTTTGCTAAAATGTCGTAAGGGGGGACCCTGTCGTAAAAATTCCAAAAAACGGACTTGCTTCAGCAGCACAATTCTGGTGCTGTAGTTGTAGGAGATGTCTTAAAACGTCACCAGGAGTCCCGACAAAACATAAAAATGGCATAAAATGCTTTTTTTGGGAAAACTTTTTTTTTACAAAAAAAAATTTAAAAAACGGTCTTGTTTCAGCAGCACAATTCTGGTGCTGTAGTTGTAGGATATGTCTCAAAACGTCATCAGGAGTCCCGACTAAACCCGTAAATGTAAGAAAATGTAAAAAAAATGCATATTTTACGAAAAACATTTTTGCTAAAATGTCGTAAGGGGGGACCCTGTCGTAAAAATTCCAAAAAACGGACTTGCTTCAGCAGCACAATTCTGGTGCTGTAGTTGTAGGAGATGTCTCAAAACGTCATCAGGAGTCCCGACAAAACCTAAAAATGGCATGAAATGCTTTTTTTTGGAAAACTTTTTTTCACAAAAAAAATTTCAAAAAACAAACTTGCTTCAGCAGCACAATTCTGGTGCTGTAGTTGTAGGAGATGTCTCAAAACGTCATCAGGAGTCCCGACTAAACCCGTAAATGTAAGAAAATGTAAGAAAATGCATTTTTTACGCAAAACATTTTTTGCTAAAATGTCGTAAGGGGGGACCCTGTCGTAAAAATTCCAAAAAACGGACTTGCTTCAGCAGCACAATTCTGGTGCTGTAGTTGTAGGAGATGTCTCAAAACGTCATCAGGAGTCCCGACTAAACCCGTAAATGTAAGAAAATGTAAGAAAATGCATATTTTACGAAAAACATTTTTTGCTAAAATGTCGTAAGGGGGGACCCTGTCGTAAAAATTCCAAAAAACGGACTTGCTTCAGCAGCACAATTCTGGTGCTGTAGTTGTAGGAGATGTCTCAAAACGTCATCAGGAGTCCCTACAAAACCTAAAAATGGCATGAAATGCTTTTTTATGGAAAACTTTTTTTCACAAAAAAAAATTCAAAAAACAGAATTGCTTCAGCAGCACAATTCTGGTGCTGTAGTTGTAGGAGATGTCTCAAAACGTCATCAGGAGTCCCGACTAAACCCGTAAATGTAAGAAAATGTAAGAAAATGCATTTTTTACGCAAAACATTTTTTGCTAAAATGTCGTAAGGGGGGACCCTGTCGTAAAAATTCCAAAAAACGGACTTGCTTCAGCAGCACAATTCTGGTGCTGTAGTTGTAGGAGATGTCTCAAAACATCATCAGGAGTCCCGACTAAACCCGTAAATGTAAGAAAATGTAAAAAAAAATGCATATTTTACGAAAAACATTTTTGCTAAAATGTCGTAAGGGGGGACCCTGTCGTAAAAATTCCAAAAAACGGACTTGCTTCAGCAGCACAATTCTGGTGCTGTAGTTGTAGGAGATGTCTCAAAACGTCATCAGGAGTCCCGACAAAACCTAAAAATGGCATAAAATGCTTTTTTTGGGAAAACTTTTTTTTTACAAAAAAATTTTTAAAAAACGGTCTTGTTTCAGCAGCACAATTCTGGTGCTGTAGTTGTAGGAGATGTCTCAAAACGTCATCAGGAGTCCCGACTAAACCCGTAAATGTAAGAAAATGTAAAAAAATGCATATTTTACGAAAAAAAATGTTTGCTAAAATGTCGTAAGGGGGGACCCTGTCGTAAAAATTCCAAAAAACGGACTTGCTTCAGCAGCACAATTCTGGTGCTGTAGTTGTAGGAGATGTCTTAAAACGTCACCAGGAGTCCCGACAAAACATAAAAATGGCATAAAATGCTTTTTTTGGGAAAACTTTTTTTTTACAAAAAATTTTTTTAAAAACGGTCTTGTTTCAGCAGCACAATTCTGGTGCTGTAGTTGTAGGAGATGTCTCAAAACGTCATCAGGAGTCCCGAATAAACCCGTAAATGTAAGAAAATGTAAGAAAATGCATATTTTACGAAAAAAAATTTTTGCTAAAATGTCGTAAGGGGGGACCCTGTCTTAAAAATTCCAAAAAACGGACTTGCTTCAGCAGCACAATTCTGGTGCTGTAGTTGTAGGAGATGTCTCAAAACGTCATCAGGAGTCCCTACAAAACCTAAAAATGGCATGAAATGCTTTTTTTTGGAAAACTTTTTTTCACAAAAAAAAATTAAAAAAACAGAATTGCTTCAGCAGCACAATTCTGGTGCTGTAGTTGTAGGAGATGTCTCAAAACGTCATCAGGAGTCCCGACTAAACCCGTAAATGTAAGAAAATGTAAAAAAAATGCATATTTTACGAAAAACATTTTTGCTAAAATGTCGTAAGGGGGACCCTGTCGTAAAAATTCCAAAAAACGGACTTGCTTCAGCAGCACAATTCTGGTGCTGTAGTTGTAGGAGATGTCTCAAAACGTCATCAGGAGTCCCTACAAAACCTAAAAATGGCATGAAATGCTTTTTTTTGGAAAACTTTTTTTCACAAAAAAAAATTCAAAAAACAGAATTGCTTCAGCAGCACAATTCTGGTGCTGTAGTTGTAGGAGATGTCTCAAAACGTCATCAGGAGTCCCGACTAAACCCGTAAATGTAAGAAAATGTAAAAAAAATGCATATTTTACAAAAAAAAAATTTTGCTAAAATGTCGTAAGGGGGGACCCTGTCGTAAAAATTCCAAAAAACGGAGTTGCTTCAGCAGCACAATTCTGGTGCTGTAGTTGTAGGAGATGTCTTAAAACGTCACCAGGAGTCCCGACAAAACATAAAAATGGCATAAAATGCTTTTTTTGGGAAAACTTTTTTTTTACAAAAAAAAATTTAAAAAACGGTCTTGTTTCAGCAGCACAATTCTGGTGCTGTAGTTGTAGGAGATGTCTCAAAACGTCATCAGGAGTCCCGACTAAACCCGTAAATGTAAGAAAATGTAAAAAAATGCATATTTTACGGAAAACATTTTTTGCTAAAATGTCGTAAGGGGGGACCCTGTCGTAAAAATTCCAAAAAACGGACTTGCTTCAGCAGCACAATTCTGGTGCTGTAGTTGTAGGAGATGTCTCAAAACGTCATCAGGAGTCCCTACAAAACCTAAAAATGGCATGAAATGCTTTTTTTTGGAAAACTTTTTTTCACAAAAAAAAATTCAAAAAACAGAATTGCTTCAGCAGCACAATTCTGGTGCTGTAGTTGTAGGAGATGTCTCAAAACGTCATCAGGAGTCCCGACTAAACCCGTAAATGTAAGAAAATGTAAAAAAAAATGCATATTTTACGAAAAAAAATTTTTGCTAAAATGTCGTAAGGGGGGACCCTGTCGTAAAAATTCCAAAAAACGGAGTTGCTTCAGCAGCACAATTTTGGTGCTGTAGTTGTAGGAGATGTCTTAAAACGTCACTAGGAGTCCCGACAAAACATAAAAATGGCATGAAATGCTTTTTTTGGGAAAACTTTTTTTTTACAAAAAAAAATTTAAAAAACGGTCTTGTTTCAGCAGCACAATTCTGGTGCTGTAGTTGTAGGAGATGTCTCAAAACGTCATCAGGAGTCCCGACTAAACCCGTAAATGTAAGAAAATGTAAAAAAAATGCATATTTTACGAAAAAAAAATTTTGCTAAAATGTCGTAAGGGGGGACCCTGTCGTAAAAATTCCAAAAAACGGAGTTTCTTCAGCAGCACAATTCTGGTGCTGTAGTTGTAGGAGATGTCTTAAAACGTCACCAGGAGTCCCGACAAAACATCAAAATGGCAGAAAATGCTTTTTTTGGGAAAACTTTTTTTTTACAAAAAAAAATTTAAAAAACGGTCTTGTTTCAGCAGCACAATTCTGGTGCTGTAGTTGTAGGAGATGTCTCAAAACGTCATCAGGAGTCCCGACTAAACCCGTAAATGTAAGAAAATGTAAAAAAAATGCATATTTTACGGAAAACATTTTTTGCTAAAATGTCGTAAGGGGGGACCCTGTCGTAAAAATTCCAAAAAACTGACTTGCTTCAGCAGCACAATTCTGGTGCTGTAGTTGTAGGAGATGTCTCAAAACGTCATCAGGAGTCCCTACAAAACCTAAAAATGGCATGAAATGCTTTTTTTTGGAAAACTTTTTTTCACAAAAAAAAATTCAAAAAACAGACTTGCTTCAGCAGCACAATTCTGGTGCTGTAGTTGTAGGAGATGTCTCAAAACGTCACCAGGAGTCCCGACAAAACATAAAAATGGCATAAAATGCTTTTTTTGGGAAAACTTTTTTTTTACAAAAAAAAATTTAAAAAACGGTCTTGTTTCAGCAGCACAATTCTGGTGCTGTAGTTGTAGGAGATATCTCAAAACGTCAGCAGGAGTCCCGACTAAACCCGTAAATGTAAGAAAATGTAAAAAAAATGCATATTTTACGAAAAACATTTTTGCTAAAATGTCGTAAGGGGGGACCCTGTCGTAAAAAATCCAAAAAACGGACTTGCTTCAGCAGCACAATTCTGGTGCTGTAGTTGTAGGAGATGTCTCAAAACGTCATCAGGAGTCCCTACAAAACCTAAAAATGGCATGAAATGCTTTTTTTTGGAAAACTTTTTTTCACAAAAAATTTTTCAAAAAACAGACTTGCTTCAGCAGCACAATTCTGGTGCTGTAGTTGTAGGAGATGTCTTAAAACGTCATCAGGAGTCCCGACTAAACCCGTAAATGTAAGAAAATGTAAGAAAATGCATTTTTTACGCAAAATATTTTTTGCTAAAATGTCGTAAGGGGGGACCCTGTCGTAAAAATTCCAAAAAACGGACTTGCTTCAGCAGCACAATTCTGGTGCTGTAGTTGTAGGAGATGTCTTAAAACGTCATCAGGAGTCCCAACAAAACCTAAAAATGGCATAAAATGCTTTTTTTGGGAAAACTTTTTTTTTACAAAAAATTTTTTAAAAAACGGTCTTGTTTCAGCAGCACAATTCTGGTGCTGCAGTTGTAGGAGATGTCTCAAAACGTCATCAGGAGTCCCGACTAAACCCGTAAATGTAAGAAAATGTAAAAAAAAATGCATATTTTACGAAAAACATTTTTTGCTAAAATGTCGTAAGGGGGGACCCTGTCGTAAAAATTCCAAAAAACGGACTTGCTTCAGCAGCACAATTCTGGTGCTGTAGTTGTAGGAGATGTCTTAAAACGTCATCAGGAGTCCCGACTAAACCCGTAAATGTAAGAAAATGTAAGAAAATGCATTTTTTACGCAAAATATTTTTTGCTAAAATGTCGTAAGGGGGGACCCTGTCGTAAAAATTCCAAAAAACGGACTTGCTTCAGCAGCACAATTCTGGTGCTGTAGTTGTAGGAGATGTCTTAAAACGTCATCAGGAGTCCCGACAAAACCTAAAAATGGCATAAAATAGTTTTTTTGGAAAACTTTTTTTCACAAAAAAAAATTCAAAAAACAGACTTGCTTCAGCAGCACAATTCTGGTGCTGTAGTTGTAGGAGATGTCTCAAAACGTCATCCGGAGTCCCGACTAAACCCGTAAATGTAACAAAATGTAAGAAAATGCATTTTTTACGCAAAACATTTTTTGCTAAAATGTCGTAAGGGGGGACCCTGTCGTAAAAATTCCAAAAAACGGACTTGCTTCAGCAGCACAATTCTGGTGCTGTAGTTGTAGGAGATGTCTCAAAACGTCATCAGGAGTCCCTACAAAACCTAAAAATGGCATGAAATGCTTTTTTATGGAAAACTTTTTTTCACAAAAAAAAATTCAAAAAACAGAATTGCTTCAGCAGCACAATTCTGGTGCTGTAGTTGTAGGAGATGTCTCAAAACGTCATCAGGAGTCCCGACTAAACCCGTAAATGTAAGAAAATGTAAAAAAAAATGCATATTTTACGAAAAAAAAAATTTGCTAAAATGTCGTAAGGGGGAACCCTGTCGTAAAAATTCCAGAAAACGGACTTGCTTCAGCAGCACAATTCTGGTGCTGTAGTTGTAGGAGATGTCTTAAAACGTCATCAGGAGTCCCGACAAAACCCGTAAATGTAAGAAAATGTAAGAAAATGCATATTTTACGAAAAACATTTTTTGCTAAAATGTCGTAAGGGGGGACCCTGTCGTAAAAATTCCAAAAAACGGACTTCCTTCAGCAGCAAAATTCTGGTGCTGTAGTTGTAGGAGATGTCTTAAAACGTCACCAGGAGTCCCGACAAAACATAAAAATGGCATAAAATGCTTTTTTTGGGAAAACTTTTTTTTTACAAAAAAAAATTTAAAAAACGGTCTTGTTTCAGCAGCACAATTCTGGTGCTGTAGTTGCAGGAGATGTCTCAAAACGTCATCAGGAGTCCCGACTAAACCCGTAAATGTAAGAAAATGTAAAAAAAATGCATATTTTACGAAAAAAAAATTTTGCTAAAATGTCGTAAGGGGGGACCCTGTCGTAAAAATTCCAAAAAACGGACTTGCTTCAGCAGCACAATTCTGGTGCTGTAGTTGTAGGAGATGTCTTAAAACGTCACCAGGAGTCCCGACAAAACATAAAAATGGCATAAAATGCTTTTTTTGGGAAAACTTTTTTTTTTACAAAAAAAATTTTTAAAAACGGTCTTGTTTCAGCAGCACAATTCTGGTGCTGTAGTTGTAGGAGATGTCTCAAAACATCATCAGGAGTCCCGACTAAACCCGTAAATGTAAGAAAATGTAAAAAAAAATGCATATTTTACGAAAAACATTTTTGCTAAAATGTCGTAAAAATTCCAAAAAACGGACTTGCTTCAGCAGCACAATTCTGGTGCTGTAGTTGTAGGAGATGTCTCAAAACGTCATCAGGAGTCCCTACAAAACCTAAAAATGGCATGAAATGCTTTTTTTTGGAAAACTTTTTTTCACAAAAAAAAATTCAAAAAACAGAATTGCTTCAGCAGCACAATTCTGGTGCTGTAGTTGTAGGAGATGTCTCAAAACGTCATCAGGAGTCCCGACTAAACCCGTAAATGTAAGAAAATGTAAAAAAATGCATATTTTACGAAAAAAAAATTTTGCTAAAATGTCGTAAGGGGGGACCCTGTCGTTAAAAATTCCAAAAAACGGACTTGCTTCAGCAGCACAATTCTGGTGCTGTAGTTGTAGGAGATGTCTTAAAACATCACCAGCAGTCCCGACAAAACATAAAAATGGCATAAAATGCTTTTTTTGGGAAAACTTTTTTTTTACAAAAAAAAATTTAAAAAACGGTCTTGTTTCAGCAGCACAATTCTGGTGCTGTAGTTGCAGGAGATGTCTCAAAACGTCATCAGGAGTCCCGACTAAACCCGTAAATGTAAGAAAATGTAAAAAAATGCATATTTTACGAAAAAAAAAATTTGCTAAAATGTCGTAAGGGGGGACCCTGTCGTAAAAATTCCAAAAAACGGACTTGCTTCAGCAGCACAATTCTGGTGCTGTAGTTGTAGGAGATGTCTCAAAACGTCATCAGGAGTCCCTACAAAACCTAAAAATGGCATGAAATGCTTTTTTTTGGAAAACTTTTATTCACAAAAAAAATTTCAAAAAACAGACTTGTTTCAGCAGCACAATTCTGGTGCTGTAGTTGTAGGAGATGTCTCAAAACGTCATCAGGAGTCCCGACTAAACCCGTAAATGTAAGAAAATGTAAGAAAATGCATTTTTTACGCAAAACATTTTTTGCTAAAATGTCGTAAAAATTCCAAAAAACGGACTTGCTTCAGCAGCACAATTCTGGTGCTGTAGTTGTAGGAGATGTCTCAAAACGTCATCAGGAGTCCCTACAAAACCTAAAAATGGCATGAAATGCTTTTTTTTGGAAAACTTTTTTTCACAAAAAAAAATTCAAAAAACAGACTTGCTTCAGCAGGACAATTCTGGTGCTGTAGTTGTAGGAGATGTCTCAAAACGTCATCAGGAGTCCCGACTAAACCCGTAAATGTAAGAAAATGTAAGAAAATGCATTTTTTACGCAAAACATTTTTTGCTAAAATGTCGTAAGGGGGGACCCTGTCGTAAAAATTCCAAAAAACGGACTTGCTTCAGCAGCACAATTCTGGTGCTGTAGTTGTAGGAGATGTCTTAAAACGTCATCAGGAGTCCCGACAAAACATAAAAATGGCATAAAATGCTTTTTTTGGGAAAACTTTTTTTTTACAAAAAAAAATTTAAAAAACGGTCTTGTTTCAGCAGCACAATTCTGGTGCTGTAGTTGTAGGAGATATCTCAAAACGTCAGCAGGAGTCCCGACTAAACCCGTAAATGTAAGAAAATGTAAAAAAAATGCATATTTTACGAAAAACATTTTTGCTAAAATGTCGTAAGGGGGGACCCTGTCGTAAAAGTTCCAAAAAACGGACTTGCTTCAGCAGCGCAATTCTGGTGCTGTAGTTGTAGGAGATGTCTCAAAACGTCATCAAGAGTCCCTACAAAACCTAAAAATGGCATGAAATGCTTTTTTTTGGAAAACTTTTTTTCACAAAAAATTTTTCAAAAAACAGACTTGCTTCAGCAGCACAATTCTGGTGCTGTAGTTGTAGGAGATGTCTCAAAACGTCATCAGGAGTCCCGACTAAACCCGTAAATGTAAGAAAATGTAAGAAAATGCATTTTTTACAAAAAACATTTTTTGCTAAAATGTCGTAAGGGGGGACCCTGTCGTAAAAATTCCAAAAAACGGACTTGCTTCAGCAGCACAATTCTGGTGCTGTAGTTGTAGGAGATGTCTCAAAACGTCATCAGGAGTCCCGACAAAACCTAAAAATGGCATAAAATGCTTTTTTTGGGGAAACTTTTTTTTTACAAAAAAAAATTTAAAAAACGGTCTTGTTTCAGCAGCACAATTCTGATGCTGCAGTTGTAGGAGATGTCTCAAAACGTCATCAGGAGTCCCGACTAAACCCGTAAATGTAAGAAAATGTAAAAAAAAATGCATATTTTACGAAAAACATTTTTTGCTCAAATGTCGTAAGGGGGGACCCTGTCGTAAAAGTTCCAAAAAACGGACTTGCTTCAGCAGCACAATTCTGGTGCTGTAGTTGTAGGAGATGTCTCAAAACGTCATCAGGAGTCCCTACAAAACCTAAAAATGGCATGAAATGCTTTTTTTTGGAAAACTTTTTTTCACAAAAAAAAATTCAAAAAACAGACTTGCTTCAGCAGCACAATTCTGGTGCTGTAGTTGTAGGAAATGTCTCAAAACGTCATCAGGAGTCCCGACTAAACCCGTAAATGTAAGAAAATGTAAAAAAAATGCATATTTTACGGAAAAAATTTTTTACTAAAATGTCGTAAGGGGGGACCCTGTCGTAAAAGTTCCAAAAAACGGACTTGCTTCAGCAGCACAATTCTGGTGCTGTAGTTGTAGGAGATGTCTTAAAACGTAATCAGGAGTCCCGACAAAACCTAAAAATGGCATAAAATGCTTTTTTTGGGAAAACTTTTTTTTTACAAAAATTTTTTTTAAAAACGGTCTTGTTTCAGCAGCACAATTCTGGTGCTGTAGTTGTAGGAGATGTCTCAAAACGTCATCAGGAGTCCCGACTAAACCCGTAAATGTAAGAAAATGTAAAAAAATGCATATTTTACGAAAAACATTTTTTGCTAAAATGTCGTAAGGGGGGACCCTGTCGTAAAAATTCCAAAAAACGGACTTGCTTCAGCAGCACAATTCTGGTGCTGTAGTTGTAGGAGATGTCTCAAAACGTCATCAGGAGTCCCTACAAAACCTAAAAATGGCATGAAATGCTTTTTTTTGGAAAACTTTTTTTCACAAAAAAAAATTCAAAAAACAGAATTGCTTCAGCAGCACAATTCTGGTGCTGTAGTTGTAGGAGATGTCTCAAAACGTCATCAGGAGTCCCGACTAAACCCGTAAATGTAAGAAAATGTAAGAAAATGCATTTTTTACGCAAAACATTTTTTGCTAAAATCTCGTAAGGGGGGACCCTGTCGTAAAAATTCCAAAAAACGGACTTGCTTCAGCAGCACAATTCTGGTGCTGTAGTTGTAGGAGATGTCTCAAAACGTCATCAGGAGTCCCGACAAAACCTAAAAATGGCATAAAATGCTTTTTTTGGGGAAACTTTTTTTTTACAAAAAAAAATTTGAAAAAACGGTCTTGTTTCAGCAGCACAATTCTGGTGCTGTAGTTGTAGGAGATGTCTCAAAACGTCATCAGGAGTCCCGACTAAACCCGTAAATGTAAGAAAATGTAAAAAAAAATGCATATTTTACGAAAAACATTTTTTGCTAAAATGTCGTAAAAATTCCAAAAAACGGACTTGCTTCAGCAGCACAATTCTGGTGCTGTAGTTGTAGGAGATGTCTCAAAACGTCATCAGGAGTCCCTACAAAACCTAAAAATGGCATGAAATGCTTTTTTTTGGAAAACTTTTTTTCACAAAAAAAAATTCAAAAAACAGACTTGCTTCAGCAGCACAATTCTGGTGCTGTAGTTGTAGGATATGTCTCAAAACGTCATCAGGAGTCCCGACTAAACCCGTAAATGTAAGAAAATGTAAAAAAAATGCATATTTTACGAAAAAAATTTTTTACTAAAATGTCGTAAGGGGGGACCCTGTCGTAAAAGTTCCAAAAAACGGACTTGCTTCAGCAGCACAATTCTGGTGCTGTAGTTGTAGGAGATGTCTCAAAACGTCATCAAGAGTCCCTACAAAACCTAAAAATGGCATGAAATGCTTTTTTTTGGAAAACTTTTTTTCACAAAAAATTTTTAAAAAAACAGACTTGCTTCAGCAGCACAATTCTGGTGCTGTAGTTGTAGGAGATGTCTCAAAACGTCATCAGGAGTCCCGACTAAACCCGTAAATGTAAGAAAATGTAAGAAAATGCATTTTTTACGCAAAACATTTTTTGCTAAAATGTCGTAAGGGGGGACCCTGTCGTAAAAATTCCAAAAAACGGACTTGCTTCAGCAGCACAATTCTGGTGCTATAGTTGTAGGAGATGTCTCAAAACATCATCAGGAGTCCCGACTAAACCCGTAAATGTAAGAAAATGTAAAAAAAAATGCATATTTTACGAAAAACATTTTTGCTAAAATGTCGTAAGGGGGGACCCTGTCGTAAAAATTCCAAAAAACGGACTTGCTTCAGCAGCACAATTCTGGTGCTGTAGTTGTAGGAGATGTCTCAAAACGTCACCAGGAGTCCCTACAAAACCTAAAAATGGCATGAAATGCTTTTTTTTGGAAAACTTTTTTTCACAAAAAAAATTTCAAAAAACAGACTTGCTTCAGCAGCACAATTCTGGTGCTGTAGTTGTAGGAGATGTCTCAAAACGTCATCAGGAGTCCCGACTAAACCCGTAAATGTAAGAAAATGTAAGAAAATGCATTTTTTACGCAAAACATTTTTTGCTAAAATGTCGTAAGGGGGGACCCTGTCGTAAAAATTCCAAAAAACGGACTTGCTTCAGCAGCACAATTCTGGTGCTGTAGTTGTAGGAGATGTCTCAAAACGTCATCAGGAGTCCCTACAAAACCTAAAAATGGCATGAAATGCTTTTTTTTGGAAAACTTTTTTTCACAAAAAAAAATTCAAAAAACAGAATTGCTTCAGCAGCACAATTCTGGTGCTGTAGTTGTAGGAGATGTCTCAAAACGTCACCAGGAGTCCCGACTAAACCCGTAAATGTAAGAAAATGTAAAAAAATGCATATTTTACGAAAAAAAAAATTTGCTAAAATGTCGTAAGGGGGGACCCTGTCGTAAAAATTCCAAAAAACGGACTTGCTTCAGCAGCACAATTCTGGTGCTGTAGTTGTAGGAGATGTCTTAAAACGTCATCAGGAGTCCCGACAAAACCTAAAAATGGCATGAAATGCTTTTTTTTGGAAAACTTTTTTTCACAAAAAAAAATTCAAAAAACAGACTTGCTTCAGCAGGACAATTCTGGTGCTGTAGTTGTAGGAGATGTCTCAAAACGTCATCAGGAGTCCCTACAAAACCTAAAAATGGCATGAAATGCTTTTTTTTGGAAAACTTTTTTTCACAAAAAAAATTTCAAAAAACAGAATGGCTTCAGCAGCACAATTCTGGTGCTGTAGTTGTAGGAGATGTCTCAAAACGTCATCAGGAGTCCCGACTAAACCCGTAAATGTAAGAAAATGTAAAAAAAATGCATATTTTACGAAAAAAAATTTTTGCTAAAATGTCGTAAGGGGGGACCCTGTCGTAAAAATTTCAAAAAACGGACTTGCTTCAGCAGCACAATTCTGGTGCTGTAGTTGTAGGAGATGTCTTCAAACGTCATCAGGAGTCCCGACAAAACCTAAAAATGGCATAAAATGCTTTTTTTGGGAAAACTTTTTTTTTACAAAAAAAAATTTAAAAAACGGTCTTGTTTCAGCAGCACTATTCTGGTGCTGTAGTTGTAGGAGATGTCTCAAAACGTCATCAGGAGTCCCGACTAAACCCGTAAATGTAAGAAAATGTAAGAAAATGCATTTTTTACGCAAAACATTTTTTGCTAAAATGTCGTAAGGGGGGACCCTGTCGTAAAATTCCAAAAAAACGGACTTGCTTCAGCAGCACAATTCTGGTGCTGTAGTTGTAGGAGATGTCTCAAAACGTCATCAGGAGTCCCGACTAAACCCGTAAATGTAAGAAAATGTAAGAAAATGCATATTTTACGAAAAAAACATTTTGCTAAAATGTCGTAAGGGGGACCCTGTCGTAAAAATTCCAAAAAACGGACTTGCTTCAGCAGCCCAATTCTGGTGCTGTAGTTGTAGGAGATGTCTCAAAACGTCATCAGGAGTCCCGACTAAACCCGTAAATGTAAGAAAATGTAAAAAAAAATGCATATTTTACGTAAAAAAAATGTTGCTAAAATGTCGTAAGGGGGGACCCTGTCGTAAAAATTCCAAAAAACGGACTTGCTTCAGCAGCACAATTCTGGTGCTGTAGTTGTAGGAGATGTCTTAAAACGTCACCAGGAGTCCCGACAAAACATAAAAATGGCATAAAATGCTTTTTTTGGGAAAACTTTTTTTTCACAAAAAAAAATTTAAAAAACGGTCTTGTTTCAGCAGCACAATTCTGGTGCTGTAGTTGTAGGAGATGTCTCAAAACGTCATCAGGAGTCCCGACTAAACCCGTAAATGTAAGAAAATGTAAAAAAATGCATATTTTACGAAAAAAAAATTTGCTAAAATGTCGTAAGGGGGGACCCTGTCGTAAAAATTCCAAAAAACGGACTTGCTTCAGCAGCACAATTCTGGTGCTGTAGTTGTAGGAGATGTCTTAAAACGTCACCAGGAGTCCCGACAAAACATAAAAATGGCATAAAATGCTTTTTTTGGGAAAACTTTTTTTTTACAAAAAAATTTTTTAAAAACGGTCTTGTTTCAGCAGCACAATTCTGGTGCTGTAGTTGTAGAAGATGTCTCAAAACGTCATCAGGAGTCCCGACTAAACCCGTAAATGTAAGAAAATGTAAAAAAAAATGCATATTTTACGAAAAAAAAATTTTGCTAAAATGTCGTAAGGGGGGACCCTGTCGTAGTAATTCCAAAAAACGGACTTGCTTCAGCAGCACAATTCTGGTGCTGTAGTTGTAGGAGATGTCTCAAAACGTCATCAGGAGTCCCTACAAAACCTAAAAATGGCATGAAATGCTTTTTTTGGGAAAACTTTTTTTCACAAAAAAAAATTCAAAAAACAGACTTGCTTCAGCAGGACAATTCGGGTGCTGTAGTTGTAGGAGATGTCTCAAAACGTCATCATGAGTCCCTACAAAACCTAAAAATGGCATGAAATGCTTTTTTTTGGAAAACTTTTTTTCACAAAAAAAAATTCAAAAAACAGACTTGCTTCAGCAGCACAATTCTGGTGCTGTAGTTGTAGGAGATGTCTCAAAACGTCATCAGGAGTCCCGACTAAACCCGTAAATGTAAGAAAATGTAAGAAAATGCTTTTTTTACGCAAAACATTTTTTGCTAAAATGTCGTAAGGAGGGACCCTGTCGTAAAAATTCCTAAAAACGGACTTGCTTCAGCAGCACAATTCTGGTGCTGTAGTTGTAGGAGATGTCTCAAAACGTCATCAGGAGTCCCAACTAAACCCGTAAATGTAAGAAAATGTAAAAAAAAATGCATATTTTACGAAAAACATTTTTTGCTAAAATGTCGTAAGGGGGGACCCTGTCGTAAAAATGCCAAAAAACGGACTTGCTTCAGCAGCACAATTCTGGTGCTGTAGTTGTAGGAGATGTCTTAAAACGTCATCAGGAGTCCCGACAAAACATAAAAATGGCATAAAATGCTTTTTTTGGGAAAACTTTTTTTTTACAAAAAAATTTTTTAAAAACGGTCTTGTTTCAGCAGCACAATTCTGGTGCTGTAGTTGTAGAAGATGTCTCAAAACGTCATCAGGAGTCCCGACTAAACCCGTAAATGTAAGAAAATGTAAAAAAAAATGCATATTTTACGGAAAACATTTTTGCTAAAATGTCGTAAGGGGGGACCCTGTCGTAAAAATTCCAAAAAACGGACTTGCTTCAGCAGCACAATTCTGGTGCTGTAGTTGTAGGAGATGTCTCAAAACGTCATCAGGAGTCCCTACAAAACCTAAAAATGGCATGAAATGCTTTTTTTTGGAAAACTTTTTTTCACAAAAAAAAATTCCAAAAACAGAATTGCTTCAGCAGCACAATTCTGGTGCTGTAGTTGTAGGAGATGTCTCAAAACGTCATCAGGAGTCCCGACTAAACCCGTAAATGTAAGAAAATGTAAAAAAAAATGCATATTTTACGAAAAAAAAATTTTGCTAAAATGTCGTAAGGGGGGACCCTGTCGTAGTAATTCCAAAAAACGGACTTGCTTCAGCAGCACAATTCTGGTGCTGTAGTTGTAGGAGATGTCTCAAAACGTCATCAGGAGTCCCTACAAAACCTAAAAATGGCATGAAATGCTTTTTTTGGGAAAACTTTTTTTCACAAAAAAAAAATTCAAAAAACAGACTTGCTTCAGCAGGACAATTCTGGTGCTGTAGTTGTAGGAGATGTCTCAAAACGTCATCAGGAGTCCCGACTAAACCCGTAAATGTAAGAAAATGTAAAAAAATGCATATTTTACGAAAAAAAAAATTTACTAAAATGTCGTAAGGGGGGACCCTGTCGTAAAAATTCCAAAAAACTGACTTGCTTCAGCAGCACAATCCTGGTGCTGTAGTTGTAGGAGATGTCTTAAAACGTCATCAGGAGTCCCGACAAAACATAAAAATGGCATAAAATGCTTTTTTTGGGAAAACTTTTTTTTACAAAAAAAAATTTAAAAAACGGTCTTGTTTCAGCAGCACAATTCTGGTGCTGTAGTTGTAGGAGATATCTCAAAACGTCATCAGGAGTCCCGACTAAACCCGTAAATGTAAGAAAATGTAAAAAAAATGCATATTTTACGAAAAACATTTTTGCTAAAATGTCGTAAGGGGGGACCCTGTCGTAAAAATTCCAAAAAACGGACTTGCTTCAGCAGCACAATTCTGGTGCTATAGTTGTAGGAGATGTCTCAAAACATCATCAGGAGTCCCGACTAAACCCGTAAATGTAAGAAAATGTAAAAAAAAATGCATATTTTACGAAAAACATTTTTGCTAAAATGTCGTAAGGGGGGACCCTGTCGTAAAAATTCCAAAAAACGGACTTGCTTCAGCAGCACAATTCTGGTGCTGTAGTTGTAGGAGATGTCTCAAAACGTCACCAGGAGTCCCTACAAAACCTAAAAATGGCATGAAATGCTTTTTTTGGGAAAACTTTTTTTTTACAAAAAATTTTTTTAAAAACGGTCTTGTTTCAGCAGCACAATTCTGGTGCTGTAGTTGTAGGAGATGTCTCAAAACGTCATCAGGAGTCCCGACTAAACCCGTAAATGTAAGAAAATGTAAAAAAATGCATATTTTACGAAAAACATTTTTTGCTAAAATGTCGTAAGGGGGGACCCTGTCGTAAAAATTCCAAAAAACGGACTTGCTTTAGCAGCACAATTCTGGTGCTGTAGTTGTAGGAGATGTCTCAAAACGTCATCAGGAGTCCCTACAAAACCTAAAAATGGCATGAAATGCTTTTTTTTGGAAAACTTTTTTTCACAAAAAAAAATTCAAAAAACAGAATTGCTTCAGCAGCACAATTCTGGTGCTGTAGTTGTAGGAGATGTCTCAAAACGTCATCAGGAGTCCCGACTAAACCCGTAAATGTAAGAAAATGTAAGAAAATGCATTTTTTACGCAAAACATTTTTTGCTAAAATCTCGTAAGGGGGGACCCTGTCGTAAAAATTCCAAAAAACGGACTTGCTTCAGCAGCACAATTCTGGTGCTGTAGTTGTAGGAGATGTCTCAAAACGTCATCAGGAGTCCCGACAAAACCTAAAAATGGCATAAAATGCTTTTTTTGGGGAAACTTTTTTTTTACAAAAAAAAATTTGAAAAAACGGTCTTGTTTCAGCAGCACAATTCTGGTGCTGCAGTTGTAGGAGATGTCTCAAAACGTCATCAGGAGTCCCGACTAAACCCGTAAATGTAAGAAAATGTAAAAAAAAATGCATATTTTACGAAAAACATTTTTTGCTAAAATGTCGTAAAAATTCCAAAAAACGGACTTGCTTCAGCAGCACAATTCTGGTGCTGTAGTTGTAGGAGATGTCTCAAAACGTCATCAGGAGTCCCTACAAAACCTAAAAATGGCATGAAATGCTTTTTTTTGGAAAACTTTTTTTCACAAAAAAAAATTCAAAAAACAGACTTGCTTCAGCAGCACAATTCTGGTGCTGTAGTTGTAGGATATGTCTCAAAACGTCATCAGGAGTCCCGACTAAACCCGTAAATGTAAGAAAATGTAAAAAAAATGCATATTTTACGAAAAAAAAATTTTACTAAAATGTCGTAAGGGGGGACCCTGTCGTAAAAGTTCCAAAAAACGGACTTGCTTCAGCAGCACAATTCTGGTGCTGTAGTTGTAGGAGATGTCTCAAAACGTCATCAAGAGTCCCTACAAAACCTAAAAATGGCATGAAATGCTTTTTTTTGGAAAACTTTTTTTCACAAAAAAATTTTAAAAAAACAGACTTGCTTCAGCAGCACAATTCTGGTGCTGTAGTTGTAGGAGATGTCTCAAAACGTCATCAGGAGTCCCGACTAAACCCGTAAATGTAAGAAAATGTAAGAAAATGCATTTTTTACGCAAAACATTTTTTGCTAAAATGTCGTAAGGGGGGACCCTGTCGTAAAAATTCCAAAAAACGGACTTGCTTCAGCAGCACAATTCTGGTGCTATAGTTGTAGGAGATGTCTCAAAACATCATCAGGAGTCCCGACTAAACCCGTAAATGTAAGAAAATGTAAAAAAAAATGCATATTTTACGAAAAACATTTTTGCTAAAATGTCGTAAGGGGGGACCCTGTCGTAAAAATTCCAAAAAACGGACTTGCTTCAGCAGCACAATTCTGGTGCTGTAGTTGTAGGAGATGTCTCAAAACGTCACCAGGAGTCCCTACAAAACCTAAAAATGGCATGAAATGCTTTTTTTTGGAAAACTTTTTTTCACAAAAAAAATTTCAAAAAACAGACTTGCTTCAGCAGCACAATTCTGGTGCTGTAGTTGTAGGAGATGTCTCAAAACGTCATCAGGAGTCCCGACTAAACCCGTAAATGTAAGAAAATGTAAGAAAATGCATTTTTTACGCAAAACATTTTTTGCTAAAATGTCGTAAGGGGGGACCCTGTCGTAAAAATTCCAAAAAACGGACTTGCTTCAGCAGCACAATTCTGGTGCTGTAGTTGTAGGAGATGTCTCAAAACGTCATCAGGAGTCCCTACAAAACCTAAAAATGGCATGAAATGCTTTTTTTTGGAAAACTTTTTTTCACAAAAAAAAATTCAAAAAACAGAATTGCTTCAGCAGCACAATTCTGGTGCTGTAGTTGTAAGAGATGTCTCAAAACGTCACCAGGAGTCCCGACTAAACCCGTAAATGTAAGAAAATGTAAAAAAATGCATATTTTACGAAAAAAAAAATTTGCTAAAATGTCGTAAGGGGGGACCCTGTCGTAAAAATTCCAAAAAACGGACTTGCTTCAGCAGAACAATTCTGGTGCTGTAGTTGTAGGAGATGTCTTAAAACGTCATCAGGAGTCCCGACAAAACCTAAAAATGGCATGAAATGCTTTTTTTTGGAAAACTTTTTTTCACAAAAAAAAATTCAAAAAACAGACTTGCTTCAGCAGGACAATTCTGGTGCTGTAGTTGTAGGAGATGTCTCAAAACGTCATCAGGAGTCCCTACAAAACCTAAAAATGGCATGAAATGCTTTTTTTTGGAAAACTTTTTTTCACAAAAAAAAATTCAAAAAACAGAATGGCTTCAGCAGCACAATTCTGGTGCTGTAGTTGTAGGAGATGTCTCAAAACGTCATCAGGAGTCCCGACTAAACCCGTAAATGTAAGAAAATGTAAAAAAAATGCATATTTTACGAAAAAAAAATTTTGCTAAAATGTCGTAAGGGGGGACCCTGTCGTAAAAATTTCAAAAAACGGACTTGCTTCAGCAGCACAATTCTGGTGCTGTAGTTGTAGGAGATGTCTTCAAACGTCATCAGGAGTCCCGACAAAACCTAAAAATGGCATAAAATGCTTTTTTTGGGAAAACTTTTTTTTTACAAAAAAAAATTTAAAAAACAGTCTTGTTTCAGCAGCACTATTCTGGTGCTGTAGTTGTAGGAGATGTCTCAAAACGTCATCAGGAGTCCCGACTAAACCCGTAAATGTAAGAAAATGTAAGAAAATGCATTTTTTACGCAAAACATTTTTTGCTAAAATGTCGTAAGGGGGGACCCTGTCGTAAAAATTCCAAAAAACGGACTTGCTTCAGCAGCACAATTCTGGTGCTGTAGTTGTAGGAGATGTCTCAAAACGTCATCAGGAGTCCCGACTAAACCCGTAAATGTAAGAAAATGTAAGAAAATGCATATTTTACGAAAAAAACATTTTGCTAAAATGTCGTAAGGGGGGACCCTGTCGTAAAAATTCCAAAAAACGGACTTGCTTCAGCAGCCCAATTCTGGTGCTGTAGTTGTAGGAGATGTCTCAAAACGTCATCAGGAGTCCCGACTAAACCCGTAAATGTAAGAAAATGTAAAAAAAATGCATATTTTACGTAAAAAAAATGTTGCTAAAATGTCGTAAGGGGGGACCCTGTCGTAAAAATTCCAAAAAACGGACTTGCTTCAGCAGCACAATTCTGGTGCTGTAGTTGTAGGAGATGTCTTAAAACGTCACCAGGAGTCCCGACAAAACATAAAAATGGCATAAAATGCTTTTTTTGGGAAAACTTTTTTTTCACAAAAAAAAATTTAAAAAACGGTCTTGTTTCAGCAGCACAATTCTGGTGCTGTAGTTGTAGGAGATGTCTCAAAACGTCATCAGGAGTCCCGACTAAACCCGTAAATGTAAGAAAATGTAAAAAAATGCATATTTTACGAAAAAAAAATTTGCTAAAATGTCGTAAGGGGGGACCCTGTCGTAAAAATTCCAAAAAACGGACTTGCTTCAGCAGCACAATTCTGGTGCTGTAGTTGTAGGAGATGTCTTAAAACGTCACCAGGAGTCCCGACAAAACATAAAAATGGCATAAAATGCTTTTTTTGGGAAAACTTTTTTTTTACAAAAAATTTTTTTAAAAACGGTCTTGTTTCAGCAGCACAATTCTGGTGCTGTAGTTGTAGAAGATGTCTCAAAACGTCATCAGGAGTCCCGACTAAACCCGTAAATGTAAGAAAATGTAAAAAAAAATGCATATTTTACGAAAAAAAAATTTTGCTAAAATGTCGTAAGGGGGGACCCTGTCGTAGTAATTCCAAAAAACGGACTTGCTTCAGCAGCACAATTCTGGTGCTGTAGTTGTAGGAGATGTCTCAAAACGTCATCAGGAGTCCCTACAAAACCTAAAAATGGCATGAAATGCTTTTTTTGGGAAAACTTTTTTTCACAAAAAAAAATTCAAAAAACAGACTTGCTTCAGCAGGACAATTCGGGTGCTGTAGTTGTAGGAGATGTCTCAAAACGTCATCATGAGTCCCTACAAAACCTAAAAATGGCATGAAATGCTTTTTTTTGGAAAACTTTTTTTCACAAAAAAAAATTCAAAAAACAGACTTGCTTCAGCAGCACAATTCTGGTGCTGTAGTTGTAGGAGATGTCTCAAAACGTCATCAGGAGTCCCGACTAAACCCGTAAATGTAAGAAAATGTAAGAAAATGCATTTTTTACGCAAAACATTTTTTGCTAAAATGTCGTAAGGAGGGACCCTGTCGTAAAAATTCCTAAAAACGGACTTGCTTCAGCAGCACAATTCTGGTGCTGTAGTTGTAGGAGATGTCTCAAAACGTCATCAGGAGTCCCAACTAAACCCGTAAATGTAAGAAAATGTAAAAAAAAATGCATATTTTACGAAAAACATTTTTTGCTAAAATGTCGTAAGGGGGGACCCTGTCGTAAAAATGCCAAAAAACGGACTTGCTTCAGCAGCACAATTCTGGTGCTGTAGTTGTAGGAGATGTCTTAAAACGTCATCAGGAGTCCCGACAAAACATAAAAATGGCATAAAATGCTTTTTTTGGGAAAACTTTTTTTTTACAAAAAAATTTTTTAAAAACGGTCTTGTTTCAGCAGCACAATTCTGGTGCTGTAGTTGTAGAAGATGTCTCAAAACGTCATCAGGAGTCCCGACTAAACCCGTAAATGTAAGAAAATGTAAAAAAAATGCATATTTTACGGAAAACATTTTTGCTAAAATGTCGTAAGGGGGGACCCTGTCGTAAAAATTCCAAAAAACGGACTTGCTTCAGCAGCACAATTCTGGTGCTGTAGTTGTAGGAGATGTCTCAAAACGTCATCAGGAGTCCCTACAAAACCTAAAAATGGCATGAAATGCTTTTTTTTGGAAAACTTTTTTTCACAAAAAAAAATTCCAAAAACAGAATTGCTTCAGCAGCACAATTCTGGTGCTGTAGTTGTAGGAGATGTCTCAAAACGTCATCAGGAGTCCCGACTAAACCCGTAAATGTAAGAAAATGTAAGAAAATGCATTTTTTACGCAAAACATTTTTTGCTAAAATGTCGTAAGGGGGGACCCTGTCTTAAAAATTCCAAAAAACGGACTTGCTTCAGCAGCACAATCCTGGTGCTGTAGTTGTAGGAGATGTCTTAAAACGTCATCAGGAGTCCCGACAAAACATAAAAATGGCATAAAATGCTTTTTTTGGGAAAACTTTTTTTTACAAAAAAAAATTTAAAAAACGGTCTTGTTTCAGCAGCACAATTCTGGTGCTGTAGTTGTAGGAGATATCTCAAAACGTCATCAGGAGTCCCTACAAAACCTAAAAATGGCATGAAATGCTTTTTTTTGGAAAACTTTTTTTCACAAAAAAAAATTCAAAAAACAGAATTGCTTCAGCAGCCCAATTCTGGTGCTGTAGTTGTAGGAAATGTCTCAAAACGTCATCAGGAGTCCCGACTAAACCCGTAAATGTAAGAAAATGTAAAAAAAAATGCATATTTTACGAAAAAAAAATGTTGCTAAAATGTCGTAAGGGGGGACCCTGTCGTAAAAATTCCAAAAAACGGACTTGCTTCAGCAGCACAATCCTGGTGCTGTAGTTGTAGGAGATGTCTTAAAACGTCATCAGGAGTCCCGACAAAACCTAAAAATGGCATAAAATGCTTTTTTTGGGAAAACTTTTTTTTTACAAAAAAAAATTTAAAAAACGATCTTGTTTCAGCAGCACAATTCTGGTGCTGTAGTTGTAGGAGATGTCTCAAAACGTCATCAGGAGTCCCGACTAAACCCGTAAATGTAAGAAAATGTAAAAAAAAATGCATATTTTACGAAAAACATTTTTTGCTAAAATGTCGTAAGGGGGGACCCTGTCGTAAAAATTCCAAAAAACGGACTTGCTTCAGCAGCACAATTCTGGTGCTGTAGTTGTAGGAGATGTCTTAAAACGTCACCAGGAGTCCCGACAAAACATAAAAATGGCATAAAATGCTTTTTTTGGGAAAACTTTTTTTTTACAAAAAAAAATTTAAAAAACGGTCTTGTTTCAGCAGCACAATTCTGGTGCTGTAGTTGTAGGAGATGTCTCAAAACGTCATCAGGAGTCCCGACTAAACCCGTAAATGTAAGAAAATGTAAAAAAATGCATATTTTACGAAAAACATTTTTTGCTAAAATGTCGTAAGGGGGGACCCTGTCGTAAAAATTCCAAAAAAACGGACTTGCTTCAGCAGCACAATTCTGGTGCTGTAGTTGTAGGAGATGTCTCAAAACGTCATCAGGAGTCCCTACAAAACCTAAAAATGGCATGAAATGCTTTTTTTTGGAAAACTTTTTTTCACAAAAAAATTTTCAAAAAACAGACTTGCTTCAGCAGCACAATTCTGATGCTGTAGTTGTAGGAGATGTCTCAAAACGTCATCAGGAGTCCCGACTAAACCCGTAAATGTAAGAAAATGTAAGAAAATGCATTTTTTACGCAAAACATTTTTTGCTAAAATGTCGTAAGGGGGGACCCTGTCTTAAAAATTCCAAAAAACGGACTTGCTTCAGCAGCACAATCCTGGTGCTGTAGTTGTAGGAGATGTCTTAAAACGTCATCAGGAGTCCCGACAAAACCTAAAAATGGCATAAAATGCTTTTTTTGGGAAAACTTTTTTTTTACAAAAAAAAATTTAAAAAACGGTCTTGTTTCAGCAGCACAATTCTGGTGCTGTAGTTGTAGGAGATGTCTCAAAACGTCATCAGGAGTCCCGACTAAACCCGTAAATGTAAGAAAATGTAAAAAAAATGCATATTTTACGAAAAACATTTTTTGCTAAAATGTCGTAAGGGGGGACCCTGTCGTAAAAATTCCAAAAAACGGACTTGCTTCAGCAGCACAATTCTGGTGCTGTAGTTGTAGGAGATGTCTCAAAACGTCATCAGGAGTCCCTACAAAACCTAAAAATGGCATGAAATGCTTTTTTTTGGAAAACTTTTTTTCACAAAAAAAATTTCAAAAAACAGACTTGCTTCAGCAGCACAATTCTGATGCTGTAGTTGTAGGAGATGTCTCAAAACGTCATCAGGAGTCCCGACTAAACCCGTAAATGTAAGAAAATGTAAGAAAATGCATTTTTTACGCAAAACATTTTTTGCTAAAATGTCGTAAGGGGGGACCCTGTCGTAAAAATTCCAAAAAACGGACTTGCTTCAGCAGCACAATTCTGGTGCTGTAGTTGTAGGAGATGTCTCAAAACGTCATCAGGAGTCCCGACTAAACCCGTAAATGTAAGAAAATGTAAGAAAATGCATATTTTACGAAAAACATTTTTTGCTAAAATGTCGTAAGGGGGGACCCTGTCGTAAAAATTCCAAAAAACGGACTTGCTTCAGCAGCACAATTCTGGTGCTGTAGTTGTAGGAGATGTCTCAAAACGTCATCAGGAGTCCCTACAAAACCTAAAAATGGCATGAAATGCTTTTTTTTGGAAAACTTTTATTCACAAAAAAAATTTCAAAAAACAGACTTGTTTCAGCAGCACAATTCTGGTGCTGTAGTTGTAGGAGATGTCTCAAAACGTCATCAGGAGTCCCGACTAAAACCCGTAAATGTAAGAAAATGTAAGAAAATGCATTTTTTACGCAAAACATTTTTTGCTAAAATGTCGTAAGGGGGGACCCTGTCGTAAAAATTCCAAAAAACGGACTTGCTTCAGCAGCACAATCCTGGTGCTGTAGTTGTAGGAGATGTCTTAAACTGTCATCAGGAGTCCCGACAAAACCTAAAAATGGCATAAAATGCTTTTTTGGGGAAAACTTTTTTTTTACAAAAAAAAATTTAAAAAACGGTCTTGTTTCAGCAGCACAATTCTGGTGCTGTAGTTGTAGGAGATGTCTCAAAACGTCATCAGGAGTCCCGACTAAACCCGTAAATGTAAGAAAATGTAAAAAAATGCATATTTTACGAAAAACATTTTTTGCTAAAATGTCGTAAGGGGGGACCCTGTCGTAAAAATTCCAAAAAACGGACTTGCTTCAGCAGCACAATTCTGGTGCTGTAGTTGTAGGAGATGTCTTAAAACGTCACCAGGAGTCCCGACAAAACATAAAAATGGCATAAAATGCTTTTTTTGGGAAAACTTTTTGTTTACAAAAAAAAATTTAAAAAACGGTCTTGTTTCAGCAGCACAATTCTGGTGCTGTAGTTGCAGGAGATGTCTCAAAACGTCATCAGGAGTCCCGACTAAACCCGTAAATGTAAGAAAATGTAAAAAAATGCATATTTTACGAAAAAAAAATTTTGCTAAAATGTCGTAAGGGGGGACCCTGTCGTAAAAATTCCAAAAAACGGACTTGCTTCAGCAGCACAATTCTGGTGCTGTAGTTGTAGGAGATGTCTTAAAACGTCACCAGGAGTCCCGACAAAACATAAAAATGGCATAAAATGCTTTTTTTGGGAAAACTTTTTTTTTACAAAAAAAAATTTAAAAAACGGTCTTGTTTCAGCAGCACAATTCTGGTGCTGTAGTTGTAGGAGATGTCTCAAAACGTCATCAGGAGTCCCGACTAAACCCGTAAATGTAAGAAAATGTAAAAAAAATGCATATTTTACGAAAAACATTTTTGCTCAAATGTCGTAAGGGAGGACCCTGTCGTAAAAATTCCAAAAAACGGACTTGCTTCAGCAGCACAATTTTGGTGCTGTAGTTGTAGGAGATGTCTCAAAACGTCATCAGGAGTCCCGACTAAACCCGTAAATGTAAGAAAATGTAAAAAAAATGCATATTTTACGAAAAAAAAATGTTGCTAAAATGTCGTAAGGGGGGACCCTGTCGTAAAAATTCCAAAAAACGGACTTGCTTCAGCAGCACAATTCTGGTGCTGTAGTTGTAGGAGATGTCTTAAAACGTCACCAGGAGTCCCGACAAAACATAAAAATGGCATAAAATGCTTTTTTTGGGAAAACTTTTTTTTTACAAAAAAAAATTTAAAAAACGGTCTTGTTTCAGCAGCACAATTCTGGTGCTGTAGTTGTAGGAGATGTCTCAAAACGTCATCAGGAGTCCCGACTAAACCCGTAAATGTAAGAAAATGTAAAAAAATGCATATTTTACGAAAAACATTTTTTGCTAAAATGTCGTAAGGGGGGACCCTGTCGTAAAAATTCCAAAAAAACGGACTTGCTTCAGCAGCACAATTCTGGTGCTGTAGTTGTAGGAGATGTCTCAAAACGTCATCAGGAGTCCCTACAAAACCTAAAAATGGCATGAAATGCTTTTTTTTGGAAAACTTTTTTTCACAAAAAAAAATTCAAACAACAGACTTGCTTCAGCAGCACAATTCTGATGCTGTAGTTGTAGGAGATGTCTCAAAACGTCATCAGGAGTCCCGACTAAACCCGTAAATGTAAGAAAATGTAAGAAAATGCATTTTTTACGCAAAACATTTTTTGCTAAAATGTCGTAAGGGGGGACCCTGTCGTAAAAATTCCAAAAAACGGACTTGCTTCAGCAGCACAATTCTGGTGCTGTAGTTGTAGGAGATGTCTCAAAACGTCATCAGGAGTCCCGACTAAACCCGTAAATGTAAGAAAATGTAAGAAAATGCATATTTTACGAAAAACATTTTTTGCTAAAATGTCGTAAGGGGGGACCCTGTCGTAAAAATTCCAAAAAACGGACTTGCTTCAGCAGCACAATTCTGGTGCTGTAGTTGTAGGAGATGTCTCAAAACGTCATCAGGAGTCCCTACAAAACCTAAAAATGGCATGAAATGCTTTTTTTTGGAAAAGTTTTATTCACAAAAAAAATTTCAAAAAACAGACTTGTTTCAGCAGCACAATTCTGGTGCTGTAGTTGTAGGAGATGTCTCAAAACGTCATCAGGAGTCCCGACTAAACCCGTAAATGTAAGAAAATGTAAGAAAATGCATTTTTTACGCAAAACATTTTTTGCTAAAATGTCGTAAGGGGGGACCCTGTCGTAAAAATTCCAAAAAACGGACTTGCTTCAGCAGCACAATTCTGGTGCTGTAGTTGTAGGAGATGTCTTAAAACGTCATCAGGAGTCCCGACAAAACCTAAAAATGGCATAAAATGCTTTTTTTGGGAAAACTTTTTTTTTACAAAAAAAAATTTAAAAAACGGTCTTGTTTCAGCAGCACAATTCTGGTGCTGTAGTTGTAGGAGATGTCTCAAAAAGTCATCAGGAGTCCCGACTAAACCCGTAAATGTAAGAAAATGTAAAAAAATGCATATTTTACAAAAAACATTTTTTGCTAAAATGTCGTAAGGGGGGACCCTGTCGTAAAAATTCCAAAAAACGGACTTGCTTCAGCAGCACAATTCTGGTGCTGTAGTTGTAGGAGATGTCTCAAAACGTCATCAGGAGTCCCTACAAAACCTAAAAATGGCATGAAATGCTTTTTTTTGGAAAACTTTTTTTCACAAAAAAAAATTCAAAAAACAGACTTGCTTCAGCAGGACAATTCTGGTGCTGTAGTTGTAGGAGATGTCTCAAAACGTCATCAGGAGTCCCTACAAAACCTAAAAATGGCATGAAATGCTTTTTTTTGGAAAACTTTTTTTCACAAAAAAAAATTCAAAAAACAGAATGGCTTCAGCAGCACAATTCTGGTGCTGTAGTTGTAGGAGATGTCTCAAAACGTCATCAGGAGTCCCGACTAAACCCGTAAATGTAAGAAAATGTAAAAAAAATGCATATTTTACGAAAAAAAAATTTTGCTAAAATGTCGTAAGGGGGGACCCTGTCGTAAAAATTTCAAAAAACGGACTTGCTTCAGCAGCACAATTCTGGTGCTGTAGTTGTAGGAGATGTCTTCAAACGTCATCAGGAGTCCCGACAAAACCTAAAAATGGCATAAAATGCTTTTTTTGGGAAAACTTTTTTTTTACAAAAAAAAATTTAAAAAACGGTCTTGTTTCAGCAGCACTATTCTGGTGCTGTAGTTGTAGGAGATGTCTCAAAACGTCATCAGGAGTCCCGACTAAACCCGTAAATGTAAGAAAATGTAAGAAAATGCATTTTTTACGCAAAACATTTTTTGCTAAAATGTCGTAAGGGGGGACCCTGTCGTAAAAATTCCAAAAAACGGACTTGCTTCAGCAGCACAATTCTGGTGCTGTAGTTGTAGGAGATGTCTCAAAACGTCATCAGGAGTCCCGACTAAACCCGTAAATGTAAGAAAATGTAAGAAAATGCATATTTTACGAAAAAAACATTTTGCTAAAATGTCGTAAGGGGGGACCCTGTCGTAAAAATTCCAAAAAACGGACTTGCTTCAGCAGCCCAATTCTGGTGCTGTAGTTGTAGGAGATGTCTCAAAACGTCATCAGGAGTCCCGACTAAACCCGTAAATGTAAGAAAATGTAAAAAAAATGCATATTTTACGTAAAAAAAATGTTGCTAAAATGTCGTAAGGGGGGACCCTGTCGTAAAAATTCCAAAAAACGGACTTGCTTCAGCAGCACAATTCTGGTGCTGTAGTTGTAGGAGATGTCTTAAAACGTCACCAGGAGTCCCGACAAAACATAAAAATGGCATAAAATGCTTTTTTTGGGAAAACTTTTTTTTCACAAAAAAAAATTTAAAAAACGGTCTTGTTTCAGCAGCACAATTCTGGTGCTGTAGTTGTAGGAGATGTCTCAAAACGTCATCAGGAGTCCCGACTAAACCCGTAAATGTAAGAAAATGTAAAAAAATGCATATTTTACGAAAAAAAAATTTGCTAAAATGTCGTAAGGGGGGACCCTGTCGTAAAAATTCCAAAAAACGGACTTGCTTCAGCAGCACAATTCTGGTGCTGTAGTTGTAGGAGATGTCTTAAAACGTCACCAGGAGTCCCGACAAAACATAAAAATGGCATAAAATGCTTTTTTTGGGAAAACTTTTTTTTTACAAAAAAATTTTTTAAAAACGGTCTTGTTTCAGCAGCACAATTCTGGTGCTGTAGTTGTAGAAGATGTCTCAAAACGTCATCAGGAGTCCCGACTAAACCCGTAAATGTAAGAAAATGTAAAAAAAAATGCATATTTTACGAAAAAAAAATTTTGCTAAAATGTCGTAAGGGGGGACCCTGTCGTAGTAATTCCAAAAAACGGACTTGCTTCAGCAGCACAATTCTGGTGCTGTAGTTGTAGGAGATGTCTCAAAACGTCATCAGGAGTCCCTACAAAACCTAAAAATGGCATGAAATGCTTTTTTTGGGAAAACTTTTTTTCACAAAAAAAAATTCAAAAAACAGACTTGCTTCAGCAGGACAATTCGGGTGCTGTAGTTGTAGGAGATGTCTCAAAACGTCATCATGAGTCCCTACAAAACCTAAAAATGGCATGAAATGCTTTTTTTTGGAAAACTTTTTTTCACAAAAAAAAATTCAAAAAACAGACTTGCTTCAGCAGCACAATTCTGGTGCTGTAGTTGTAGGAGATGTCTCAAAACGTCATCAGGAGTCCCGACTAAACCCGTAAATGTAAGAAAATGTAAGAAAATGCATTTTTTACGCAAAACATTTTTTGCTAAAATGTCGTAAGGAGGGACCCTGTCGTAAAAATTCCTAAAAACGGACTTGCTTCAGCAGCACAATTCTGGTGCTGTAGTTGTAGGAGATGTCTCAAAACGTCATCAGGAGTCCCAACTAAACCCGTAAATGTAAGAAAATGTAAAAAAAAATGCATATTTTACGAAAAACATTTTTTGCTAAAATGTCGTAAGGGGGGACCCTGTCGTAAAAATGCCAAAAAACGGACTTGCTTCAGCAGCACAATTCTGGTGCTGTAGTTGTAGGAGATGTCTTAAAACGTCATCAGGAGTCCCGACAAAACATAAAAATGGCATAAAATGCTTTTTTTGGGAAAACTTTTTTTTTACAAAAAAATTTTTTAAAAACGGTCTTGTTTCAGCAGCACAATTCTGGTGCTGTAGTTGTAGAAGATGTCTCAAAACGTCATCAGGAGTCCCGACTAAACCCGTAAATGTAAGAAAATGTAAAAAAAATGCATATTTTACGGAAAACATTTTTGCTAAAATGTCGTAAGGGGGGACCCTGTCGTAAAAATTCCAAAAAACGGACTTGCTTCAGCAGCACAATTCTGGTGCTGTAGTTGTAGGAGATGTCTCAAAACGTCATCAGGAGTCCCTACAAAACCTAAAAATGGCATGAAATGCTTTTTTTTGGAAAACTTTTTTTCACAAAAAAAAATTCCAAAAACAGAATTGCTTCAGCAGCACAATTCTGGTGCTGTAGTTGTAGGAGATGTCTCAAAACGTCATCAGGAGTCCCGACTAAACCCGTAAATGTAAGAAAATGTAAAAAAAAATGCATATTTTACGAAAAAAAAATTTTGCTAAAATGTCGTAAGGGGGGACCCTGTCGTAGTAATTCCAAAAAACGGACTTGCTTCAGCAGCACAATTCTGGTGCTGTAGTTGTAGGAGATGTCTCAAAACGTCATCAGGAGTCCCTACAAAACCTAAAAATGGCATGAAATGCTTTTTTTGGGAAAACTTTTTTTCACAAAAAAAAATTCAAAAAACAGACTTGCTTCAGCAGGACAATTCTGGTGCTGTAGTTGTAGGAGATGTCTCAAAACGTCATCAGGAGTCCCGACTAAACCCGTAAATGTAAGAAAATGTAAAAAAATGCATATTTTACGAAAAAAAAAATTTACTAAAATGTCGTAAGGGGGGACCCTGTCGTAAAAATTCCAAAAAACTGACTTGCTTCAGCAGCACAATCCTGGTGCTGTAGTTGTAGGAGATGTCTTAAAACGTCATCAGGAGTCCCGACAAAACATAAAAATGGCATAAAATGCTTTTTTTGGGAAAACTTTTTTTTACAAAAAAAAATTTAAAAAACGGTCTTGTTTCAGCAGCACAATTCTGGTGCTGTAGTTGTAGGAGATATCTCAAAACGTCATCAGGAGTCCCGACTAAACCCGTAAATGTAAGAAAATGTAAAAAAAATGCATATTTTACGAAAAACATTTTTGCTAAAATGTCGTAAGGGGGGACCCTGTCGTAAAAGTTCCAAAAAACGGACTTGCTTCAGCAGCACAATTCTGGTGCTGTAGTTGTAGGAGATGTCTCAAAACGTCATCAAGAGTCCCTACAAAACCTAAAAATGGCATGAAATGCTTTTTTTTGGAAAACTTTTTTTCACAAAAAAAAATTCAAAAAACAGACTTGCTTCAGCAGCACAATTCTGGTGCTGTAGTTGTAGGAGATGTCTCAAAACGTCATCAGGAGTCCCGACTAAAACCGTAAATGTAAGAAAATGTAAGAAAATGCATTTTTTACGCAAAACATTTTTTGCTAAAATGTCGTAAGGGGGGACCCTGTCGTAAAAATTCCAAAAAACGGACTTGCTTCAGCAGCACAATTCTGGTGCTGTAGTTGTAGGAGATGTCTCAAAACATCATCAGGAGTCCCGACTTAACCCGTAAATGTAAGAAAATGTAAAAAAAAATGCATATTTTACGAAAAACATTTTTGCTAAAATGTCGTAAGGGGGGACCCTGTCGTAAAAATTCCAAAAAACGGACTTGCTTCAGCAGCACAATTCTGGTGCTGTAGTTGTAGGAGATGTCTCAAAACGTCATCAGGAGTCCCTACAAAACCTAAAAATGGCATGAAATGCTTTTTTTTGGAAAACTTTTTTTCACAAAAAAAAATTCAAAAAACAGACTTGCTTCAGCAGCACAATTCTGGTGCTGTAGTTGTAGGAGATGTCTCAAAACGTCATCAGGAGTCCCGACTAAACCCGTAAATGTAAGAAAATGTAAGAAAATGCATTTTTTACGCAAAACATTTTTTGCTAAAATGTCGTAAGGGGGGACCCTGTCGTAAAAATTCCAAAAAACGGACTTGCTTCAGCAGCACAATTCTGGTGCTGTAGTTGTAGGAGATGTCTCAAAACGTCATCAGGAGTCCCTACAAAACCTAAAAATGGCATGAAATGCTTTTTTTTGGAAAACTTTTTTTCACAAAAAAAAATTCAAAATACAGACTTGCTTCAGCAGGACAATTCTGGTGCTGTAGTTGTAGGAGATGTCTCAAAACGTCATCAGGAGTCCCGAAAAAACCTAAAAATGGCATAAAATGCTTTTTTTGGGAAAACTTTTTTTTTACAAAAAAAAATTTAAAAAACGGTCTTGTTTCAGCAGCACAATTCTGGTGCTGTAGTTGTAGGAGATGTCTCAAAACGTCATCAGGAGTCCCGACTAAACCCGTAAATGTAAGAAAATGTAAAAAAAAATGCATATTTTACGAAAAACATTTTTTGCTAAAATGTCGTAAGGGGGTACCCTGTCGTAAAAATTCCAAAAAACGGACTTGCTTCAGCAGCACAATTCTGGTGCTGTAGTTGTAGGAGATGTCTCAAAACGTCATCAGGAGTCCCTACAAAACCTAAAAATGGCATGAAATGCTTTTTTTTGGAAAACTTTTTTTCACAAAAAAAAATTCAAAAAACAGAATTGCTTCAGCAGCCCAATTCTGGTGCTGTAGTTGTAGGAAATGTCTCAAAACGTCATCAGGAGTCCCGACTAAACCCGTAAATGTAAGAAAATGTAAAAAAAAATGCATATTTTACGAAAAAAAAATGTTGCTAAAATGTCGTAAGGGGGGACCCTGTCGTAAAAATTCCAAAAAACGGACTTGCTTCAGCAGCACAATCCTGGTGCTGTAGTTGTAGGAGATGTCTTAAAACGTCATCAGGAGTCCCGACAAAACCTAAAAATGGCATAAAATGCTTTTTTTGGGAAAACTTTTTTTTTACAAAAAAAAATTTAAAAAACGATCTTGTTTCAGCAGCACAATTCTGGTGCTGTAGTTGTAGGAGATGTCTCAAAACGTCATCAGGAGTCCCGACTAAACCCGTAAATGTAAGAAAATGTAAAAAAAAATGCATATTTTACGAAAAACATTTTTTGCTAAAATGTCGTAAGGGGGGACCCTGTCGTAAAAATTCCAAAAAACGGACTTGCTTCAGCAGCACAATTCTGGTGCTGTAGTTGTAGGAGATGTCTTAAAACGTCACCAGGAGTCCCGACAAAACATAAAAATGGCATAAAATGCTTTTTTTGGGAAAACTTTTTTTTTACAAAAAAAAATTTAAAAAACGGTCTTGTTTCAGCAGCACAATTCTGGTGCTGTAGTTGTAGGAGATGTCTCAAAACGTCATCAGGAGTCCCGACTAAACCCGTAAATGTAAGAAAATGTAAAAAAATGCATATTTTACGAAAAACATTTTTTGCTAAAATGTCGTAAGGGGGGACCCTGTCGTAAAAATTCCAAAAAAACGGACTTGCTTCAGCAGCACAATTCTGGTGCTGTAGTTGTAGGAGATGTCTCAAAACGTCATCAGGAGTCCCTACAAAACCTAAAAATGGCATGAAATGCTTTTTTTTGGAAAACTTTTTTTCACAAAAAAATTTTCAAAAAACAGACTTGCTTCAGCAGCACAATTCTGATGCTGTAGTTGTAGGAGATGTCTCAAAACGTCATCAGGAGTCCCGACTAAACCCGTAAATGTAAGAAAATGTAAGAAAATGCATTTTTTACGCAAAACATTTTTTGCTAAAATGTCGTAAGGGGGGACCCTGTCTTAAAAATTCCAAAAAACGGACTTGCTTCAGCAGCACAATCCTGGTGCTGTAGTTGTAGGAGATGTCTTAAAACGTCATCAGGAGTCCCGACAAAACCTAAAAATGGCATAAAATGCTTTTTTTGGGAAAACTTTTTTTTTACAAAAAAAAATTTAAAAAACGGTCTTGTTTCAGCAGCACAATTCTGGTGCTGTAGTTGTAGGAGATGTCTCAAAACGTCATCAGGAGTCCCGACTAAACCCGTAAATGTAAGAAAATGTAAAAAAAATGCATATTTTACGAAAAACATTTTTTGCTAAAATGTCGTAAGGGGGGACCCTGTCGTAAAAATTCCAAAAAACGGACTTGCTTCAGCAGCACAATTCTGGTGCTGTAGTTGTAGGAGATGTCTCAAAACGTCATCAGGAGTCCCTACAAAACCTAAAAATGGCATGAAATGCTTTTTTTTGGAAAACTTTTTTTCACAAAAAAATTTTCAAAAAACAGACTTGCTTCAGCAGCACAATTCTGATGCTGTAGTTGTAGGAGATGTCTCAAAACGTCATCAGGAGTCCCGACTAAACCCGTAAATGTAAGAAAATGTAAGAAAATGCATTTTTTACGCAAAACATTTTTTGCTAAAATGTCGTAAGGGGGGACCCTGTCGTAAAAATTCCAAAAAACGGACTTGCTTCAGCAGCACAATTCTGGTGCTGTAGTTGTAGGAGATGTCTCAAAACGTCATCAGGAGTCCCGACTAAACCCGTAAATGTAAGAAAATGTAAGAAAATGCATATTTTACGAAAAACATTTTTTGCTAAAATGTCGTAAGGGGGGACCCTGTCGTAAAAATTCCAAAAAACGGACTTGCTTCAGCAGCACAATTCTGGTGCTGTAGTTGTAGGAGATGTCTCAAAACGTCATCAGGAGTCCCTACAAAACCTAAAAATGGCATGAAATGCTTTTTTTTGGAAAACTTTTATTCACAAAAAAAATTTCAAAAAACAGACTTGTTTCAGCAGCACAATTCTGGTGCTGTAGTTGTAGGAGATGTCTCAAAACGTCATCAGGAGTCCCGACTAAAACCCGTAAATGTAAGAAAATGTAAGAAAATGCATTTTTTACGCAAAACATTTTTTGCTAAAATGTCGTAAGGGGGGACCCTGTCGTAAAAATTCCAAAAAACGGACTTGCTTCAGCAGCACAATCCTGGTGCTGTAGTTGTAGGAGATGTCTTAAACTGTCATCAGGAGTCCCGACAAAACCTAAAAATGGCATAAAATGCTTTTTTGGGGAAAACTTTTTTTTTACAAAAAAAAATTTAAAAAACGGTCTTGTTTCAGCAGCACAATTCTGGTGCTGTAGTTGTAGGAGATGTCTCAAAACGTCATCAGGAGTCCCGACTAAACCCGTAAATGTAAGAAAATGTAAAAAAATGCATATTTTACGAAAAACATTTTTTGCTAAAATGTCGTAAGGGGGGACCCTGTCGTAAAAATTCCAAAAAACGGACTTGCTTCAGCAGCACAATTCTGGTGCTGTAGTTGTAGGAGATGTCTTAAAACGTCACCAGGAGTCCCGACAAAACATAAAAATGGCATAAAATGCTTTTTTTGGGAAAACTTTTTGTTTACAAAAAAAAATTTAAAAAACGGTCTTGTTTCAGCAGCACAATTCTGGTGCTGTAGTTGCAGGAGATGTCTCAAAACGTCATCAGGAGTCCCGACTAAACCCGTAAATGTAAGAAAATGTAAAAAAATGCATATTTTACGAAAAAAAAAATTTGCTAAAATGTCGTAAGGGGGGACCCTGTCGTAAAAATTCCAAAAAACGGACTTGCTTCAGCAGCACAATTCTGGTGCTGTAGTTGTAGGAGATGTCTTAAAACGTCACCAGGAGTCCCGACAAAACATAAAAATGGCATAAAATGCTTTTTTTGGGAAAACTTTTTTTTTACAAAAAAAAATTTAAAAAACGGTCTTGTTTCAGCAGCACAATTCTGGTGCTGTAGTTGTAGGAGATGTCTCAAAACGTCATCAGGAGTCCCGACTAAACCCGTAAATGTAAGAAAATGTAAAAAAAATGCATATTTTACGAAAAACATTTTTGCTCAAATGTCGTAAGGGAGGACCCTGTCGTAAAAATTCCAAAAAACGGACTTGCTTCAGCAGCACAATTCTGGTGCTGTAGTTGTAGGAGATGTCTCAAAACGTCATCAGGAGTCCCGACTAAACCCGTAAATGTAAGAAAATGTAAAAAAAATGCATATTTTACGAAAAAAAAATGTTGCTAAAATGTCGTAAGGGGGGACCCTGTCGTAAAAATTCCAAAAAACGGACTTGCTTCAGCAGCACAATTCTGGTGCTGTAGTTGTAGGAGATGTCTTAAAACGTCACCAGGAGTCCCGACAAAACATAAAAATGGCATAAAATGCTTTTTTTGGGAAAACTTTTTTTTTACAAAAAAAAATTTAAAAAACGGTCTTGTTTCAGCAGCACAATTCTGGTGCTGTAGTTGTAGGAGATGTCTCAAAACGTCATCAGGAGTCCCGACTAAACCCGTAAATGTAAGAAAATGTAAAAAAATGCATATTTTACGAAAAACATTTTTTGCTAAAATGTCGTAAGGGGGGACCCTGTCGTAAAAATTCCAAAAAAACGGACTTGCTTCAGCAGCACAATTCTGGTGCTGTAGTTGTAGGAGATGTCTCAAAACGTCATCAGGAGTCCCTACAAAACCTAAAAATGGCATGAAATGCTTTTTTTTGGAAAACTTTTTTTCACAAAAAAAAATTCAAACAACAGACTTGCTTCAGCAGCACAATTCTGATGCTGTAGTTGTAGGAGATGTCTCAAAACGTCATCAGGAGTCCCGACTAAACCCGTAAATGTAAGAAAATGTAAGAAAATGCATTTTTTACGCAAAACATTTTTTGCTAAAATGTCGTAAGGGGGGACCCTGTCGTAAAAATTCCAAAAAACGGACTTGCTTCAGCAGCACAATTCTGGTGCTGTAGTTGTAGGAGATGTCTCAAAACGTCATCAGGAGTCCCGACTAAACCCGTAAATGTAAGAAAATGTAAGAAAATGCATATTTTACGAAAAACATTTTTTGCTAAAATGTCGTAAGGGGGGACCCTGTCGTAAAAATTCCAAAAAACGGACTTGCTTCAGCAGCACAATTCTGGTGCTGTAGTTGTAGGAGATGTCTCAAAACGTCATCAGGAGTCCCTACAAAACCTAAAAATGGCATGAAATGCTTTTTTTTGGAAAAGTTTTATTCACAAAAAAAATTTCAAAAAACAGACTTGTTTCAGCAGCACAATTCTGGTGCTGTAGTTGTAGGAGATGTCTCAAAACGTCATCAGGAGTCCCGACTAAACCCGTAAATGTAAGAAAATGTAAAAAAATGCATATTTTACGAAAAAAAAATTTTGCTAAAATGTCGTAAGGGGGGACCCTGTCGTAAAAATTCCAAAAAACGGACTTGCTTCAGCAGCACAATCCTGGTGCTGTAGTTGTAGGAGATGTCTTAAAACGTCATCAGGAGTCCCGACAAAACCTAAAAATGGCATAAAATGCTTTTTTTGGGAAAACTTTTTTTTTACAAAAAAAAATTTAAAAAACGATCTTGTTTCAGCAGCACAATTCTGGTGCTGTAGTTGTAGGAGATGTCTCAAAACGTCATCAGGAGTCCCGACTAAACCCGTAAATGTAAGAAAATGTAAAAAAAAATGCATATTTTACGAAAAACATTTTTTGCTAAAATGTCGTAAGGGGGGACCCTGTCGTAAAAATTCCAAAAAACGGACTTGCTTCAGCAGCACAATTCTGGTGCTGTAGTTGTAGGAGATGTCTTAAAACGTCACCAGGAGTCCCGACAAAACATAAAAATGGCATAAAATGCTTTTTTTGGGAAAACTTTTTTTTTACAAAAAAAATTTAAAAAACGGTCTTGTTTCAGCAGCACAATTCTGGTGCTGTAGTTGTAGGAGATGTCTCAAAACGTCATCAGGAGTCCCGACTAAACCCGTAAATGTAAGAAAATGTAAAAAAATGCATATTTTACGAAAAACATTTTTTGCTAAAATGTCGTAAGGGGGGACCCTGTCGTAAAAATTCCAAAAAAAACGGACTTGCTTCAGCAGCACAATTCTGGTGCTGTAGTTGTAGGAGATGTCTCAAAACGTCATCAGGAGTCCCTACAAAACCTAAAAATGGCATGAAATGCTTTTTTTTGGAAAACTTTTTTTCACAAAAAAATTTTCAAAAAACAGACTTGCTTCAGCAGCACAATTCTGATGCTGTAGTTGTAGGAGATGTCTCAAAACGTCATCAGGAGTCCCGACTAAACCCGTAAATGTAAGAAAATGTAAGAAAATGCATTTTTTACGCAAAACATTTTTTGCTAAAATGTCGTAAGGGGGGACCCTGTCTTAAAAATTCCAAAAAACGGACTTGCTTCAGCAGCACAATCCTGGTGCTGTAGTTGTAGGAGATGTCTTAAAACGTCATCAGGAGTCCCGACAAAACCTAAAAATGGCATAAAATGCTTTTTTTGGGAAAACTTTTTTTTTACAAAAAAAAATTTAAAAAACGGTCTTGTTTCAGCAGCACAATTCTGGTGCTGTAGTTGTAGGAGATGTCTCAAAACGTCATCAGGAGTCCCGACTAAACCCGTAAATGTAAGAAAATGTAAAAAAAATGCATATTTTACGAAAAACATTTTTTGCTAAAATGTCGTAAGGGGGGACCCTGTCGTAAAAATTCCAAAAAACGGACTTGCTTCAGCAGCACAATTCTGGTGCTGTAGTTGTAGGAGATGTCTCAAAACGTCATCAGGAGTCCCTACAAAACCTAAAAATGGCATGAAATGCTTTTTTTTGGAAAACTTTTTTTCACAAAAAAATTTTCAAAAAACAGACTTGCTTCAGCAGCACAATTCTGATGCTGTAGTTGTAGGAGATGTCTCAAAACGTCATCAGGAGTCCCGACTAAACCCGTAAATGTAAGAAAATGTAAGAAAATGCATTTTTTACGCAAAACATTTTTTGCTAAAATGTCGTAAGGGGGGACCCTGTCGTAAAAATTCCAAAAAACGGACTTGCTTCAGCAGCACAATTCTGGTGCTGTAGTTGTAGGAGATGTCTCAAAACGTCATCAGGAGTCCCGACTAAACCCGTAAATGTAAGAAAATGTAAGAAAATGCATATTTTACGAAAAACATTTTTTGCTAAAATGTCGTAAGGGGGGACCCTGTCGTAAAAATTCCAAAAAACGGACTTGCTTCAGCAGCACAATTCTGGTGCTGTAGTTGTAGGAGATGTCTCAAAACGTCATCAGGAGTCCCTACAAAACCTAAAAATGGCATGAAATGCTTTTTTTTGGAAAACTTTTATTCACAAAAAAAATTTCAAAAAACAGACTTGTTTCAGCAGCACAATTCTGGTGCTGTAGTTGTAGGAGATGTCTCAAAACGTCATCAGGAGTCCCGACTAAAACCCGTAAATGTAAGAAAATGTAAGAAAATGCATTTTTTACGCAAAACATTTTTTGCTAAAATGTCGTAAGGGGGGACCCTGTCGTAAAAATTCCAAAAAACGGACTTGCTTCAGCAGCACAATCCTGGTGCTGTAGTTGTAGGAGATGTCTTAAACTGTCATCAGGAGTCCCGACAAAACCTAAAAATGGCATAAAATGCTTTTTTGGGGAAAACTTTTTTTTTACAAAAAAAAATTTAAAAAACGGTCTTGTTTCAGCAGCACAATTCTGGTGCTGTAGTTGTAGGAGATGTCTCAAAACGTCATCAGGAGTCCCGACTAAACCCGTAAATGTAAGAAAATGTAAAAAAATGCATATTTTACGAAAAACATTTTTTGCTAAAATGTCGTAAGGGGGGACCCTGTCGTAAAAATTCCAAAAAACGGACTTGCTTCAGCAGCACAATTCTGGTGCTGTAGTTGTAGGAGATGTCTTAAAACGTCACCAGGAGTCCCGACAAAACATAAAAATGGCATAAAATGCTTTTTTTGGGAAAACTTTTTGTTTACAAAAAAAAATTTAAAAAACGGTCTTGTTTCAGCAGCACAATTCTGGTGCTGTAGTTGCAGGAGATGTCTCAAAACGTCATCAGGAGTCCCGACTAAACCCGTAAATGTAAGAAAATGTAAAAAAATGCATATTTTACGAAAAAAAAAATTTGCTAAAATGTCGTAAGGGGGGACCCTGTCGTAAAAATTCCAAAAAACGGACTTGCTTCAGCAGCACAATTCTGGTGCTGTAGTTGTAGGAGATGTCTTAAAACGTCACCAGGAGTCCCGACAAAACATAAAAATGGCATAAAATGCTTTTTTTGGGAAAACTTTTTTTTTACAAAAAAAAATTTAAAAAACGGTCTTGTTTCAGCAGCACAATTCTGGTGCTGTAGTTGTAGGAGATGTCTCAAAACGTCATCAGGAGTCCCGACTAAACCCGTAAATGTAAGAAAATGTAAAAAAAATGCATATTTTACGAAAAACATTTTTGCTCAAATGTCGTAAGGGAGGACCCTGTCGTAAAAATTCCAAAAAACGGACTTGCTTCAGCAGCACAATTCTGGTGCTGTAGTTGTAGGAGATGTCTCAAAACGTCATCAGGAGTCCCGACTAAACCCGTAAATGTAAGAAAATGTAAAAAAAATGCATATTTTACGAAAAAAAAATGTTGCTAAAATGTCGTAAGGGGGGACCCTGTCGTAAAAATTCCAAAAAACGGACTTGCTTCAGCAGCACAATTCTGGTGCTGTAGTTGTAGGAGATGTCTTAAAACGTCACCAGGAGTCCCGACAAAACATAAAAATGGCATAAAATGCTTTTTTTGGGAAAACTTTTTTTTTACAAAAAAAAATTTAAAAAACGGTCTTGTTTCAGCAGCACAATTCTGGTGCTGTAGTTGTAGGAGATGTCTCAAAACGTCATCAGGAGTCCCGACTAAACCCGTAAATGTAAGAAAATGTAAAAAAATGCATATTTTACGAAAAACATTTTTTGCTAAAATGTCGTAAGGGGGGACCCTGTCGTAAAAATTCCAAAAAAACGGACTTGCTTCAGCAGCACAATTCTGGTGCTGTAGTTGTAGGAGATGTCTCAAAACGTCATCAGGAGTCCCTACAAAACCTAAAAATGGCATGAAATGCTTTTTTTTGGAAAACTTTTTTTCACAAAAAAAAATTCAAACAACAGACTTGCTTCAGCAGCACAATTCTGATGCTGTAGTTGTAGGAGATGTCTCAAAACGTCATCAGGAGTCCCGACTAAACCCGTAAATGTAAGAAAATGTAAGAAAATGCATTTTTTACGCAAAACATTTTTTGCTAAAATGTCGTAAGGGGGGACCCTGTCGTAAAAATTCCAAAAAACGGACTTGCTTCAGCAGCACAATTCTGGTGCTGTAGTTGTAGGAGATGTCTCAAAACGTCATCAGGAGTCCCGACTAAACCCGTAAATGTAAGAAAATGTAAGAAAATGCATATTTTACGAAAAACATTTTTTGCTAAAATGTCGTAAGGGGGGACCCTGTCGTAAAAATTCCAAAAAACGGACTTGCTTCAGCAGCACAATTCTGGTGCTGTAGTTGTAGGAGATGTCTCAAAACGTCATCAGGAGTCCCTACAAAACCTAAAAATGGCATGAAATGCTTTTTTTTGGAAAAGTTTTATTCACAAAAAAAATTTCAAAAAACAGACTTGTTTCAGCAGCACAATTCTGGTGCTGTAGTTGTAGGAGATGTCTCAAAACGTCATCAGGAGTCCCGACTAAACCCGTAAATGTAAGAAAATGTAAAAAAATGCATATTTTACGAAAAAAAAATTTTGCTAAAATGTCGTAAGGGGGGACCCTGTCGTAAAAGTTCCAAAAAACGGACTTGCTTCAGCAGCACAATTCTGGTGCTGTAGTTGTAGGAGATGTCTCAAAACGTCATCAGGAGTCCCGACTAAACCCGTAAATGTAAGAAAAGGTAAAAAAAAATGCATATTTTACGAAAAAAAAAATTTGCTAAAATGTCGTAAGGGGGGACCCTGTCATAAAAATTCCAAAAAACGGACTTGCTTCAGCAGCACAATTCTGGTGCTGTAGTTGTAGGAGATGTCTTAAAACGTCATCAGGAGTCCCGACAAAACCTAAAAATGGCATAAAATGCTTTTTTTGGTAAAACTTTTTTTTTACAAAAAAAAATTTAAAAAACGGTCTTGTTTCAGCAGCACAATTCTGGTGCTGTAGTTGTAGGAGATGTCTCAAAACGTCATCAGGAGTCCCGACTAAACCCGTAAATGTAAGAAAATGTAAAAAAATGCATATTTTACGGAAAACATTTTTTGCTAAAATGTCGTAAGGGGGGACCCTGTCGTAAAAATTCCAAAAAACGGACTTGCTTCAGCAGCACAATTCTGGTGCTGTAGTTGTAGGAGATGTCTCAAAACGTCATCAGGAGTCCCTACAAAACCTAAAAATAGCATGAAATGCTTTTTTATGGAAAACTTTTTTTCACAAAAAAAAATTCAAAAAACAGAATTGCTTCAGCAGCACAATTCTGGTGCTGTAGTTGTAGGAGATGTCTCAAAACGTCATCAGGAGTCCCGACTAAACCCGTAAATGTAAGAAAATGTAAAAAAATGCATATTTTACGAAAAAAAAATTTTGCTAAAATGTCGTAAGGGGGAACCCTGTCGTAAAAATTCCAAAAAACGGACTTGCTTCAGCAGCACAATTCTGGTGCTGTAGTTGTAGGAGATGTCTTAAAACTTCACCAGGAGTCCCGACAAAACATAAAAATGGCATAAAATGCTTTTTTTGGGAAAACTTTTTTTTTACAAAAAAAATTTTAAAAAACGGTCTTGTTTCAGCAGCACAATTCTGGTGCTGTAGTTGTAGGAGATGTCTCAAAACGTCATCAGGAGTCCCGACTAAACCCGTAAATGTAAGAAAATGTAAAAAAAAATGCATATTTTACGAAAAACATTTTTGCTAAAATGTCGTAAGGGGGGACCCTGTCGTAAAAATTCCAAAAAACGGACTTGCTTCAGCAGCACAATTCTGGTGCTGTAGTTGTAGGAAATGTCTCAAAACGTCATCAGGAGTCCCGACAAAACCTAAAAATGGCATGAAATGCTTTTTTTTGGAAAACTTTTTTTCACAAAAAAATTTTCAAAAAACAGACTTGCTTCAGCAGCACAATTCTGGTGCTGTAGTTGTAGGAGATGTCTCAAAACGTCATCAGGAGTCCCGACTAAACCCGTAAATGTAAGAAAATGTAAAAAAAAATGCATATTTTACGAAAAAAAAAATTTGCTAAAATGTCGTAAAGGGGGACCCTGTCGTAAAAATTCCAAAAAACGGACTTAATTCAGCAGCACAATTCTGGTGCTGTAGTTGTAGGAGATGTCTTAAAACGTCATCGGGAGTCCCGACAAAACATAAAAATGGCATAAAATGCTTTTTTTGGGAAAACTTTTTTTTTACAAAAAAAAATTTAAAAAACGGTCTTGTTTCAGCAGCACAATTCTGGTGCTGTAGTTGTAGGAGATATCTCAAAACGTCATCAGGAGTCCCGACTAAACCTGTAAATGTAAGAAAATGTAAAAAAAAATGCATATTTTACGAAAAACATTTTTGCTAAAATGTCGTAAGGGGGGACCCTGTCGTAAAAATTCCAAAAAACGGACTTGCTTCAGCAGCACAATTCTGGTGCTGTAGTTGTAGGAGATGTCTCAAAACGTCATCAAGAGTCCCTACAAAACCTAAAAATGGCATGAAATGCTTTTTTTTGGATAACTTTTTTTCACAAAAAAAATTTAAAAAAACAGACTTGATTCAGCAGCACAATTCTGGTGCTGTAGTTGTAGGAGATGTCTCAAAACGTCATCAGGAGTCCCGACTAAACCCGTAAATGTAAGAAAATGTAAGAAAATGCATTTTTTACGCAAAACATTTTTTGCTAAAATGTCGTAAGGGGGGACCCTGTCGTAAAAATTCCAAAAAACGGACTTGCTTCAGCAGCACAATTCTGGTGCTGTAGTTGTAGGAGATGTCTCAAAACATCATCAGGAGTCCCGACTAAACCCGTAAATGTAAGAAAATGTAAAAAAAAATGCATATTTTACGAAAAACATTTTTGCTAAAATGTCGTAAGGGGGGACCCTGTCGTAAAAATTCCAAAAAACGGACTTGCTTCAGCAGCACAATTCTGGTGCTGTAGTTGTAGGAGATGTCTTAAAACGTCACCAAGAGTCCCGACAAAACATAAAAATGGCATAAAATGCTTTTTTTGGGAAAACTTTTTTTTTACAAAAAAAAATTTAAAAAACGGTCTTGTTTCAGCAGCACAATTCTGGTGCTGTAGTTGTAGGAGATGTCTCAAAACGTCATCAGGAGTCCCGACTAAACCCGTAAATGTAAGAAAATGTAAAAAAATGCATATTTTACGAAAAACATTTTTTGCTAAAATGTCGTAAGGGGGGACCCTGTCATAAAAATTCCAAAAAACGGACTTGCTTCAGCAGCACAATTCTGGTGCTGTAGTTGTAGGAGATGTCTTAAAACGTCACCAAGAGTCCCGACAAAACATAAAAATGGCATAAAATGCTTTTTTTGGGAAAACTTTTTTTTTACAAAAAAAAATTTAAAAAACGGTCTTGTTTCAGCAGCACAATTCTGGTGCTGTAGTTGTAGGAGATGTCTTAAAACGTCACCAGGAGTCCCGACAAAACCTAAAAATGGCATAAAATGCTTTTTTTGGGAAAACTTTTTTTTTACAAAAAAAAATTTAAAAAACGGTCTTGTTTCAGCAGCACAATTCTGGTGCTGTAGTTGCAGGAGATGTCTCAAAACGTCATCAGGAGTCCCGACTAAACCCGTAAATGTAAGAAAATGTAAAATAATGCATATTTTACGAAAAAAAAATTTTGCTAAAATGTCGTAAGGGGGGACCCTGTCGTAAAAATTCCAAAAAACGGACTTGCTTCAGCAGCACAATTCTGGTGCTGTAGTTGTAGGAGATGTCTCAAAACGTCATCAGGAGTCCCTACAAAACCTAAAAATGGCATGAAATGCTTTTTTTGGGAAAACTTTTTTTTTACAAAAAAAAATTTAAAAAACGGTCTTGTTTCAGCAGCACAATTCTGGTGCAGTAGTTGCAGGAGATGTCTCAAAACGTCATCAGGAGTCCCGACTAAACCCGTAAATGTAAGAAAATGTAAAAAAAATGCATATTTTACGAAAAAAAATTTTTGCTAAAATGTCGTAAGGGGGGACCCTGTCGTAAAAATTCCAAAAAACAGACTTGCTTCAGCAGCACAATTCTGGTGCTGTAGTTGTAGGAGATGTCTTAAAACGTCACCAGGAGTCCCGACAAAACATAAAAATGGCATAAAATGCTTTTTTTGGGAAAACTTTTTTTTTACAAAAAAAAATTTAAAAAACGGTCTTGTTTCAGCAGCACAATTCTGGTGCTGTAGTTGTAGGAGATATCTCAAAACGTCACCAGGAGTCCCGACTAAACCCGTAAATGTAAGAAAATGTAAAAAAAATGCATATTTTACGAAAAACATTTTTGCTAAAATGTCGTAAGGGGGGAACCTGTCGTAAAAGTTCCAAAAAACGGACTTGCTTCAGCAGCACAATTCTGGTGCTGTAGTTGTAGGAGATGTCTCAAAACGTCATCAGGAGTCCCTACAAAACCTAAAAATGGTATGAAATGCTTTTTTTTGGATAACTTTTTTTCACAAAAAAAATTTCAAAAAACAGACTTGCTTCAGCAGCACAATTCTGGTGCTGTAGTTGTAGGAGATGTCTCAAAACGTCATCAGGAGTCCCGACTAAACCCGTAAATGTAAGAAAATGTAAGAAAATGCATTTTTTACGCAAAACATTTTTTGCTAAAATGTCGTAAGGGGGGACCCTGTCGTAAAAATTCCAAAAAACGGACTTGCTTCAGCAGCACAATTCTGGTGCTGTGGTTGTAGGAGATGTCTCAAAACATCATAAGGAGTCCCGACTAAACCCGTAAATGTAAGAAAATGTAAAAAAAAATGCATATTTTACGAAAAACATTTTTGCTAAAATGTCGTAAGGGGGGACCCTGTCGTAAAAATTCCAAAAAACGGACTTGCTTCAGCAGCACAATTCTGGTGCTGTAGTTGTAGGAGATGTCTCAAAACGTCATCAGGAGTCCCTACAAAACCTAAAAATGGCATGAAATGCTTTTTTTTGGAAAACTTTTTTTCACAAAAAAAAATTCAAAAAACAGAATTGCTTCAGCAGCACAATTCTGGTGCTGTAGTTGTAGGAGATGTCTCAAAACGTCATCAGGAGTCCCGACTAAACCCGTAAATGTAAGAAAATGTAAAAAAATGCATATTTTACGAAAAAAAAAATTTGCTAAAATGTCGGAAGGGGGAACCCTGTCGTAAAAATTCCAAAAAACGGACTTGCTTCAGCAGCACAATTCTGGTGCTGTAGTTGTAGGAGATGTCTTAAAACGTCATCAGGAGTCCCGACAAAACCCGTAAATGTAAGAAAATGTAAGAAAATGCATATTTTACGAAAAACATTTTTTGCTAAAATGTCGTAAGGGGGGAGGGACCCTGTCGTAAAAATTCCAAAAAACGGACTTGCTTCAGCAGCACAATTCTGGTGCTGTAGTTGTAGGAGATGTCTTAAAACGTCATCAGGAGTCCCGACAAAACATAAAAATGGCATAAAATGCTTTTTTTGGGAAAACTTTTTTTTTACAAAAAAAAATTTAAAAAACGGTCTTGTTTCAGCAGCACAATTCTGGTGCTGTAGTTGCAGGAGATGTCTCAAAACGTCATCAGGAGTCCCGACTAAACCCGTAAATGTAAGAAAATGTACAAAAATGCATATTTTACGAAAAAAAAATTTTGCTAAAATGTCGTAAGGGGGGACCCTGTCGTAAAAATTCCAAAAAACGGACTTGCTTCAGCAGCACAATTCTGGTGCTGTAGTTGTAGGAGATGTCTTAAAACGTCATCAGGAGTCCCGACAAAACATAAAAATGGCATAAAATGCTTTTTTTGGGAAAACTTTTTTTTTACAAAAAATTTTTTTAAAAACGGTCTTGTTTCAGCAGCACAATTCTGGTGCTGTAGTTGTAGGAGATGTCTCAAAACATCATCAGGAGTCCCGACTAAACCCGTAAATGTAAGAAAATGTAAAAAAAATGCATATTTTACGAAAAACATTTTTGCTAAAATGTCGTAGGGGGGGACCCTGTCGTAAAAATTCCAAAAAACGGACTTGCTTCAGCAGCACAATTCTGGTGCTGTAGTTGTAGGAGATGTCTCAAAACGTCATCAGGAGTCCCTACAAAACCTAAAAATGGCATGAAATGCTTTTTTTTGGAAAACTTTTTTTCACAAAAAAAAATTCAAAAAACAGAATTGCTTCAGCAGCACAATTCTGGTGCTGTAGTTGTAGGAGATGTCTTAAAACGTCATCAGGAGTCCCGACAAAACATAAAAATGGCATAAAATGCTTTTTTTGGGAAAACTTTTTTTTTACAAAAAAAATTTTTAAAAACGGTCTTGTTTCAGCAGCACAATTCTGGTGCTGTAGTTGCAGGAGATGTCTCAAAACGTCATCAGGAGTCCCGACTAAACCTGTAAATGTAAGAAAATGTAAAAAAAAATGCATATTTTACGAAAAAAAAAATTTGCTAAAATGTCGTAAGGGGGGACCCTGTCGTAAAAATTCCAAAAAACGGACTTGCTTCAGCAGCACAATTCTGGTGCTGTAGTTGTAGGAGATGTCTTAAAACTTCATCAGGAGTCCCGACAAAACCTAAAAATGGCATAAAATGCTTTTTTTGGGAAAACTTTTTTTTTACAAAAAAAAATTTAAAAAACGGTCTTGTTTCAGCAGCACAATTCTGGTGCTGTAGTTGTAGGAGATGTCTCAAAACGTCATCAGGAGTCCCGACTAAACCCGTAAATGTAAGAAAATGTAAAAAAATGCATATTTTACGGAAAACATTTTTTGCTAAAATGTCGTAAGGGGGGACCCTGTCGTAAAAATTCCAAAAAACTGACTTGCTTCAGCAGCACAATTCTGGTGCTGTAGTTGTAGGAGATGTCTCAAAACGTCATCAGGAGTCCCTACAAAACCTAAAAATGGCATGAAATGCTTTTTTATGGAAAACTTTTTTTCACAAAAAAAAATTCAAAAAACAGAATTGCTTCAGCAGCACAATTCTGGTGCTGTAGTTGTAGGAGATGTCTCAAAACGTCATCAGGAGTCCCGACTAAACCCGTAAATGTAAGAAAATGTAAAAAAAATGCATATTTTACGAAAAAAAAATTTTGCTAAAATGTCGTAAGGGGGAACCCTGTCGTAAAAATTCCAAAAAACGGACTTGCTTCAGCAGCACAATTCTGGTGCTGTAGTTGTAGGAGATGTCTTAAAACGTCACCAGGAGTCCCGACAAAACATAAAAATGGCATAAAATGCTTTTTTTGGGAAAACTTTTTTTTTACAAAAAAAAATTTAAAAAACGGTCTTGTTTCAGCAGCACAATTCTGGTGCTGTAGTTGCAGGAGATGTCACAAAACGTCATCAGGAGTCCCGACTAAACCCGTAAATGTAAGAAAATGTAAAAAAAAATGCATATTTTACGGAAAAAAAATTTTGCTAAAACGTCGTAAGGGGGGACCCTGTCGTAAAAATTCCAAAAAACGGACTTGCTTCAGCAGCACAATTCTGGTGCTGTAGTTGTAGGAGATGTCTTAAAACGTCACCAGGAATCCCGACAAAACATAAAAATGGCATAAAATGCTTTTTTTGGGAAAACTTTTTTTTTACAAAAATTTTTTTTAAAAACGGTCTTGTTTCAGCAGCACAATTCTGGTGCTGTAGTTGTAGGAGATGTCTCAAAACGTCATCAGGAGTCCCGACTAAACCCGTAAATGTAAGAAAATGTAAAAAAATGCATATTTTACGAAAAAAAAATTTTGCTAAAATGTCGGAAGGGGGAACCCTGTCGTAAAAATTCCAAAAAACGGACTTGCTTCAGCAGCACAATTCTGGTGCTGTAGTTGTAGGAGATGTCTTAAAACGTCATCAGGAGTCCCGACAAAACCCGTAAATGTAAGAAAATGTAAGAAAATGCATATTTTACGAAAAACATTTTTTGCTAAAATGTCGTAAGGGGGGACCCTGTCGTAAAAATTCCAAAAAACGGACTTGCTTCAGCAGCACAATTCTGGTCCTGTAGTTGTAGGAGATGTCTCAAAACGTCACCAGGAGTCCCGACAAAACATAAAAATGGCATAAAATGCTTTTTTTGGGAAAACTTTTTTTTTACAAAAAAAAATTTAAAAAACGGTCTTGTTTCAGCAGCACAATTCTGGTGCTGTAGTTGTAGGATATGTCTCAAAACGTCATCAGGAGTCCCGACTAAACCCGTAAATGTAAGAAAATGTAAAAAAAATGCATATTTTACGAAAAACATTTTTGCTAAAATGTCGTAAGGGGGGACCCTGTCGTAAAAATTCCAAAAAACGGACTTGCTTCAGCAGCACAATTCTGGTGCTGTAGTTGTAGGAGATGTCTCAAAACGTCATCAGGAGTCCCGACAAAACCTAAAAATGGCATGAAATGCTTTTTTTTGGAAAACTTTTTTTCACAAAAAAAATTTCAAAAAACAAACTTGCTTCAGCAGCACAATTCTGGTGCTGTAGTTGTAGGAGATGTCTCAAAACGTCATCAGGAGTCCCGACTAAACCCGTAAATGTAAGAAAATGTAAGAAAATGCATTTTTTACGCAAAACATTTTTTGCTAAAATGTCGTAAGGGGGGACCCTGTCGTAAAAATTCCAAAAAACGGACTTGCTTCAGCAGCACAATTCTGGTGCTGTAGTTGTAGGAGATGTCTCAAAACGTCATCAGGAGTCCCGACTAAACCCGTAAATGTAAGAAAATGTAAGAAAATGCATATTTTACGAAAAACATTTTTTGCTAAAATGTCGTAAGGGGGGACCCTGTCGTAAAAATTCCAAAAAACGGACTTGCTTCAGCAGCACAATTCTGGTGCTGTAGTTGTAGGAGATGTCTCAAAACGTCATCAGGAGTCCCTACAAAACCTAAAAATGGCATGAAATGCTTTTTTATGGAAAACTTTTTTTCACAAAAAAAAATTCAAAAAACAGAATTGCTTCAGCAGCACAATTCTGGTGCTGTAGTTGTAGGAGATGTCTCAAAACGTCATCAGGAGTCCCGACTAAACCCGTAAATGTAAGAAAATGTAAGAAAATGCATTTTTTACGCAAAACATTTTTTGCTAAAATGTCGTAAGGGGGGACCCTGTCGTAAAAATTCCAAAAAACGGACTTGCTTCAGCAGCACAATTCTGGTGCTGTAGTTGTAGGAGATGTCTCAAAACATCATCAGGAGTCCCGACTAAACCCGTAAATGTAAGAAAATGTAAAAAAAAATGCATATTTTACGAAAAACATTTTTGCTAAAATGTCGTAAGGGGGGACCCTGTCGTAAAAATTCCAAAAAACGGACTTGCTTCAGCAGCACAATTCTGGTGCTGTAGTTGTAGGAGATGTCTCAAAACGTCATCAGGAGTCCCGACAAAACCTAAAAATGGCATAAAATGCTTTTTTTGGGAAAACTTTTTTTTTACAAAAAAAATTTTAAAAAACGGTCTTGTTTCAGCAGCACAATTCTGGTGCTGTAGTTGTAGGAGATGTCTCAAAACGTCATCAGGAGTCCCGACTAAACCCGTAAATGTAAGAAAATGTAAAAAAATGCATATTTTACGAAAAAAAATGTTTGCTAAAATGTCGTAAGGGGGGACCCTGTCGTAAAAATTCCAAAAAACGGACTTGCTTCAGCAGCACAATTCTGGTGCTGTAGTTGTAGGAGATGTCTTAAAACGTCACCAGGAGTCCCGACAAAACATAAAAATGGCATAAAATGCTTTTTTTGGGAAAACTTTTTTTTTACAAAAAAATTTTTTAAAAACGGTCTTGTTTCAGCAGCACAATTCTGGTGCTGTAGTTGTAGGAGATGTCTCAAAACGTCATCAGGAGTCCCGAATAAACCCGTAAATGTAAGAAAATGTAAGAAAATGCATATTTTACGAAAAAAAATTTTTGCTAAAATGTCGTAAGGGGGGACCCTGTCTTAAAAATTCCAAAAAACGGACTTGCTTCAGCAGCACAATTCTGGTGCTGTAGTTGTAGGAGATGTCTCAAAACGTCATCAGGAGTCCCTACAAAACCTAAAAATGGCATGAAATGCTTTTTTTTGGAAAACTTTTTTTCACAAAAAAAAATTAAAAAAACAGAATTGCTTCAGCAGCACAATTCTGGTGCTGTAGTTGTAGGAGATGTCTCAAAACGTCATCAGGAGTCCCGACTAAACCCGTAAATGTAAGAAAATGTAAAAAAAATGCATATTTTACGAAAAACATTTTTGCTAAAATGTCGTAAGGGGGACCCTGTCGTAAAAATTCCAAAAAACGGACTTGCTTCAGCAGCACAATTCTGGTGCTGTAGTTGTAGGAGATGTCTCAAAACGTCATCAGGAGTCCCTACAAAACCTAAAAATGGCATGAAATGCTTTTTTTTGGAAAACTTTTTTTCACAAAAAAAAATTCAAAAAACAGAATTGCTTCAGCAGCACAATTCTGGTGCTGTAGTTGTAGGAGATGTCTCAAAACGTCATCAGGAGTCCCGACTAAACCCGTAAATGTAAGAAAATGTAAAAAAAATGCATATTTTACAAAAAAAAAATTTTGCTAAAATGTCGTAAGGGGGGACCCTGTCGTAAAAATTCCAAAAAACGGAGTTGCTTCAGCAGCACAATTCTGGTGCTGTAGTTGTAGGAGATGTCTTAAAACGTCACCAGGAGTCCCGACAAAACATAAAAATGGCATAAAATGCTTTTTTTGGGAAAACTTTTTTTTTACAAAAAAAAATTTAAAAAACGGTCTTGTTTCAGCAGCACAATTCTGGTGCTGTAGTTGTAGGAGATGTCTCAAAACGTCATCAGGAGTCCCGACTAAACCCGTAAATGTAAGAAAATGTAAAAAAATGCATATTTTACGGAAAACATTTTTTGCTAAAATGTCGTAAGGGGGGACCCTGTCGTAAAAATTCCAAAAAACGGACTTGCTTCAGCAGCACAATTCTGGTGCTGTAGTTGTAGGAGATGTCTCAAAACGTCATCAGGAGTCCCTACAAAACCTAAAAATGGCATGAAATGCTTTTTTTTGGAAAACTTTTTTTCACAAAAAAAAATTCAAAAAACAGAATTGCTTCAGCAGCACAATTCTGGTGCTGTAGTTGTAGGAGATGTCTCAAAACGTCATCAGGAGTCCCGACTAAACCCGTAAATGTAAGAAAATGTAAAAAAAAATGCATATTTTACGAAAAAAAATTTTTGCTAAAATGTCGTAAGGGGGGACCCTGTCGTAAAAATTCCAAAAAACGGAGTTGCTTCAGCAGCACAATTTTGGTGCTGTAGTTGTAGGAGATGTCTTAAAACGTCACTAGGAGTCCCGACAAAACATAAAAATGGCATGAAATGCTTTTTTTGGGAAAACTTTTTTTTTACAAAAAAAAATTTAAAAAACGGTCTTGTTTCAGCAGCACAATTCTGGTGCTGTAGTTGTAGGAGATGTCTCAAAACGTCATCAGGAGTCCCGACTAAACCCGTAAATGTAAGAAAATGTAAAAAAATGCATATTTTACGAAAAAAAAATTTTGCTAAAATGTCGTAAGGGGGGACCCTGTCGTAAAAATTCCAAAAAACGGAGTTTCTTCAGCAGCACAATTCTGGTGCTGTAGTTGTAGGAGATGTCTTAAAACGTCACCAGGAGTCCCGACAAAACATCAAAATGGCAGAAAATGCTTTTTTTGGGAAAACTTTTTTTTTACAAAAAAAAATTTAAAAAACGGTCTTGTTTCAGCAGCACAATTCTGGTGCTGTAGTTGTAGGAGATGTCTCAAAACGTCATCAGGAGTCCCGACTAAACCCGTAAATGTAAGAAAATGTAAAAAAAATGCATATTTTACGGAAAACATTTTTTGCTAAAATGTCGTAAGGGGGGACCCTGTCGTAAAAATTCCAAAAAACTGACTTGCTTCAGCAGCACAATTCTGGTGCTGTAGTTGTAGGAGATGTCTCAAAACGTCATCAGGAGTCCCTACAAAACCTAAAAATGGCATGAAATGCTTTTTTTTGGAAAACTTTTTTTCACAAAAAAAAATTCAAAAAACAGACTTGCTTCAGCAGCACAATTCTGGTGCTGTAGTTGTAGGAGATGTCTCAAAACGTCACCAGGAGTCCCGACAAAACATAAAAATGGCATAAAATGCTTTTTTTGGGAAAACTTTTTTTTTACAAAAAAAAATTTAAAAAACGGTCTTGTTTCAGCAGCACAATTCTGGTGCTGTAGTTGTAGGAGATATCTCAAAACGTCAGCAGGAGTCCCGACTAAACCCGTAAATGTAAGAAAATGTAAAAAAAATGCATATTTTACGAAAAACATTTTTGCTAAAATGTCGTAAGGGGGGACCCTGTCGTAAAAAATCCAAAAAACGGACTTGCTTCAGCAGCACAATTCTGGTGCTGTAGTTGTAGGAGATGTCTCAAAACGTCATCAGGAGTCCCTACAAAACCTAAAAATGGCATGAAATGCTTTTTTTTGGAAAACTTTTTTTCACAAAAAATTTTTCAAAAAACAGACTTGCTTCAGCAGCACAATTCTGGTGCTGTAGTTGTAGGAGATGTCTTAAAACGTCATCAGGAGTCCCGACTAAACCCGTAAATGTAAGAAAATGTAAGAAAATGCATTTTTTACGCAAAATATTTTTTGCTAAAATGTCGTAAGGGGGGACCCTGTCGTAAAAATTCCAAAAAACGGACTTGCTTCAGCAGCACAATTCTGGTGCTGTAGTTGTAGGAGATGTCTTAAAACGTCATCAGGAGTCCCAACAAAACCTAAAAATGGCATAAAATGCTTTTTTTGGGAAAACTTTTTTTTTACAAAAAATTTTTTAAAAAACGGTCTTGTTTCAGCAGCACAATTCTGGTGCTGCAGTTGTAGGAGATGTCTCAAAACGTCATCAGGAGTCCCGACTAAACCCGTAAATGTAAGAAAATGTAAAAAAAAATGCATATTTTACGAAAAACATTTTTTGCTAAAATGTCGTAAGGGGGGACCCTGTCGTAAAAATTCCAAAAAACGGACTTGCTTCAGCAGCACAATTCTGGTGCTGTAGTTGTAGGAGATGTCTTAAAACGTCATCAGGAGTCCCGACTAAACCCGTAAATGTAAGAAAATGTAAGAAAATGCATTTTTTACGCAAAATATTTTTTGCTAAAATGTCGTAAGGGGGGACCCTGTCGTAAAAATTCCAAAAAACGGACTTGCTTCAGCAGCACAATTCTGGTGCTGTAGTTGTAGGAGATGTCTTAAAACGTCATCAGGAGTCCCGACAAAACCTAAAAATGGCATAAAATAGTTTTTTTGGAAAACTTTTTTTCACAAAAAAAAATTCAAAAAACAGACTTGCTTCAGCAGCACAATTCTGGTGCTGTAGTTGTAGGAGATGTCTCAAAACGTCATCCGGAGTCCCGACTAAACCCGTAAATGTAACAAAATGTAAGAAAATGCATTTTTTACGCAAAACATTTTTTGCTAAAATGTCGTAAGGGGGGACCCTGTCGTAAAAATTCCAAAAAACGGACTTGCTTCAGCAGCACAATTCTGGTGCTGTAGTTGTAGGAGATGTCTCAAAACGTCATCAGGAGTCCCTACAAAACCTAAAAATGGCATGAAATGCTTTTTTATGGAAAACTTTTTTTCACAAAAAAAAATTCAAAAAACAGAATTGCTTCAGCAGCACAATTCTGGTGCTGTAGTTGTAGGAGATGTCTCAAAACGTCATCCGGAGTCCCGACTAAACCCGTAAATGTAACAAAATGTAAGAAAATGCATTTTTTACGCAAAACATTTTTTGCTAAAATGTCGTAAGGGGGGACCCTGTCGTAAAAATTCCAAAAAACGGACTTCCTTCAGCAGCACAATTCTGGTGCTGTAGTTGTAGGAGATGTCTTAAAACGTCACCAGGAGTCCCGACAAAACATAAAAATGGCATAAAATGCTTTTTTTGGGAAAACTTTTTTTTTACAAAAAAAAATTTAAAAAACGGTCTTGTTTCAGCAGCACAATTCTGGTGCTGTAGTTGCAGGAGATGTCTCAAAACGTCATCAGGAGTCCCGACTAAACCCGTAAATGTAAGAAAATGTAAAAAAAATGCATATTTTACGAAAAAAAAATTTTGCTAAAATGTCGTAAGGGGGGACCCTGTCGTAAAAATTCCAAAAAACGGACTTGCTTCAGCAGCACAATTCTGGTGCTGTAGTTGTAGGAGATGTCTTAAAACGTCACCAGGAGTCCCGACAAAACATAAAAATGGCATAAAATGCTTTTTTTGGGAAAACTTTTTTTTTTACAAAAAAAATTTTTAAAAACGGTCTTGTTTCAGCAGCACAATTCTGGTGCTGTAGTTGTAGGAGATGTCTCAAAACATCATCAGGAGTCCCGACTAAACCCGTAAATGTAAGAAAATGTAAAAAAAAATGCATATTTTACGAAAAACATTTTTGCTAAAATGTCGTAAAAATTCCAAAAAACGGACTTGCTTCAGCAGCACAATTCTGGTGCTGTAGTTGTAGGAGATGTCTCAAAACGTCATCAGGAGTCCCTACAAAACCTAAAAATGGCATGAAATGCTTTTTTTTGGAAAACTTTTTTTCACAAAAAAAAATTCAAAAAACAGAATTGCTTCAGCAGCACAATTCTGGTGCTGTAGTTGTAGGAGATGTCTCAAAACGTCATCAGGAGTCCCGACTAAACCCGTAAATGTAAGAAAATGTAAAAAAATGCATATTTTACGAAAAAAAATTTTTGCTAAAATGTCGTAAGGGGGGACCCTGTCGTTAAAAATTCCAAAAAACGGACTTGCTTCAGCAGCACAATTCTGGTGCTGTAGTTGTAGGAGATGTCTTAAAACATCACCAGCAGTCCCGACAAAACATAAAAATGGCATAAAATGCTTTTTTTGGGAAAACTTTTTTTTTACAAAAAAAAATTTAAAAAACGGTCTTGTTTCAGCAGCACAATTCTGGTGCTGTAGTTGCAGGAGATGTCTCAAAACGTCATCAGGAGTCCCGACTAAACCCGTAAATGTAAGAAAATGTAAAAAAATGCATATTTTACGAAAAAAAAAATTTGCTAAAATGTCGTAAGGGGGGACCCTGTCGTAAAAATTCCAAAAAACGGACTTGCTTCAGCAGCACAATTCTGGTGCTGTAGTTGTAGGAGATGTCTCAAAACGTCATCAGGAGTCCCTACAAAACCTAAAAATGGCATGAAATGCTTTTTTTTGGAAAACTTTTATTCACAAAAAAAATTTCAAAAAACAGACTTGTTTCAGCAGCACAATTCTGGTGCTGTAGTTGTAGGAGATGTCTCAAAACGTCATCAGGAGTCCCGACTAAACCCGTAAATGTAAGAAAATGTAAGAAAATGCATTTTTTACGCAAAACATTTTTTGCTAAAATGTCGTAAAAATTCCAAAAAACGGACTTGCTTCAGCAGCACAATTCTGGTGCTGTAGTTGTAGGAGATGTCTCAAAACGTCATCAGGAGTCCCTACAAAACCTAAAAATGGCATGAAATGCTTTTTTTTGGAAAACTTTTTTTCACAAAAAAAAATTCAAAAAACAGACTTGCTTCAGCAGGACAATTCTGGTGCTGTAGTTGTAGGAGATGTCTCAAAACGTCATCAGGAGTCCCGACTAAACCCGTAAATGTAAGAAAATGTAAGAAAATGCATTTTTTACGCAAAACATTTTTTGCTAAAATGTCGTAAGGGGGGACCCTGTCGTAAAAATTCCAAAAAACGGACTTGCTTCAGCAGCACAATTCTGGTGCTGTAGTTGTAGGAGATGTCTTAAAACGTCATCAGGAGTCCCGACAAAACATAAAAATGGCATAAAATGCTTTTTTTGGGAAAACTTTTTTTTTACAAAAAAAAATTTAAAAAACGGTCTTGTTTCAGCAGCACAATTCTGGTGCTGTAGTTGTAGGAGATATCTCAAAACGTCAGCAGGAGTCCCGACTAAACCCGTAAATGTAAGAAAATGTAAAAAAAATGCATATTTTACGAAAAACATTTTTGCTAAAATGTCGTAAGGGGGGACCCTGTCGTAAAAGTTCCAAAAAACGGACTTGCTTCAGCAGCGCAATTCTGGTGCTGTAGTTGTAGGAGATGTCTCAAAACGTCATCAAGAGTCCCTACAAAACCTAAAAATGGCATGAAATGCTTTTTTTTGGAAAACTTTTTTTCACAAAAAATTTTTCAAAAAACAGACTTGCTTCAGCAGCACAATTCTGGTGCTGTAGTTGTAGGAGATGTCTCAAAACGTCATCAGGAGTCCCGACTAAACCCGTAAATGTAAGAAAATGTAAGAAAATGCATTTTTTACAAAAAACATTTTTTGCTAAAATGTCGTAAGGGGGGACCCTGTCGTAAAAATTCCAAAAAACGGACTTGCTTCAGCAGCACAATTCTGGTGCTGTAGTTGTAGGAGATGTCTCAAAACGTCATCAGGAGTCCCGACAAAACCTAAAAATGGCATAAAATGCTTTTTTTGGGGAAACTTTTTTTTTACAAAAAAAAATTTAAAAAACGGTCTTGTTTCAGCAGCACAATTCTGATGCTGCAGTTGTAGGAGATGTCTCAAAACGTCATCAGGAGTCCCGACTAAACCCGTAAATGTAAGAAAATGTAAAAAAAAATGCATATTTTACGAAAAACATTTTTTGCTCAAATGTCGTAAGGGGGGACCCTGTCGTAAAAGTTCCAAAAAACGGACTTGCTTCAGCAGCACAATTCTGGTGCTGTAGTTGTAGGAGATGTCTCAAAACGTCATCAGGAGTCCCTACAAAACCTAAAAATGGCATGAAATGCTTTTTTTTGGAAAACTTTTTTTCACAAAAAAAAATTCAAAAAACAGACTTGCTTCAGCAGCACAATTCTGGTGCTGTAGTTGTAGGAAATGTCTCAAAACGTCATCAGGAGTCCCGACTAAACCCGTAAATGTAAGAAAATGTAAAAAAAATGCATATTTTACGGAAAAAATTTTTTACTAAAATGTCGTAAGGGGGGACCCTGTCGTAAAAGTTCCAAAAAACGGACTTGCTTCAGCAGCACAATTCTGGTGCTGTAGTTGTAGGAGATGTCTTAAAACGTAATCAGGAGTCCCGACAAAACCTAAAAATGGCATAAAATGCTTTTTTTGGGAAAACTTTTTTTTTACAAAATTTTTTTTTAAAAACGGTCTTGTTTCAGCAGCACAATTCTGGTGCTGTAGTTGTAGGAGATGTCTCAAAACGTCATCAGGAGTCCCGACTAAACCCGTAAATGTAAGAAAATGTAAAAAAATGCATATTTTACGAAAAACATTTTTTGCTAAAATGTCGTAAGGGGGGACCCTGTCGTAAAAATTCCAAAAAACGGACTTGCTTCAGCAGCACAATTCTGGTGCTGTAGTTGTAGGAGATGTCTCAAAACGTCATCAGGAGTCCCTACAAAACCTAAAAATGGCATGAAATGCTTTTTTTTGGAAAACTTTTTATTTACAAAAAAAAATTTAAAAAACGGTCTTGTTTCAGCAGCACAATTCTGGTGCTGTAGTTGTAGGAGATGTCTCAAAACGTCATCAGGAGTCCCGACTAAACCCGTAAATGTAAGAAAATGTAAGAAAATGCATTTTTTACGCAAAACATTTTTTGCTAAAATCTCGTAAGGGGGGACCCTGTCGTAAAAATTCCAAAAAACGGACTTGCTTCAGCAGCACAATTCTGGTGCTGTAGTTGTAGGAGATGTCTCAAAACGTCATCAGGAGTCCCGACAAAACCTAAAAATGGCATAAAATGCTTTTTTTGGGGAAACTTTTTTTTTACAAAAAAAAATTTGAAAAAACGGTCTTGTTTCAGCAGCACAATTCTGGTGCTGTAGTTGTAGGAGATGTCTCAAAACGTCATCAGGAGTCCCGACTAAACCCGTAAATGTAAGAAAATGTAAAAAAAAATGCATATTTTACGAAAAACATTTTTTGCTAAAATGTCGTAAAAATTCCAAAAAACGGACTTGCTTCAGCAGCACAATTCTGGTGCTGTAGTTGTAGGAGATGTCTCAAAACGTCATCAGGAGTCCCTACAAAACCTAAAAATGGCATGAAATGCTTTTTTTTGGAAAACTTTTTTTCACAAAAAAAAATTCAAAAAACAGACTTGCTTCAGCAGCACAATTCTGGTGCTGTAGTTGTAGGATATGTCTCAAAACGTCATCAGGAGTCCCGACTAAACCCGTAAATGTAAGAAAATGTAAAAAAAATGCATATTTTACGAAAAAAATTTTTTACTAAAATGTCGTAAGGGGGGACCCTGTCGTAAAAGTTCCAAAAAACGGACTTGCTTCAGCAGCACAATTCTGGTGCTGTAGTTGTAGGAGATGTCTCAAAACGTCATCAAGAGTCCCTACAAAACCTAAAAATGGCATGAAATGCTTTTTTTTGGAAAACTTTTTTTCACAAAAAATTTTTAAAAAAACAGACTTGCTTCAGCAGCACAATTCTGGTGCTGTAGTTGTAGGAGATGTCTCAAAACGTCATCAGGAGTCCCGACTAAACCCGTAAATGTAAGAAAATGTAAGAAAATGCATTTTTTACGCAAAACATTTTTTGCTAAAATGTCGTAAGGGGGGACCCTGTCGTAAAAATTCCAAAAAACGGACTTGCTTCAGCAGCACAATTCTGGTGCTATAGTTGTAGGAGATGTCTCAAAACATCATCAGGAGTCCCGACTAAACCCGTAAATGTAAGAAAATGTAAAAAAAAATGCATATTTTACGAAAAACATTTTTGCTAAAATGTCGTAAGGGGGGACCCTGTCGTAAAAATTCCAAAAAACGGACTTGCTTCAGCAGCACAATTCTGGTGCTGTAGTTGTAGGAGATGTCTCAAAACGTCACCAGGAGTCCCTACAAAACCTAAAAATGGCATGAAATGCTTTTTTTTGGAAAACTTTTTTTCACAAAAAAAATTTCAAAAAACAGACTTGCTTCAGCAGCACAATTCTGGTGCTGTAGTTGTAGGAGATGTCTCAAAACGTCATCAGGAGTCCCGACTAAACCCGTAAATGTAAGAAAATGTAAGAAAATGCATTTTTTACGCAAAACATTTTTTGCTAAAATGTCGTAAGGGGGGACCCTGTCGTAAAAATTCCAAAAAACGGACTTGCTTCAGCAGCACAATTCTGGTGCTGTAGTTGTAGGAGATGTCTCAAAACGTCATCAGGAGTCCCTACAAAACCTAAAAATGGCATGAAATGCTTTTTTTTGGAAAACTTTTTTTCACAAAAAAAAATTCAAAAAACAGAATTGCTTCAGCAGCACAATTCTGGTGCTGTAGTTGTAGGAGATGTCTCAAAACGTCACCAGGAGTCCCGACTAAACCCGTAAATGTAAGAAAATGTAAAAAAATGCATATTTTACGAAAAAAAAAATTTGCTAAAATGTCGTAAGGGGGGACCCTGTCGTAAAAATTCCAAAAAACGGACTTGCTTCAGCAGCACAATTCTGGTGCTGTAGTTGTAGGAGATGTCTTAAAACGTCATCAGGAGTCCCGACAAAACCTAAAAATGGCATGAAATGCTTTTTTTTGGAAAACTTTTTTTCACAAAAAAAAATTCAAAAAACAGACTTGCTTCAGCAGGACAATTCTGGTGCTGTAGTTGTAGGAGATGTCTCAAAACGTCATCAGGAGTCCCTACAAAACCTAAAAATGGCATGAAATGCTTTTTTTTGGAAAACTTTTTTTCACAAAAAAAATTTCAAAAAACAGAATGGCTTCAGCAGCACAATTCTGGTGCTGTAGTTGTAGGAGATGTCTCAAAACGTCATCAGGAGTCCCGACTAAACCCGTAAATGTAAGAAAATGTAAAAAAAATGCATATTTTACGAAAAAAAATTTTTGCTAAAATGTCGTAAGGGGGGACCCTGTCGTAAAAATTTCAAAAAACGGACTTGCTTCAGCAGCACAATTCTGGTGCTGTAGTTGTAGGAGATGTCTTCAAACGTCATCAGGAGTCCCGACAAAACCTAAAAATGGCATAAAATGCTTTTTTTGGGAAAACTTTTTTTTTACAAAAAAAAATTTAAAAAACGGTCTTGTTTCAGCAGCACTATTCTGGTGCTGTAGTTGTAGGAGATGTCTCAAAACGTCATCAGGAGTCCCGACTAAACCCGTAAATGTAAGAAAATGTAAGAAAATGCATTTTTTACGCAAAACATTTTTTGCTAAAATGTCGTAAGGGGGGACCCTGTCGTAAAAATTCCAAAAAACGGACTTGCTTCAGCAGCACAATTCTGGTGCTGTAGTTGTAGGAGATGTCTCAAAACGTCATCAGGAGTCCCGACTAAACCCGTAAATGTAAGAAAATGTAAGAAAATGCATATTTTACGAAAAAAACATTTTGCTAAAATGTCGTAAGGGGGGACCCTGTCGTAAAAATTCCAAAAAACGGACTTGCTTCAGCAGCCCAATTCTGGTGCTGTAGTTGTAGGAGATGTCTCAAAACGTCATCAGGAGTCCCGACTAAACCCGTAAATGTAAGAAAATGTAAAAAAAAATGCATATTTTACGTAAAAAAAATGTTGCTAAAATGTCGTAAGGGGGGACCCTGTCGTAAAAATTCCAAAAAACGGACTTGCTTCAGCAGCACAATTCTGGTGCTGTAGTTGTAGGAGATGTCTTAAAACGTCACCAGGAGTCCCGACAAAACATAAAAATGGCATAAAATGCTTTTTTTGGGAAAACTTTTTTTTCACAAAAAAAAATTTAAAAAACGGTCTTGTTTCAGCAGCACAATTCTGGTGCTGTAGTTGTAGGAGATGTCTCAAAACGTCATCAGGAGTCCCGACTAAACCCGTAAATGTAAGAAAATGTAAAAAAATGCATATTTTACGAAAAAAAAATTTGCTAAAATGTCGTAAAAATTCCAAAAAACGGACTTGCTTCAGCAGCACAATTCTGGTGCTGTAGTTGTAGGAGATGTCTTAAAACGTCACCAGGAGTCCCGACAAAACATAAAAATGGCATAAAATGCTTTTTTTGGGAAAACTTTTTTTTTACAAAAAAATTTTTTAAAAACGGTCTTGTTTCAGCAGCACAATTCTGGTGCTGTAGTTGTAGAAGATGTCTCAAAACGTCATCAGGAGTCCCGACTAAACCCGTAAATGTAAGAAAATGTAAAAAAAAATGCATATTTTACGAAAAAAAAATTTTGCTAAAATGTCGTAAGGGGGGACCCTGTCGTAGTAATTCCAAAAAACGGACTTGCTTCAGCAGCACAATTCTGGTGCTGTAGTTGTAGGAGATGTCTCAAAACGTCATCAGGAGTCCCTACAAAACCTAAAAATGGCATGAAATGCTTTTTTTGGGAAAACTTTTTTTCACAAAAAAAAATTCAAAAAACAGACTTGCTTCAGCAGGACAATTCGGGTGCTGTAGTTGTAGGAGATGTCTCAAAACGTCATCATGAGTCCCTACAAAACCTAAAAATGGCATGAAATGCTTTTTTTTGGAAAACTTTTTTTCACAAAAAAAAATTCAAAAAACAGACTTGCTTCAGCAGCACAATTCTGGTGCTGTAGTTGTAGGAGATGTCTCAAAACGTCATCAGGAGTCCCGACTAAACCCGTAAATGTAAGAAAATGTAAGAAAATGCTTTTTTTACGCAAAACATTTTTTGCTAAAATGTCGTAAGGAGGGACCCTGTCGTAAAAATTCCTAAAAACGGACTTGCTTCAGCAGCACAATTCTGGTGCTGTAGTTGTAGGAGATGTCTCAAAACGTCATCAGGAGTCCCAACTAAACCCGTAAATGTAAGAAAATGTAAAAAAAAATGCATATTTTACGAAAAACATTTTTTGCTAAAATGTCGTAAGGGGGGACCCTGTCGTAAAAATGCCAAAAAACGGACTTGCTTCAGCAGCACAATTCTGGTGCTGTAGTTGTAGGAGATGTCTTAAAACGTCATCAGGAGTCCCGACAAAACATAAAAATGGCATAAAATGCTTTTTTTGGGAAAACTTTTTTTTTACAAAAAAATTTTTTAAAAACGGTCTTGTTTCAGCAGCACAATTCTGGTGCTGTAGTTGTAGAAGATGTCTCAAAACGTCATCAGGAGTCCCGACTAAACCCGTAAATGTAAGAAAATGTAAAAAAAAATGCATATTTTACGGAAAACATTTTTGCTAAAATGTCGTAAGGGGGGACCCTGTCGTAAAAATTCCAAAAAACGGACTTGCTTCAGCAGCACAATTCTGGTGCTGTAGTTGTAGGAGATGTCTCAAAACGTCATCAGGAGTCCCTACAAAACCTAAAAATGGCATGAAATGCTTTTTTTTGGAAAACTTTTTTTCACAAAAAAAAATTCCAAAAACAGAATTGCTTCAGCAGCACAATTCTGGTGCTGTAGTTGTAGGAGATGTCTCAAAACGTCATCAGGAGTCCCGACTAAACCCGTAAATGTAAGAAAATGTAAAAAAAAATGCATATTTTACGAAAAAAAAATTTTGCTAAAATGTCGTAAGGGGGGACCCTGTCGTAGTAATTCCAAAAAACGGACTTGCTTCAGCAGCACAATTCTGGTGCTGTAGTTGTAGGAGATGTCTCAAAACGTCATCAGGAGTCCCTACAAAACCTAAAAATGGCATGAAATGCTTTTTTTGGGAAAACTTTTTTTCACAAAAAAAAAATTCAAAAAACAGACTTGCTTCAGCAGGACAATTCTGGTGCTGTAGTTGTAGGAGATGTCTCAAAACGTCATCAGGAGTCCCGACTAAACCCGTAAATGTAAGAAAATGTAAAAAAATGCATATTTTACGAAAAAAAAAATTTACTAAAATGTCGTAAGGGGGGACCCTGTCGTAAAAATTCCAAAAAACTGACTTGCTTCAGCAGCACAATCCTGGTGCTGTAGTTGTAGGAGATGTCTTAAAACGTCATCAGGAGTCCCGACAAAACATAAAAATGGCATAAAATGCTTTTTTTGGGAAAACTTTTTTTTACAAAAAAAAATTTAAAAAACGGTCTTGTTTCAGCAGCACAATTCTGGTGCTGTAGTTGTAGGAGATATCTCAAAACGTCATCAGGAGTCCCGACTAAACCCGTAAATGTAAGAAAATGTAAAAAAAATGCATATTTTACGAAAAACATTTTTGCTAAAATGTCGTAAGGGGGGACCCTGTCGTAAAAATTCCAAAAAACGGACTTGCTTCAGCAGCACAATTCTGGTGCTATAGTTGTAGGAGATGTCTCAAAACATCATCAGGAGTCCCGACTAAACCCGTAAATGTAAGAAAATGTAAAAAAAAATGCATATTTTACGAAAAACATTTTTGCTAAAATGTCGTAAGGGGGGACCCTGTCGTAAAAATTCCAAAAAACGGACTTGCTTCAGCAGCACAATTCTGGTGCTGTAGTTGTAGGAGATGTCTCAAAACGTCACCAGGAGTCCCTACAAAACCTAAAAATGGCATGAAATGCTTTTTTTGGGAAAACTTTTTTTTTACAAAAATTTTTTTTAAAAACGGTCTTGTTTCAGCAGCACAATTCTGGTGCTGTAGTTGTAGGAGATGTCTCAAAACGTCATCAGGAGTCCCGACTAAACCCGTAAATGTAAGAAAATGTAAAAAAATGCATATTTTACGAAAAACATTTTTTGCTAAAATGTCGTAAGGGGGGACCCTGTCGTAAAAATTCCAAAAAACGGACTTGCTTTAGCAGCACAATTCTGGTGCTGTAGTTGTAGGAGATGTCTCAAAACGTCATCAGGAGTCCCTACAAAACCTAAAAATGGCATGAAATGCTTTTTTTTGGAAAACTTTTTTTCACAAAAAAAAATTCAAAAAACAGAATTGCTTCAGCAGCACAATTCTGGTGCTGTAGTTGTAGGAGATGTCTCAAAACGTCATCAGGAGTCCCGACTAAACCCGTAAATGTAAGAAAATGTAAGAAAATGCATTTTTTACGCAAAACATTTTTTGCTAAAATCTCGTAAGGGGGGACCCTGTCGTAAAAATTCCAAAAAACGGACTTGCTTCAGCAGCACAATTCTGGTGCTGTAGTTGTAGGAGATGTCTCAAAACGTCATCAGGAGTCCCGACAAAACCTAAAAATGGCATAAAATGCTTTTTTTGGGGAAACTTTTTTTTTACAAAAAAAAATTTGAAAAAACGGTCTTGTTTCAGCAGCACAATTCTGGTGCTGCAGTTGTAGGAGATGTCTCAAAACGTCATCAGGAGTCCCGACTAAACCCGTAAATGTAAGAAAATGTAAAAAAAAATGCATATTTTACGAAAAACATTTTTTGCTAAAATGTCGTAAAAATTCCAAAAAACGGACTTGCTTCAGCAGCACAATTCTGGTGCTGTAGTTGTAGGAGATGTCTCAAAACGTCATCAGGAGTCCCTACAAAACCTAAAAATGGCATGAAATGCTTTTTTTTGGAAAACTTTTTTTCACAAAAAAAAATTCAAAAAACAGACTTGCTTCAGCAGCACAATTCTGGTGCTGTAGTTGTAGGATATGTCTCAAAACGTCATCAGGAGTCCCGACTAAACCCGTAAATGTAAGAAAATGTAAAAAAAATGCATATTTTACGAAAAAAAATTTTTACTAAAATGTCGTAAGGGGGGACCCTGTCGTAAAAGTTCCAAAAAACGGACTTGCTTCAGCAGCACAATTCTGGTGCTGTAGTTGTAGGAGATGTCTCAAAACGTCATCAAGAGTCCCTACAAAACCTAAAAATGGCATGAAATGCTTTTTTTTGGAAAACTTTTTTTCACAAAAAAATTTTAAAAAAACAGACTTGCTTCAGCAGCACAATTCTGGTGCTGTAGTTGTAGGAGATGTCTCAAAACGTCATCAGGAGTCCCGACTAAACCCGTAAATGTAAGAAAATGTAAGAAAATGCATTTTTTACGCAAAACATTTTTTGCTAAAATGTCGTAAGGGGGGACCCTGTCGTAAAAATTCCAAAAAACGGACTTGCTTCAGCAGCACAATTCTGGTGCTATAGTTGTAGGAGATGTCTCAAAACATCATCAGGAGTCCCGACTAAACCCGTAAATGTAAGAAAATGTAAAAAAAAATGCATATTTTACGAAAAACATTTTTGCTAAAATGTCGTAAGGGGGGACCCTGTCGTAAAAATTCCAAAAAACGGACTTGCTTCAGCAGCACAATTCTGGTGCTGTAGTTGTAGGAGATGTCTCAAAACGTCACCAGGAGTCCCTACAAAACCTAAAAATGGCATGAAATGCTTTTTTTTGGAAAACTTTTTTTCACAAAAAAAATTTCAAAAAACAGACTTGCTTCAGCAGCACAATTCTGGTGCTGTAGTTGTAGGAGATGTCTCAAAACGTCATCAGGAGTCCCGACTAAACCCGTAAATGTAAGAAAATGTAAGAAAATGCATTTTTTACGCAAAACATTTTTTGCTAAAATGTCGTAAGGGGGGACCCTGTCGTAAAAATTCCAAAAAACGGACTTGCTTCAGCAGCACAATTCTGGTGCTGTAGTTGTAGGAGATGTCTCAAAACGTCATCAGGAGTCCCTACAAAACCTAAAAATGGCATGAAATGCTTTTTTTTGGAAAACTTTTTTTCACAAAAAAAAATTCAAAAAACAGAATTGCTTCAGCAGCACAATTCTGGTGCTGTAGTTGTAAGAGATGTCTCAAAACGTCACCAGGAGTCCCGACTAAACCCGTAAATGTAAGAAAATGTAAAAAAATGCATATTTTACGAAAAAAAAAATTTGCTAAAATGTCGTAAGGGGGGACCCTGTCGTAAAAATTCCAAAAAACGGACTTGCTTCAGCAGAACAATTCTGGTGCTGTAGTTGTAGGAGATGTCTTAAAACGTCATCAGGAGTCCCGACAAAACCTAAAAATGGCATGAAATGCTTTTTTTTGGAAAACTTTTTTTCACAAAAAAAAATTCAAAAAACAGACTTGCTTCAGCAGGACAATTCTGGTGCTGTAGTTGTAGGAGATGTCTCAAAACGTCATCAGGAGTCCCTACAAAACCTAAAAATGGCATGAAATGCTTTTTTTTGGAAAACTTTTTTTCACAAAAAAAAATTCAAAAAACAGAATGGCTTCAGCAGCACAATTCTGGTGCTGTAGTTGTAGGAGATGTCTCAAAACGTCATCAGGAGTCCCGACTAAACCCGTAAATGTAAGAAAATGTAAAAAAAATGCATATTTTACGAAAAAAAAATTTTGCTAAAATGTCGTAAGGGGGGACCCTGTCGTAAAAATTTCAAAAAACGGACTTGCTTCAGCAGCACAATTCTGGTGCTGTAGTTGTAGGAGATGTCTTCAAACGTCATCAGGAGTCCCGACAAAACCTAAAAATGGCATAAAATGCTTTTTTTGGGAAAACTTTTTTTTTACAAAAAAAAATTTAAAAAACAGTCTTGTTTCAGCAGCACTATTCTGGTGCTGTAGTTGTAGGAGATGTCTCAAAACGTCATCAGGAGTCCCGACTAAACCCGTAAATGTAAGAAAATGTAAGAAAATGCATTTTTTACGCAAAACATTTTTTGCTAAAATGTCGTAAGGGGGGACCCTGTCGTAAAAATTCCAAAAAACGGACTTGCTTCAGCAGCACAATTCTGGTGCTGTAGTTGTAGGAGATGTCTCAAAACGTCATCAGGAGTCCCGACTAAACCCGTAAATGTAAGAAAATGTAAGAAAATGCATATTTTACGAAAAAAACATTTTGCTAAAATGTCGTAAGGGGGGACCCTGTCGTAAAAATTCCAAAAAACGGACTTGCTTCAGCAGCCCAATTCTGGTGCTGTAGTTGTAGGAGATGTCTCAAAACGTCATCAGGAGTCCCGACTAAACCCGTAAATGTAAGAAAATGTAAAAAAAATGCATATTTTACGTAAAAAAAATGTTGCTAAAATGTCGTAAGGGGGGACCCTGTCGTAAAAATTCCAAAAAACGGACTTGCTTCAGCAGCACAATTCTGGTGCTGTAGTTGTAGGAGATGTCTTAAAACGTCACCAGGAGTCCCGACAAAACATAAAAATGGCATAAAATGCTTTTTTTGGGAAAACTTTTTTTTCACAAAAAAAAATTTAAAAAACGGTCTTGTTTCAGCAGCACAATTCTGGTGCTGTAGTTGTAGGAGATGTCTCAAAACGTCATCAGGAGTCCCGACTAAACCCGTAAATGTAAGAAAATGTAAAAAAATGCATATTTTACGAAAAAAAAATTTGCTAAAATGTCGTAAGGGGGGACCCTGTCGTAAAAATTCCAAAAAACGGACTTGCTTCAGCAGCACAATTCTGGTGCTGTAGTTGTAGGAGATGTCTTAAAACGTCACCAGGAGTCCCGACAAAACATAAAAATGGCATAAAATGCTTTTTTTGGGAAAACTTTTTTTTTACAAAAAATTTTTTTAAAAACGGTCTTGTTTCAGCAGCACAATTCTGGTGCTGTAGTTGTAGAAGATGTCTCAAAACGTCATCAGGAGTCCCGACTAAACCCGTAAATGTAAGAAAATGTAAAAAAAAATGCATATTTTACGAAAAAAAAATTTTGCTAAAATGTCGTAAGGGGGGACCCTGTCGTAGTAATTCCAAAAAACGGACTTGCTTCAGCAGCACAATTCTGGTGCTGTAGTTGTAGGAGATGTCTCAAAACGTCATCAGGAGTCCCTACAAAACCTAAAAATGGCATGAAATGCTTTTTTTGGGAAAACTTTTTTTCACAAAAAAAAATTCAAAAAACAGACTTGCTTCAGCAGGACAATTCGGGTGCTGTAGTTGTAGGAGATGTCTCAAAACGTCATCATGAGTCCCTACAAAACCTAAAAATGGCATGAAATGCTTTTTTTTGGAAAACTTTTTTTCACAAAAAAAAATTCAAAAAACAGACTTGCTTCAGCAGCACAATTCTGGTGCTGTAGTTGTAGGAGATGTCTCAAAACGTCATCAGGAGTCCCGACTAAACCCGTAAATGTAAGAAAATGTAAGAAAATGCATTTTTTACGCAAAACATTTTTTGCTAAAATGTCGTAAGGAGGGACCCTGTCGTAAAAATTCCTAAAAACGGACTTGCTTCAGCAGCACAATTCTGGTGCTGTAGTTGTAGGAGATGTCTCAAAACGTCATCAGGAGTCCCAACTAAACCCGTAAATGTAAGAAAATGTAAAAAAAAATGCATATTTTACGAAAAACATTTTTTGCTAAAATGTCGTAAGGGGGGACCCTGTCGTAAAAATGCCAAAAAACGGACTTGCTTCAGCAGCACAATTCTGGTGCTGTAGTTGTAGGAGATGTCTTAAAACGTCATCAGGAGTCCCGACAAAACATAAAAATGGCATAAAATGCTTTTTTTGGGAAAACTTTTTTTTTACAAAAAAATTTTTTAAAAACGGTCTTGTTTCAGCAGCACAATTCTGGTGCTGTAGTTGTAGAAGATGTCTCAAAACGTCATCAGGAGTCCCGACTAAACCCGTAAATGTAAGAAAATGTAAAAAAAATGCATATTTTACGGAAAACATTTTTGCTAAAATGTCGTAAGGGGGGACCCTGTCGTAAAAATTCCAAAAAACGGACTTGCTTCAGCAGCACAATTCTGGTGCTGTAGTTGTAGGAGATGTCTCAAAACGTCATCAGGAGTCCCTACAAAACCTAAAAATGGCATGAAATGCTTTTTTTTGGAAAACTTTTTTTCACAAAAAAAAATTCCAAAAACAGAATTGCTTCAGCAGCACAATTCTGGTGCTGTAGTTGTAGGAGATGTCTCAAAACGTCATCAGGAGTCCCGACTAAACCCGTAAATGTAAGAAAATGTAAAAAAAAATGCATATTTTACGAAAAAAAAATTTTGCTAAAATGTCGTAAGGGGGGACCCTGTCGTAGTAATTCCAAAAAACGGACTTGCTTCAGCAGCACAATCCTGGTGCTGTAGTTGTAGGAGATGTCTTAAAACGTCATCAGGAGTCCCGACAAAACATAAAAATGGCATAAAATGCTTTTTTTGGGAAAACTTTTTTTTACAAAAAAAAATTTAAAAAACGGTCTTGTTTCAGCAGCACAATTCTGGTGCTGTAGTTGTAGGAGATATCTCAAAACGTCATCAGGAGTCCCGACTAAACCCGTAAATGTAAGAAAATGTAAAAAAAATGCATATTTTACGAAAAACATTTTTGCTAAAATGTCGTAAGGGGGGACCCTGTCGTAAAAGTTCCAAAAAACGGACTTGCTTCAGCAGCACAATTCTGGTGCTGTAGTTGTAGGAGATGTCTCAAAACGTCATCAAGAGTCCCTACAAAACCTAAAAATGGCATGAAATGCTTTTTTTTGGAAAACTTTTTTTCACAAAAAAAAATTCAAAAAACAGACTTGCTTCAGCAGCACAATTCTGGTGCTGTAGTTGTAGGAGATGTCTCAAAACGTCATCAGGAGTCCCGACTAAAACCGTAAATGTAAGAAAATGTAAGAAAATGCATTTTTTACGCAAAACATTTTTTGCTAAAATGTCGTAAGGGGGGACCCTGTCGTAAAAATTCCAAAAAACGGACTTGCTTCAGCAGCACAATTCTGGTGCTGTAGTTGTAGGAGATGTCTCAAAACATCATCAGGAGTCCCGACTTAACCCGTAAATGTAAGAAAATGTAAAAAAAAATGCATATTTTACGAAAAACATTTTTGCTAAAATGTCGTAAGGGGGGACCCTGTCGTAAAAATTCCAAAAAACGGACTTGCTTCAGCAGCACAATTCTGGTGCTGTAGTTGTAGGAGATGTCTCAAAACGTCATCAGGAGTCCCTACAAAACCTAAAAATGGCATGAAATGCTTTTTTTTGGAAAACTTTTTTTCACAAAAAAAAATTCAAAAAACAGACTTGCTTCAGCAGCACAATTCTGGTGCTGTAGTTGTAGGAGATGTCTCAAAACGTCATCAGGAGTCCCGACTAAACCCGTAAATGTAAGAAAATGTAAGAAAATGCATTTTTTACGCAAAACATTTTTTGCTAAAATGTCGTAAGGGGGGACCCTGTCGTAAAAATTCCAAAAAACGGACTTGCTTCAGCAGCACAATTCTGGTGCTGTAGTTGTAGGAGATGTCTCAAAACGTCATCAGGAGTCCCTACAAAACCTAAAAATGGCATGAAATGCTTTTTTTTGGAAAACTTTTTTTCACAAAAAAAAATTCAAAATACAGACTTGCTTCAGCAGGACAATTCTGGTGCTGTAGTTGTAGGAGATGTCTCAAAACGTCATCAGGAGTCCCGAAAAAACCTAAAAATGGCATAAAATGCTTTTTTTGGGAAAACTTTTTTTTTACAAAAAAAAATTTAAAAAACGGTCTTGTTTCAGCAGCACAATTCTGGTGCTGTAGTTGTAGGAGATGTCTCAAAACGTCATCAGGAGTCCCGACTAAACCCGTAAATGTAAGAAAATGTAAAAAAAAATGCATATTTTACGAAAAACATTTTTTGCTAAAATGTCGTAAGGGGGTACCCTGTCGTAAAAATTCCAAAAAACGGACTTGCTTCAGCAGCACAATTCTGGTGCTGTAGTTGTAGGAGATGTCTCAAAACGTCATCAGGAGTCCCTACAAAACCTAAAAATGGCATGAAATGCTTTTTTTTGGAAAACTTTTTTTCACAAAAAAAAATTCAAAAAACAGAATTGCTTCAGCAGCCCAATTCTGGTGCTGTAGTTGTAGGAAATGTCTCAAAACGTCATCAGGAGTCCCGACTAAACCCGTAAATGTAAGAAAATGTAAAAAAAAATGCATATTTTACGAAAAAAAAATGTTGCTAAAATGTCGTAAGGGGGGACCCTGTCGTAAAAATTCCAAAAAACGGACTTGCTTCAGCAGCACAATCCTGGTGCTGTAGTTGTAGGAGATGTCTTAAAACGTCATCAGGAGTCCCGACAAAACCTAAAAATGGCATAAAATGCTTTTTTTGGGAAAACTTTTTTTTTACAAAAAAAAATTTAAAAAACGATCTTGTTTCAGCAGCACAATTCTGGTGCTGTAGTTGTAGGAGATGTCTCAAAACGTCATCAGGAGTCCCGACTAAACCCGTAAATGTAAGAAAATGTAAAAAAAAATGCATATTTTACGAAAAACATTTTTTGCTAAAATGTCGTAAGGGGGGACCCTGTCGTAAAAATTCCAAAAAACGGACTTGCTTCAGCAGCACAATTCTGGTGCTGTAGTTGTAGGAGATGTCTTAAAACGTCACCAGGAGTCCCGACAAAACATAAAAATGGCATAAAATGCTTTTTTTGGGAAAACTTTTTTTTTACAAAAAAAAATTTAAAAAACGGTCTTGTTTCAGCAGCACAATTCTGGTGCTGTAGTTGTAGGAGATGTCTCAAAACGTCATCAGGAGTCCCGACTAAACCCGTAAATGTAAGAAAATGTAAAAAAAATGCATATTTTACGAAAAACATTTTTTGCTAAAATGTCGTAAGGGGGGACCCTGTCGTAAAAATTCCAAAAAAACGGACTTGCTTCAGCAGCACAATTCTGGTGCTGTAGTTGTAGGAGATGTCTCAAAACGTCATCAGGAGTCCCTACAAAACCTAAAAATGGCATGAAATGCTTTTTTTTGGAAAACTTTTTTTCACAAAAAAATTTTCAAAAAACAGACTTGCTTCAGCAGCACAATTCTGATGCTGTAGTTGTAGGAGATGTCTCAAAACGTCATCAGGAGTCCCGACTAAACCCGTAAATGTAAGAAAATGTAAGAAAATGCATTTTTTACGCAAAACATTTTTTGCTAAAATGTCGTAAGGGGGGACCCTGTCTTAAAAATTCCAAAAAACGGACTTGCTTCAGCAGCACAATCCTGGTGCTGTAGTTGTAGGAGATGTCTTAAAACGTCATCAGGAGTCCCGACAAAACCTAAAAATGGCATAAAATGCTTTTTTTGGGAAAACTTTTTTTTTACAAAAAAAAATTTAAAAAACGGTCTTGTTTCAGCAGCACAATTCTGGTGCTGTAGTTGTAGGAGATGTCTCAAAACGTCATCAGGAGTCCCGACTAAACCCGTAAATGTAAGAAAATGTAAAAAAAATGCATATTTTACGAAAAACATTTTTTGCTAAAATGTCGTAAGGGGGGACCCTGTCGTAAAAATTCCAAAAAACGGACTTGCTTCAGCAGCACAATTCTGGTGCTGTAGTTGTAGGAGATGTCTCAAAACGTCATCAGGAGTCCCTACAAAACCTAAAAATGGCATGAAATGCTTTTTTTTGGAAAACTTTTTTTCACAAAAAAAATTTCAAAAGACAGACTTGCTTCAGCAGCACAATTCTGATGCTGTAGTTGTAGGAGATGTCTCAAAACGTCATCAGGAGTCCCGACTAAACCCGTAAATGTAAGAAAATGTAAGAAAATGCATTTTTTACGCAAAACATTTTTTGCTAAAATGTCGTAAGGGGGGACCCTGTCGTAAAAATTCCAAAAAACGGACTTGCTTCAGCAGCACAATTCTGGTGCTGTAGTTGTAGGAGATGTCTCAAAACGTCATCAGGAGTCCCGACTAAACCCGTAAATGTAAGAAAATGTAAGAAAATGCATATTTTACGAAAAACATTTTTTGCTAAAATGTCGTAAGGGGGGACCCTGTCGTAAAAATTCCAAAAAACGGACTTGCTTCAGCAGCACAATTCTGGTGCTGTAGTTGTAGGAGATGTCTCAAAACGTCATCAGGAGTCCCTACAAAACCTAAAAATGGCATGAAATGCTTTTTTTTGGAAAACTTTTATTCACAAAAAAAATTTCAAAAAACAGACTTGTTTCAGCAGCACAATTCTGGTGCTGTAGTTGTAGGAGATGTCTCAAAACGTCATCAGGAGTCCCGACTAAAACCCGTAAATGTAAGAAAATGTAAGAAAATGCATTTTTTACGCAAAACATTTTTTGCTAAAATGTCGTAAGGGGGGACCCTGTCGTAAAAATTCCAAAAAACGGACTTGCTTCAGCAGCACAATCCTGGTGCTGTAGTTGTAGGAGATGTCTTAAACTGTCATCAGGAGTCCCGACAAAACCTAAAAATGGCATAAAATGCTTTTTTGGGGAAAACTTTTTTTTTACAAAAAAAAATTTAAAAAACGGTCTTGTTTCAGCAGCACAATTCTGGTGCTGTAGTTGTAGGAGATGTCTCAAAACGTCATCAGGAGTCCCGACTAAACCCGTAAATGTAAGAAAATGTAAAAAAATGCATATTTTACGAAAAACATTTTTTGCTAAAATGTCGTAAGGGGGGACCCTGTCGTAAAAATTCCAAAAAACGGACTTGCTTCAGCAGCACAATTCTGGTGCTGTAGTTGTAGGAGATGTCTTAAAACGTCACCAGGAGTCCCGACAAAACATAAAAATGGCATAAAATGCTTTTTTTGGGAAAACTTTTTGTTTACAAAAAAAAATTTAAAAAACGGTCTTGTTTCAGCAGCACAATTCTGGTGCTGTAGTTGCAGGAGATGTCTCAAAACGTCATCAGGAGTCCCGACTAAACCCGTAAATGTAAGAAAATGTAAAAAAATGCATATTTTACGAAAAAAAAATTTTGCTAAAATGTCGTAAGGGGGGACCCTGTCGTAAAAATTCCAAAAAACGGACTTGCTTCAGCAGCACAATTCTGGTGCTGTAGTTGTAGGAGATGTCTTAAAACGTCACCAGGAGTCCCGACAAAACATAAAAATGGCATAAAATGCTTTTTTTGGGAAAACTTTTTTTTTACAAAAAAAAATTTAAAAAACGGTCTTGTTTCAGCAGCACAATTCTGGTGCTGTAGTTGTAGGAGATGTCTCAAAACGTCATCAGGAGTCCCGACTAAACCCGTAAATGTAAGAAAATGTAAAAAAAATGCATATTTTACGAAAAACATTTTTGCTCAAATGTCGTAAGGGAGGACCCTGTCGTAAAAATTCCAAAAAACGGACTTGCTTCAGCAGCACAATTTTGGTGCTGTAGTTGTAGGAGATGTCTCAAAACGTCATCAGGAGTCCCGACTAAACCCGTAAATGTAAGAAAATGTAAAAAAAATGCATATTTTACGAAAAAAAAATGTTGCTAAAATGTCGTAAGGGGGGACCCTGTCGTAAAAATTCCAAAAAACGGACTTGCTTCAGCAGCACAATTCTGGTGCTGTAGTTGTAGGAGATGTCTTAAAACGTCACCAGGAGTCCCGACAAAACATAAAAATGGCATAAAATGCTTTTTTTGGGAAAACTTTTTTTTTACAAAAAAAAATTTAAAAAACGGTCTTGTTTCAGCAGCACAATTCTGGTGCTGTAGTTGTAGGAGATGTCTCAAAACGTCATCAGGAGTCCCGACTAAACCCGTAAATGTAAGAAAATGTAAAAAAATGCATATTTTACGAAAAACATTTTTTGCTAAAATGTCGTAAGGGGGGACCCTGTCGTAAAAATTCCAAAAAAACGGACTTGCTTCAGCAGCACAATTCTGGTGCTGTAGTTGTAGGAGATGTCTCAAAACGTCATCAGGAGTCCCTACAAAACCTAAAAATGGCATGAAATGCTTTTTTTTGGAAAACTTTTTTTCACAAAAAAAAATTCAAACAACAGACTTGCTTCAGCAGCACAATTCTGATGCTGTAGTTGTAGGAGATGTCTCAAAACGTCATCAGGAGTCCCGACTAAACCCGTAAATGTAAGAAAATGTAAGAAAATGCATTTTTTACGCAAAACATTTTTTGCTAAAATGTCGTAAGGGGGGACCCTGTCGTAAAAATTCCAAAAAACGGACTTGCTTCAGCAGCACAATTCTGGTGCTGTAGTTGTAGGAGATGTCTCAAAACGTCATCAGGAGTCCCGACTAAACCCGTAAATGTAAGAAAATGTAAGAAAATGCATATTTTACGAAAAACATTTTTTGCTAAAATGTCGTAAGGGGGGACCCTGTCGTAAAAATTCCAAAAAACGGACTTGCTTCAGCAGCACAATTCTGGTGCTGTAGTTGTAGGAGATGTCTCAAAACGTCATCAGGAGTCCCTACAAAACCTAAAAATGGCATGAAATGCTTTTTTTTGGAAAAGTTTTATTCACAAAAAAAATTTCAAAAAACAGACTTGTTTCAGCAGCACAATTCTGGTGCTGTAGTTGTAGGAGATGTCTCAAAACGTCATCAGGAGTCCCGACTAAACCCGTAAATGTAAGAAAATGTAAGAAAATGCATTTTTTACGCAAAACATTTTTTGCTAAAATGTCGTAAGGGGGGACCCTGTCGTAAAAATTCCAAAAAACGGACTTGCTTCAGCAGCACAATTCTGGTGCTGTAGTTGTAGGAGATGTCTTAAAACGTCATCAGGAGTCCCGACAAAACCTAAAAATGGCATAAAATGCTTTTTTTGGGAAAACTTTTTTTTTACAAAAAAAAATTTAAAAAACGGTCTTGTTTCAGCAGCACAATTCTGGTGCTGTAGTTGTAGGAGATGTCTCAAAAAGTCATCAGGAGTCCCGACTAAACCCGTAAATGTAAGAAAATGTAAAAAAATGCATATTTTACAAAAAACATTTTTTGCTAAAATGTCGTAAGGGGGGACCCTGTCGTAAAAATTCCAAAAAACGGACTTGCTTCAGCAGCACAATTCTGGTGCTGTAGTTGTAGGAGATGTCTCAAAACGTCATCAGGAGTCCCTACAAAACCTAAAAATGGCATGAAATGCTTTTTTTTGGAAAACTTTTTTTCACAAAAAAAAAATCAAAAAACAGACTTGCTTCAGCAGGACAATTCTGGTGCTGTAGTTGTAGGAGATGTCTCAAAACGTCATCAGGAGTCCCTACAAAACCTAAAAATGGCATGAAATGCTTTTTTTTGGAAAACTTTTTTTCACAAAAAAAAATTCAAAAAACAGAATGGCTTCAGCAGCACAATTCTGGTGCTGTAGTTGTAGGAGATGTCTCAAAACGTCATCAGGAGTCCCGACTAAACCCGTAAATGTAAGAAAATGTAAAAAAAATGCATATTTTACGAAAAAAAAATTTTGCTAAAATGTCGTAAGGGGGGACCCTGTCGTAAAAATTTCAAAAAACGGACTTGCTTCAGCAGCACAATTCTGGTGCTGTAGTTGTAGGAGATGTCTTCAAACGTCATCAGGAGTCCCGACAAAACCTAAAAATGGCATAAAATGCTTTTTTTGGGAAAACTTTTTTTTTACAAAAAAAAATTTAAAAAACGGTCTTGTTTCAGCAGCACTATTCTGGTGCTGTAGTTGTAGGAGATGTCTCAAAACGTCATCAGGAGTCCCGACTAAACCCGTAAATGTAAGAAAATGTAAGAAAATGCATTTTTTACGCAAAACATTTTTTGCTAAAATGTCGTAAGGGGGGACCCTGTCGTAAAAATTCCAAAAAACGGACTTGCTTCAGCAGCACAATTCTGGTGCTGTAGTTGTAGGAGATGTCTCAAAACGTCATCAGGAGTCCCGACTAAACCCGTAAATGTAAGAAAATGTAAGAAAATGCATATTTTACGAAAAAAACATTTTGCTAAAATGTCGTAAGGGGGGACCCTGTCGTAAAAATTCCAAAAAACGGACTTGCTTCAGCAGCCCAATTCTGGTGCTGTAGTTGTAGGAGATGTCTCAAAACGTCATCAGGAGTCCCGACTAAACCCGTAAATGTAAGAAAATGTAAAAAAAATGCATATTTTACGTAAAAAAAATGTTGCTAAAATGTCGTAAGGGGGGACCCTGTCGTAAAAATTCCAAAAAACGGACTTGCTTCAGCAGCACAATTCTGGTGCTGTAGTTGTAGGAGATGTCTTAAAACGTCACCAGGAGTCCCGACAAAACATAAAAATGGCATAAAATGCTTTTTTTGGGAAAACTTTTTTTTCACAAAAAAAAATTTAAAAAACGGTCTTGTTTCAGCAGCACAATTCTGGTGCTGTAGTTGTAGGAGATGTCTCAAAACGTCATCAGGAGTCCCGACTAAACCCGTAAATGTAAGAAAATGTAAAAAAATGCATATTTTACGAAAAAAAAATTTGCTAAAATGTCGTAAGGGGGGACCCTGTCGTAAAAATTCCAAAAAACGGACTTGCTTCAGCAGCACAATTCTGGTGCTGTAGTTGTAGGAGATGTCTTAAAACGTCACCAGGAGTCCCGACAAAACATAAAAATGGCATAAAATGCTTTTTTTGGGAAAACTTTTTTTTTACAAAAAAATTTTTTAAAAACGGTCTTGTTTCAGCAGCACAATTCTGGTGCTGTAGTTGTAGAAGATGTCTCAAAACGTCATCAGGAGTCCCGACTAAACCCGTAAATGTAAGAAAATGTAAAAAAAAATGCATATTTTACGAAAAAAAAATTTTGCTAAAATGTCGTAAGGGGGGACCCTGTCGTAGTAATTCCAAAAAACGGACTTGCTTCAGCAGCACAATTCTGGTGCTGTAGTTGTAGGAGATGTCTCAAAACGTCATCAGGAGTCCCTACAAAACCTAAAAATGGCATGAAATGCTTTTTTTGGGAAAACTTTTTTTCACAAAAAAAAATTCAAAAAACAGACTTGCTTCAGCAGGACAATTCGGGTGCTGTAGTTGTAGGAGATGTCTCAAAACGTCATCATGAGTCCCTACAAAACCTAAAAATGGCATGAAATGCTTTTTTTTGGAAAACTTTTTTTCACAAAAAAAAATTCAAAAAACAGACTTGCTTCAGCAGCACAATTCTGGTGCTGTAGTTGTAGGAGATGTCTCAAAACGTCATCAGGAGTCCCGACTAAACCCGTAAATGTAAGAAAATGTAAGAAAATGCATTTTTTACGCAAAACATTTTTTGCTAAAATGTCGTAAGGAGGGACCCTGTCGTAAAAATTCCTAAAAACGGACTTGCTTCAGCAGCACAATTCTGGTGCTGTAGTTGTAGGAGATGTCTCAAAACGTCATCAGGAGTCCCAACTAAACCCGTAAATGTAAGAAAATGTAAAAAAAAATGCATATTTTACGAAAAACATTTTTTGCTAAAATGTCGTAAGGGGGGACCCTGTCGTAAAAATGCCAAAAAACGGACTTGCTTCAGCAGCACAATTCTGGTGCTGTAGTTGTAGGAGATGTCTTAAAACGTCATCAGGAGTCCCGACAAAACATAAAAATGGCATAAAATGCTTTTTTTGGGAAAACTTTTTTTTTACAAAAAAATTTTTTAAAAACGGTCTTGTTTCAGCAGCACAATTCTGGTGCTGTAGTTGTAGAAGATGTCTCAAAACGTCATCAGGAGTCCCGACTAAACCCGTAAATGTAAGAAAATGTAAAAAAAATGCATATTTTACGGAAAACATTTTTGCTAAAATGTCGTAAGGGGGGACCCTGTCGTAAAAATTCCAAAAAACGGACTTGCTTCAGCAGCACAATTCTGGTGCTGTAGTTGTAGGAGATGTCTCAAAACGTCATCAGGAGTCCCTACAAAACCTAAAAATGGCATGAAATGCTTTTTTTTGGAAAACTTTTTTTCACAAAAAAAAATTCCAAAAACAGAATTGCTTCAGCAGCACAATTCTGGTGCTGTAGTTGTAGGAGATGTCTCAAAACGTCATCAGGAGTCCCGACTAAACCCGTAAATGTAAGAAAATGTAAAAAAAAATGCATATTTTACGAAAAAAAAATTTTGCTAAAATGTCGTAAGGGGGGACCCTGTCGTAGTAATTCCAAAAAACGGACTTGCTTCAGCAGCACAATTCTGGTGCTGTAGTTGTAGGAGATGTCTCAAAACGTCATCAGGAGTCCCTACAAAACCTAAAAATGGCATGAAATGCTTTTTTTGGGAAAACTTTTTTTCACAAAAAAAAAATTCAAAAAACAGACTTGCTTCAGCAGGACAATTCTGGTGCTGTAGTTGTAGGAGATGTCTCAAAACGTCATCAGGAGTCCCGACTAAACCCGTAAATGTAAGAAAATGTAAAAAAATGCATATTTTACGAAAAAAAAAATTTACTAAAATGTCGTAAGGGGGGACCCTGTCGTAAAAATTCCAAAAAACTGACTTGCTTCAGCAGCACAATCCTGGTGCTGTAGTTGTAGGAGATGTCTTAAAACGTCATCAGGAGTCCCGACAAAACATAAAAATGGCATAAAATGCTTTTTTTGGGAAAACTTTTTTTTACAAAAAAAAATTTAAAAAACGGTCTTGTTTCAGCAGCACAATTCTGGTGCTGTAGTTGTAGGAGATATCTCAAAACGTCATCAGGAGTCCCGACTAAACCCGTAAATGTAAGAAAATGTAAAAAAAATGCATATTTTACGAAAAACATTTTTGCTAAAATGTCGTAAGGGGGGACCCTGTCGTAAAAGTTCCAAAAAACGGACTTGCTTCAGCAGCACAATTCTGGTGCTGTAGTTGTAGGAGATGTCTCAAAACGTCATCAAGAGTCCCTACAAAACCTAAAAATGGCATGAAATGCTTTTTTTTGGAAAACTTTTTTTCACAAAAAAAAATTCAAAAAACAGACTTGCTTCAGCAGCACAATTCTGGTGCTGTAGTTGTAGGAGATGTCTCAAAACGTCATCAGGAGTCCCGACTAAAACCGTAAATGTAAGAAAATGTAAGAAAATGCATTTTTTACGCAAAACATTTTTTGCTAAAATGTCGTAAGGGGGGACCCTGTCGTAAAAATTCCAAAAAACGGACTTGCTTCAGCAGCACAATTCTGGTGCTGTAGTTGTAGGAGATGTCTCAAAACATCATCAGGAGTCCCGACTTAACCCGTAAATGTAAGAAAATGTAAAAAAAAATGCATATTTTACGAAAAACATTTTTGCTAAAATGTCGTAAGGGGGGACCCTGTCGTAAAAATTCCAAAAAACGGACTTGCTTCAGCAGCACAATTCTGGTGCTGTAGTTGTAGGAGATGTCTCAAAACGTCATCAGGAGTCCCTACAAAACCTAAAAATGGCATGAAATGCTTTTTTTTGGAAAACTTTTTTTCACAAAAAAAAATTCAAAAAACAGACTTGCTTCAGCAGCACAATTCTGGTGCTGTAGTTGTAGGAGATGTCTCAAAACGTCATCAGGAGTCCCGACTAAACCCGTAAATGTAAGAAAATGTAAGAAAATGCATTTTTTACGCAAAACATTTTTTGCTAAAATGTCGTAAGGGGGGACCCTGTCGTAAAAATTCCAAAAAACGGACTTGCTTCAGCAGCACAATTCTGGTGCTGTAGTTGTAGGAGATGTCTCAAAACGTCATCAGGAGTCCCTACAAAACCTAAAAATGGCATGAAATGCTTTTTTTTGGAAAACTTTTTTTCACAAAAAAAAATTCAAAATACAGACTTGCTTCAGCAGGACAATTCTGGTGCTGTAGTTGTAGGAGATGTCTCAAAACGTCATCAGGAGTCCCGAAAAAACCTAAAAATGGCATAAAATGCTTTTTTTGGGAAAACTTTTTTTTTACAAAAAAAAATTTAAAAAACGGTCTTGTTTCAGCAGCACAATTCTGGTGCTGTAGTTGTAGGAGATGTCTCAAAACGTCATCAGGAGTCCCGACTAAACCCGTAAATGTAAGAAAATGTAAAAAAAAATGCATATTTTACGAAAAACATTTTTTGCTAAAATGTCGTAAGGGGGTACCCTGTCGTAAAAATTCCAAAAAACGGACTTGCTTCAGCAGCACAATTCTGGTGCTGTAGTTGTAGGAGATGTCTCAAAACGTCATCAGGAGTCCCTACAAAACCTAAAAATGGCATGAAATGCTTTTTTTTGGAAAACTTTTTTTCACAAAAAAAAATTCAAAAAACAGAATTGCTTCAGCAGCCCAATTCTGGTGCTGTAGTTGTAGGAAATGTCTCAAAACGTCATCAGGAGTCCCGACTAAACCCGTAAATGTAAGAAAATGTAAAAAAAAATGCATATTTTACGAAAAAAAAATGTTGCTAAAATGTCGTAAGGGGGGACCCTGTCGTAAAAATTCCAAAAAACGGACTTGCTTCAGCAGCACAATCCTGGTGCTGTAGTTGTAGGAGATGTCTTAAAACGTCATCAGGAGTCCCGACAAAACCTAAAAATGGCATAAAATGCTTTTTTTGGGAAAACTTTTTTTTTACAAAAAAAAATTTAAAAAACGATCTTGTTTCAGCAGCACAATTCTGGTGCTGTAGTTGTAGGAGATGTCTCAAAACGTCATCAGGAGTCCCGACTAAACCCGTAAATGTAAGAAAATGTAAAAAAAAATGCATATTTTACGAAAAACATTTTTTGCTAAAATGTCGTAAGGGGGGACCCTGTCGTAAAAATTCCAAAAAACGGACTTGCTTCAGCAGCACAATTCTGGTGCTGTAGTTGTAGGAGATGTCTTAAAACGTCACCAGGAGTCCCGACAAAACATAAAAATGGCATAAAATGCTTTTTTTGGGAAAACTTTTTTTTTACAAAAAAAAATTTAAAAAACGGTCTTGTTTCAGCAGCACAATTCTGGTGCTGTAGTTGTAGGAGATGTCTCAAAACGTCATCAGGAGTCCCGACTAAACCCGTAAATGTAAGAAAATGTAAAAAAATGCATATTTTACGAAAAACATTTTTTGCTAAAATGTCGTAAGGGGGGACCCTGTCGTAAAAATTCCAAAAAAACGGACTTGCTTCAGCAGCACAATTCTGGTGCTGTAGTTGTAGGAGATGTCTCAAAACGTCATCAGGAGTCCCTACAAAACCTAAAAATGGCATGAAATGCTTTTTTTTGGAAAACTTTTTTTCACAAAAAATTTTTCAAAAAACAGACTTGCTTCAGCAGCACAATTCTGATGCTGTAGTTGTAGGAGATGTCTCAAAACGTCATCAGGAGTCCCGACTAAACCCGTAAATGTAAGAAAATGTAAGAAAATGCATTTTTTACGCAAAACATTTTTTGCTAAAATGTCGTAAGGGGGGACCCTGTCTTAAAAATTCCAAAAAACGGACTTGCTTCAGCAGCACAATCCTGGTGCTGTAGTTGTAGGAGATGTCTTAAAACGTCATCAGGAGTCCCGACAAAACCTAAAAATGGCATAAAATGCTTTTTTTGGGAAAACTTTTTTTTTACAAAAAAAAATTTAAAAAACGGTCTTGTTTCAGCAGCACAATTCTGGTGCTGTAGTTGTAGGAGATGTCTCAAAACGTCATCAGGAGTCCCGACTAAACCCGTAAATGTAAGAAAATGTAAAAAAAATGCATATTTTACGAAAAACATTTTTTGCTAAAATGTCGTAAGGGGGGACCCTGTCGTAAAAATTCCAAAAAACGGACTTGCTTCAGCAGCACAATTCTGGTGCTGTAGTTGTAGGAGATGTCTCAAAACGTCATCAGGAGTCCCTACAAAACCTAAAAATGGCATGAAATGCTTTTTTTTGGAAAACTTTTTTTCACAAAAAAATTTTCAAAAAACAGACTTGCTTCAGCAGCACAATTCTGATGCTGTAGTTGTAGGAGATGTCTCAAAACGTCATCAGGAGTCCCGACTAAACCCGTAAATGTAAGAAAATGTAAGAAAATGCATTTTTTACGCAAAACATTTTTTGCTAAAATGTCGTAAGGGGGGACCCTGTCGTAAAAATTCCAAAAAACGGACTTGCTTCAGCAGCACAATTCTGGTGCTGTAGTTGTAGGAGATGTCTCAAAACGTCATCAGGAGTCCCGACTAAACCCGTAAATGTAAGAAAATGTAAGAAAATGCATATTTTACGAAAAACATTTTTTGCTAAAATGTCGTAAGGGGGGACCCTGTCGTAAAAATTCCAAAAAACGGACTTGCTTCAGCAGCACAATTCTGGTGCTGTAGTTGTAGGAGATGTCTCAAAACGTCATCAGGAGTCCCTACAAAACCTAAAAATGGCATGAAATGCTTTTTTTTGGAAAACTTTTATTCACAAAAAAAATTTCAAAAAACAGACTTGTTTCAGCAGCACAATTCTGGTGCTGTAGTTGTAGGAGATGTCTCAAAACGTCATCAGGAGTCCCGACTAAAACCCGTAAATGTAAGAAAATGTAAGAAAATGCATTTTTTACGCAAAACATTTTTTGCTAAAATGTCGTAAGGGGGGACCCTGTCGTAAAAATTCCAAAAAACGGACTTGCTTCAGCAGCACAATCCTGGTGCTGTAGTTGTAGGAGATGTCTTAAACTGTCATCAGGAGTCCCGACAAAACCTAAAAATGGCATAAAATGCTTTTTTGGGGAAAACTTTTTTTTTACAAAAAAAAATTTAAAAAACGGTCTTGTTTCAGCAGCACAATTCTGGTGCTGTAGTTGTAGGAGATGTCTCAAAACGTCATCAGGAGTCCCGACTAAACCCGTAAATGTAAGAAAATGTAAAAAAATGCATATTTTACGAAAAACATTTTTTGCTAAAATGTCGTAAGGGGGGACCCTGTCGTAAAAATTCCAAAAAACGGACTTGCTTCAGCAGCACAATTCTGGTGCTGTAGTTGTAGGAGATGTCTTAAAACGTCACCAGGAGTCCCGACAAAACATAAAAATGGCATAAAATGCTTTTTTTGGGAAAACTTTTTGTTTACAAAAAAAAATTTAAAAAACGGTCTTGTTTCAGCAGCACAATTCTGGTGCTGTAGTTGCAGGAGATGTCTCAAAACGTCATCAGGAGTCCCGACTAAACCCGTAAATGTAAGAAAATGTAAAAAAATGCATATTTTACGAAAAAAAAAATTTGCTAAAATGTCGTAAGGGGGGACCCTGTCGTAAAAATTCCAAAAAACGGACTTGCTTCAGCAGCACAATTCTGGTGCTGTAGTTGTAGGAGATGTCTTAAAACGTCACCAGGAGTCCCGACAAAACATAAAAATGGCATAAAATGCTTTTTTTGGGAAAACTTTTTTTTTACAAAAAAAAATTTAAAAAACGGTCTTGTTTCAGCAGCACAATTCTGGTGCTGTAGTTGTAGGAGATGTCTCAAAACGTCATCAGGAGTCCCGACTAAACCCGTAAATGTAAGAAAATGTAAAAAAAATGCATATTTTACGAAAAACATTTTTGCTCAAATGTCGTAAGGGAGGACCCTGTCGTAAAAATTCCAAAAAACGGACTTGCTTCAGCAGCACAATTCTGGTGCTGTAGTTGTAGGAGATGTCTCAAAACGTCATCAGGAGTCCCGACTAAACCCGTAAATGTAAGAAAATGTAAAAAAAATGCATATTTTACGAAAAAAAAATGTTGCTAAAATGTCGTAAGGGGGGACCCTGTCGTAAAAATTCCAAAAAACGGACTTGCTTCAGCAGCACAATTCTGGTGCTGTAGTTGTAGGAGATGTCTTAAAACGTCACCAGGAGTCCCGACAAAACATAAAAATGGCATAAAATGCTTTTTTTGGGAAAACTTTTTTTTTACAAAAAAAAATTTAAAAAACGGTCTTGTTTCAGCAGCACAATTCTGGTGCTGTAGTTGTAGGAGATGTCTCAAAACGTCATCAGGAGTCCCGACTAAACCCGTAAATGTAAGAAAATGTAAAAAAATGCATATTTTACGAAAAACATTTTTTGCTAAAATGTCGTAAGGGGGGACCCTGTCGTAAAAATTCCAAAAAAACGGACTTGCTTCAGCAGCACAATTCTGGTGCTGTAGTTGTAGGAGATGTCTCAAAACGTCATCAGGAGTCCCTACAAAACCTAAAAATGGCATGAAATGCTTTTTTTTGGAAAACTTTTTTTCACAAAAAAAAATTCAAACAACAGACTTGCTTCAGCAGCACAATTCTGATGCTGTAGTTGTAGGAGATGTCTCAAAACGTCATCAGGAGTCCCGACTAAACCCGTAAATGTAAGAAAATGTAAGAAAATGCATTTTTTACGCAAAACATTTTTTGCTAAAATGTCGTAAGGGGGGACCCTGTCGTAAAAATTCCAAAAAACGGACTTGCTTCAGCAGCACAATTCTGGTGCTGTAGTTGTAGGAGATGTCTCAAAACGTCATCAGGAGTCCCGACTAAACCCGTAAATGTAAGAAAATGTAAGAAAATGCATATTTTACGAAAAACATTTTTTGCTAAAATGTCGTAAGGGGGGACCCTGTCGTAAAAATTCCAAAAAACGGACTTGCTTCAGCAGCACAATTCTGGTGCTGTAGTTGTAGGAGATGTCTCAAAACGTCATCAGGAGTCCCTACAAAACCTAAAAATGGCATGAAATGCTTTTTTTTGGAAAAGTTTTATTCACAAAAAAAATTTCAAAAAACAGACTTGTTTCAGCAGCACAATTCTGGTGCTGTAGTTGTAGGAGATGTCTCAAAACGTCATCAGGAGTCCCGACTAAACCCGTAAATGTAAGAAAATGTAAAAAAATGCATATTTTACGAAAAAAAAATTTTGCTAAAATGTCGTAAGGGGGGACCCTGTCGTAAAAGTTCCAAAAAACGGACTTGCTTCAGCAGCACAATTCTGGTGCTGTAGTTGTAGGAGATGTCTCAAAACGTCATCAGGAGTCCCGACTAAACCCGTAAATGTAAGAAAAGGTAAAAAAAAATGCATATTTTACGAAAAAAAAAATTTGCTAAAATGTCGTAAGGGGGGACCCTGTCATAAAAATTCCAAAAAACGGACTTGCTTCAGCAGCACAATTCTGGTGCTGTAGTTGTAGGAGATGTCTTAAAACGTCATCAGGAGTCCCGACAAAACCTAAAAATGGCATAAAATGCTTTTTTTGGTAAAACTTTTTTTTTACAAAAAAAAATTTAAAAAACGGTCTTGTTTCAGCAGCACAATTCTGGTGCTGTAGTTGTAGGAGATGTCTCAAAACGTCATCAGGAGTCCCGACTAAACCCGTAAATGTAAGAAAATGTAAAAAAATGCATATTTTACGGAAAACATTTTTTGCTAAAATGTCGTAAGGGGGGACCCTGTCGTAAAAATTCCAAAAAACGGACTTGCTTCAGCAGCACAATTCTGGTGCTGTAGTTGTAGGAGATGTCTCAAAACGTCATCAGGAGTCCCTACAAAACCTAAAAATAGCATGAAATGCTTTTTTATGGAAAACTTTTTTTCACAAAAAAAAATTCAAAAAACAGAATTGCTTCAGCAGCACAATTCTGGTGCTGTAGTTGTAGGAGATGTCTCAAAACGTCATCAGGAGTCCCGACTAAACCCGTAAATGTAAGAAAATGTAAAAAAATGCATATTTTACGAAAAAAAAATTTTGCTAAAATGTCGTAAGGGGGAACCCTGTCGTAAAAATTCCAAAAAACGGACTTGCTTCAGCAGCACAATTCTGGTGCTGTAGTTGTAGGAGATGTCTTAAAACTTCACCAGGAGTCCCGACAAAACATAAAAATGGCATAAAATGCTTTTTTTGGGAAAACTTTTTTTTTACAAAAAAAATTTTAAAAAACGGTCTTGTTTCAGCAGCACAATTCTGGTGCTGTAGTTGTAGGAGATGTCTCAAAACGTCATCAGGAGTCCCGACTAAACCCGTAAATGTAAGAAAATGTAAAAAAAAATGCATATTTTACGAAAAACATTTTTGCTAAAATGTCGTAAGGGGGGACCCTGTCGTAAAAATTCCAAAAAACGGACTTGCTTCAGCAGCACAATTCTGGTGCTGTAGTTGTAGGAAATGTCTCAAAACGTCATCAGGAGTCCCGACAAAACCTAAAAATGGCATGAAATGCTTTTTTTTGGAAAACTTTTTTTCACAAAAAAATTTTCAAAAAACAGACTTGCTTCAGCAGCACAATTCTGGTGCTGTAGTTGTAGGAGATGTCTCAAAACGTCATCAGGAGTCCCGACTAAACCCGTAAATGTAAGAAAATGTAAAAAAAAATGCATATTTTACGAAAAAAAAAATTTGCTAAAATGTCGTAAAGGGGGACCCTGTCGTAAAAATTCCAAAAAACGGACTTAATTCAGCAGCACAATTCTGGTGCTGTAGTTGTAGGAGATGTCTTAAAACGTCATCGGGAGTCCCGACAAAACATAAAAATGGCATAAAATGCTTTTTTTGGGAAAACTTTTTTTTTACAAAAAAAAATTTAAAAAACGGTCTTGTTTCAGCAGCACAATTCTGGTGCTGTAGTTGTAGGAGATATCTCAAAACGTCATCAGGAGTCCCGACTAAACCTGTAAATGTAAGAAAATGTAAAAAAAAATGCATATTTTACGAAAAACATTTTTGCTAAAATGTCGTAAGGGGGGACCCTGTCGTAAAAATTCCAAAAAACGGACTTGCTTCAGCAGCACAATTCTGGTGCTGTAGTTGTAGGAGATGTCTCAAAACGTCATCAAGAGTCCCTACAAAACCTAAAAATGGCATGAAATGCTTTTTTTTGGATAACTTTTTTTCACAAAAAAAATTTAAAAAAACAGACTTGATTCAGCAGCACAATTCTGGTGCTGTAGTTGTAGGAGATGTCTCAAAACGTCATCAGGAGTCCCGACTAAACCCGTAAATGTAAGAAAATGTAAGAAAATGCATTTTTTACGCAAAACATTTTTTGCTAAAATGTCGTAAGGGGGGACCCTGTCGTAAAAATTCCAAAAAACGGACTTGCTTCAGCAGCACAATTCTGGTGCTGTAGTTGTAGGAGATGTCTCAAAACATCATCAGGAGTCCCGACTAAACCCGTAAATGTAAGAAAATGTAAAAAAAAATGCATATTTTACGAAAAACATTTTTGCTAAAATGTCGTAAGGGGGGACCCTGTCGTAAAAATTCCAAAAAACGGACTTGCTTCAGCAGCACAATTCTGGTGCTGTAGTTGTAGGAGATGTCTTAAAACGTCACCAAGAGTCCCGACAAAACATAAAAATGGCATAAAATGCTTTTTTTGGGAAAACTTTTTTTTTACAAAAAAAAATTTAAAAAACGGTCTTGTTTCAGCAGCACAATTCTGGTGCTGTAGTTGTAGGAGATGTCTCAAAACGTCATCAGGAGTCCCGACTAAACCCGTAAATGTAAGAAAATGTAAAAAAATGCATATTTTACGAAAAACATTTTTTGCTAAAATGTCGTAAGGGGGGACCCTGTCATAAAAATTCCAAAAAACGGACTTGCTTCAGCAGCACAATTCTGGTGCTGTAGTTGTAGGAGATGTCTTAAAACGTCACCAAGAGTCCCGACAAAACATAAAAATGGCATAAAATGCTTTTTTTGGGAAAACTTTTTTTTTACAAAAAAAAATTTAAAAAACGGTCTTGTTTCAGCAGCACAATTCTGGTGCTGTAGTTGTAGGAGATGTCTTAAAACGTCACCAGGAGTCCCGACAAAACCTAAAAATGGCATAAAATGCTTTTTTTGGGAAAACTTTTTTTTTACAAAAAAAAATTTAAAAAACGGTCTTGTTTCAGCAGCACAATTCTGGTGCTGTAGTTGCAGGAGATGTCTCAAAACGTCATCAGGAGTCCCGACTAAACCCGTAAATGTAAGAAAATGTAAAATAATGCATATTTTACGAAAAAAAAATTTTGCTAAAATGTCGTAAGGGGGGACCCTGTCGTAAAAATTCCAAAAAACGGACTTGCTTCAGCAGCACAATTCTGGTGCTGTAGTTGTAGGAGATGTCTCAAAACGTCATCAGGAGTCCCTACAAAACCTAAAAATGGCATGAAATGCTTTTTTTGGGAAAACTTTTTTTTTACAAAAAAAAATTTAAAAAACGGTCTTGTTTCAGCAGCACAATTCTGGTGCAGTAGTTGCAGGAGATGTCTCAAAACGTCATCAGGAGTCCCGACTAAACCCGTAAATGTAAGAAAATGTAAAAAAAATGCATATTTTACGAAAAAAAATTTTTGCTAAAATGTCGTAAGGGGGGACCCTGTCGTAAAAATTCCAAAAAACAGACTTGCTTCAGCAGCACAATTCTGGTGCTGTAGTTGTAGGAGATGTCTTAAAACGTCACCAGGAGTCCCGACAAAACATAAAAATGGCATAAAATGCTTTTTTTGGGAAAACTTTTTTTTTACAAAAAAAAATTTAAAAAACGGTCTTGTTTCAGCAGCACAATTCTGGTGCTGTAGTTGTAGGAGATATCTCAAAACGTCACCAGGAGTCCCGACTAAACCCGTAAATGTAAGAAAATGTAAAAAAAATGCATATTTTACGAAAAACATTTTTGCTAAAATGTCGTAAGGGGGGAACCTGTCGTAAAAGTTCCAAAAAACGGACTTGCTTCAGCAGCACAATTCTGGTGCTGTAGTTGTAGGAGATGTCTCAAAACGTCATCAGGAGTCCCTACAAAACCTAAAAATGGTATGAAATGCTTTTTTTTGGATAACTTTTTTTCACAAAAAAAATTTCAAAAAACAGACTTGCTTCAGCAGCACAATTCTGGTGCTGTAGTTGTAGGAGATGTCTCAAAACGTCATCAGGAGTCCCGACTAAACCCGTAAATGTAAGAAAATGTAAGAAAATGCATTTTTTACGCAAAACATTTTTTGCTAAAATGTCGTAAGGGGGGACCCTGTCGTAAAAATTCCAAAAAACGGACTTGCTTCAGCAGCACAATTCTGGTGCTGTGGTTGTAGGAGATGTCTCAAAACATCATAAGGAGTCCCGACTAAACCCGTAAATGTAAGAAAATGTAAAAAAAATGCATATTTTACGAAAAACATTTTTGCTAAAATGTCGTAAGGGGGGACCCTGTCGTAAAAATTCCAAAAAACGGACTTGCTTCAGCAGCACAATTCTGGTGCTGTAGTTGTAGGAGATGTCTCAAAACGTCATCAGGAGTCCCTACAAAACCTAAAAATGGCATGAAATGCTTTTTTTTGGAAAACTTTTTTTCACAAAAAAAAATTCAAAAAACAGAATTGCTTCAGCAGCACAATTCTGGTGCTGTAGTTGTAGGAGATGTCTCAAAACGTCATCAGGAGTCCCGACTAAACCCGTAAATGTAAGAAAATGTAAAAAAATGCATATTTTACGAAAAAAAAAATTTGCTAAAATGTCGGAAGGGGGAACCCTGTCGTAAAAATTCCAAAAAACGGACTTGCTTCAGCAGCACAATTCTGGTGCTGTAGTTGTAGGAGATGTCTTAAAACGTCATCAGGAGTCCCGACAAAACCCGTAAATGTAAGAAAATGTAAGAAAATGCATATTTTACGAAAAACATTTTTTGCTAAAATGTCGTAAGGGGGGAGGGACCCTGTCGTAAAAATTCCAAAAAACGGACTTGCTTCAGCAGCACAATTCTGGTGCTGTAGTTGTAGGAGATGTCTTAAAACGTCATCAGGAGTCCCGACAAAACATAAAAATGGCATAAAATGCTTTTTTTGGGAAAACTTTTTTTTTACAAAAAAAAATTTAAAAAACGGTCTTGTTTCAGCAGCACAATTCTGGTGCTGTAGTTGCAGGAGATGTCTCAAAACGTCATCAGGAGTCCCGACTAAACCCGTAAATGTAAGAAAATGTACAAAAATGCATATTTTACGAAAAAAAAATTTTGCTAAAATGTCGTAAGGGGGGACCCTGTCGTAAAAATTCCAAAAAACGGACTTGCTTCAGCAGCACAATTCTGGTGCTGTAGTTGTAGGAGATGTCTCAAAACGTCATCAGGAGTCCCTACAAAACCTAAAAATGGCATGAAATGCTTTTTTTTGGAAAACTTTTTTTCACAAAAAAAAATTCAAAAAACAGAATTGCTTCAGCAGCACAATTCTGGTGCTGTAGTTGTAGGAGATGTCTTAAAACGTCATCAGGAGTCCCGACAAAACATAAAAATGGCATAAAATGCTTTTTTTGGGAAAACTTTTTTTTTACAAAAAAAATTTTTAAAAACGGTCTTGTTTCAGCAGCACAATTCTGGTGCTGTAGTTGCAGGAGATGTCTCAAAACGTCATCAGGAGTCCCGACTAAACCTGTAAATGTAAGAAAATGTAAAAAAAAATGCATATTTTACGAAAAAAAAAATTTGCTAAAATGTCGTAAGGGGGGACCCTGTCGTAAAAATTCCAAAAAACGGACTTGCTTCAGCAGCACAATTCTGGTGCTGTAGTTGTAGGAGATGTCTTAAAACTTCATCAGGAGTCCCGACAAAACCTAAAAATGGCATAAAATGCTTTTTTTGGGAAAACTTTTTTTTTACAAAAAAAAATTTAAAAAACGGTCTTGTTTCAGCAGCACAATTCTGGTGCTGTAGTTGTAGGAGATGTCTCAAAACGTCATCAGGAGTCCCGACTAAACCCGTAAATGTAAGAAAATGTAAAAAAATGCATATTTTACGGAAAACATTTTTTGCTAAAATGTCGTAAGGGGGGACCCTGTCGTAAAAATTCCAAAAAACTGACTTGCTTCAGCAGCACAATTCTGGTGCTGTAGTTGTAGGAGATGTCTCAAAACGTCATCAGGAGTCCCTACAAAACCTAAAAATGGCATGAAATGCTTTTTTATGGAAAACTTTTTTTCACAAAAAAAAATTCAAAAAACAGAATTGCTTCAGCAGCACAATTCTGGTGCTGTAGTTGTAGGAGATGTCTCAAAACGTCATCAGGAGTCCCGACTAAACCCGTAAATGTAAGAAAATGTAAAAAAAATGCATATTTTACGAAAAAAAAATTTTGCTAAAATGTCGTAAGGGGGAACCCTGTCGTAAAAATTCCAAAAAACGGACTTGCTTCAGCAGCACAATTCTGGTGCTGTAGTTGTAGGAGATGTCTTAAAACGTCACCAGGAGTCCCGACAAAACATAAAAATGGCATAAAATGCTTTTTTTGGGAAAACTTTTTTTTTACAAAAAAAAATTTAAAAAACGGTCTTGTTTCAGCAGCACAATTCTGGTGCTGTAGTTGCAGGAGATGTCACAAAACGTCATCAGGAGTCCCGACTAAACCCGTAAATGTAAGAAAATGTAAAAAAAAATGCATATTTTACGGAAAAAAAATTTTGCTAAAACGTCGTAAGGGGGGACCCTGTCGTAAAAATTCCAAAAAACGGACTTGCTTCAGCAGCACAATTCTGGTGCTGTAGTTGTAGGAGATGTCTTAAAACGTCACCAGGAATCCCGACAAAACATAAAAATGGCATAAAATGCTTTTTTTGGGAAAACTTTTTTTTTACAAAAATTTTTTTTAAAAACGGTCTTGTTTCAGCAGCACAATTCTGGTGCTGTAGTTGTAGGAGATGTCTCAAAACGTCATCAGGAGTCCCGACTAAACCCGTAAATGTAAGAAAATGTAAAAAAATGCATATTTTACGAAAAAAAAATTTTGCTAAAATGTCGGAAGGGGGAACCCTGTCGTAAAAATTCCAAAAAACGGACTTGCTTCAGCAGCACAATTCTGGTGCTGTAGTTGTAGGAGATGTCTTAAAACGTCATCAGGAGTCCCGACAAAACCCGTAAATGTAAGAAAATGTAAGAAAATGCATATTTTACGAAAAACATTTTTTGCTAAAATGTCGTAAGGGGGGACCCTGTCGTAAAAATTCCAAAAAACGGACTTGCTTCAGCAGCACAATTCTGGTCCTGTAGTTGTAGGAGATGTCTCAAAACGTCACCAGGAGTCCCGACAAAACATAAAAATGGCATAAAATGCTTTTTTTGGGAAAACTTTTTTTTTACAAAAAAAAATTTAAAAAACGGTCTTGTTTCAGCAGCACAATTCTGGTGCTGTAGTTGTAGGATATGTCTCAAAACGTCATCAGGAGTCCCGACTAAACCCGTAAATGTAAGAAAATGTAAAAAAAATGCATATTTTACGAAAAACATTTTTGCTAAAATGTCGTAAGGGGGGACCCTGTCGTAAAAATTCCAAAAAACGGACTTGCTTCAGCAGCACAATTCTGGTGCTGTAGTTGTAGGAGATGTCTCAAAACGTCATCAGGAGTCCCGACAAAACCTAAAAATGGCATGAAATGCTTTTTTTTGGAAAACTTTTTTTCACAAAAAAAATTTCAAAAAACAAACTTGCTTCAGCAGCACAATTCTGGTGCTGTAGTTGTAGGAGATGTCTCAAAACGTCATCAGGAGTCCCGACTAAACCCGTAAATGTAAGAAAATGTAAGAAAATGCATTTTTTACGCAAAACATTTTTTGCTAAAATGTCGTAAGGGGGGACCCTGTCGTAAAAATTCCAAAAAACGGACTTGCTTCAGCAGCACAATTCTGGTGCTGTAGTTGTAGGAGATGTCTCAAAACGTCATCAGGAGTCCCGACTAAACCCGTAAATGTAAGAAAATGTAAGAAAATGCATATTTTACGAAAAACATTTTTTGCTAAAATGTCGTAAGGGGGGACCCTGTCGTAAAAATTCCAAAAAACGGACTTGCTTCAGCAGCACAATTCTGGTGCTGTAGTTGTAGGAGATGTCTCAAAACGTCATCAGGAGTCCCTACAAAACCTAAAAATGGCATGAAATGCTTTTTTATGGAAAACTTTTTTTCACAAAAAAAAATTCAAAAAACAGAATTGCTTCAGCAGCACAATTCTGGTGCTGTAGTTGTAGGAGATGTCTCAAAACGTCATCAGGAGTCCCGACTAAACCCGTAAATGTAAGAAAATGTAAGAAAATGCATTTTTTACGCAAAACATTTTTTGCTAAAATGTCGTAAGGGGGGACCCTGTCGTAAAAATTCCAAAAAACGGACTTGCTTCAGCAGCACAATTCTGGTGCTGTAGTTGTAGGAGATGTCTCAAAACATCATCAGGAGTCCCGACTAAACCCGTAAATGTAAGAAAATGTAAAAAAAAATGCATATTTTACGAAAAACATTTTTGCTAAAATGTCGTAAGGGGGGACCCTGTCGTAAAAATTCCAAAAAACGGACTTGCTTCAGCAGCACAATTCTGGTGCTGTAGTTGTAGGAGATGTCTCAAAACGTCATCAGGAGTCCCGACAAAACCTAAAAATGGCATAAAATGCTTTTTTTGGGAAAACTTTTTTTTTACAAAAAAAAATTTAAAAAACGGTCTTGTTTCAGCAGCACAATTCTGGTGCTGTAGTTGTAGGAGATGTCTCAAAACGTCATCAGGAGTCCCGACTAAACCCGTAAATGTAAGAAAATGTAAAAAAATGCATATTTTACGAAAAAAAATGTTTGCTAAAATGTCGTAAGGGGGGACCCTGTCGTAAAAATTCCAAAAAACGGACTTGCTTCAGCAGCACAATTCTGGTGCTGTAGTTGTAGGAGATGTCTTAAAACGTCACCAGGAGTCCCGACAAAACATAAAAATGGCATAAAATGCTTTTTTTGGGAAAACTTTTTTTTTACAAAAAATTTTTTTAAAAACGGTCTTGTTTCAGCAGCACAATTCTGGTGCTGTAGTTGTAGGAGATGTCTCAAAACGTCATCAGGAGTCCCGAATAAACCCGTAAATGTAAGAAAATGTAAGAAAATGCATATTTTACGAAAAAAAATTTTTGCTAAAATGTCGTAAGGGGGGACCCTGTCTTAAAAATTCCAAAAAACGGACTTGCTTCAGCAGCACAATTCTGGTGCTGTAGTTGTAGGAGATGTCTCAAAACGTCATCAGGAGTCCCTACAAAACCTAAAAATGGCATGAAATGCTTTTTTTTGGAAAACTTTTTTTCACAAAAAAAAATTAAAAAAACAGAATTGCTTCAGCAGCACAATTCTGGTGCTGTAGTTGTAGGAGATGTCTCAAAACGTCATCAGGAGTCCCGACTAAACCCGTAAATGTAAGAAAATGTAAAAAAAATGCATATTTTACGAAAAACATTTTTGCTAAAATGTCGTAAGGGGGACCCTGTCGTAAAAATTCCAAAAAACGGACTTGCTTCAGCAGCACAATTCTGGTGCTGTAGTTGTAGGAGATGTCTCAAAACGTCATCAGGAGTCCCTACAAAACCTAAAAATGGCATGAAATGCTTTTTTTTGGAAAACTTTTTTTCACAAAAAAAAATTCAAAAAACAGAATTGCTTCAGCAGCACAATTCTGGTGCTGTAGTTGTAGGAGATGTCTCAAAACGTCATCAGGAGTCCCGACTAAACCCGTAAATGTAAGAAAATGTAAAAAAAAATGCATATTTTACAAAAAAAAAATTTTGCTAAAATGTCGTAAGGGGGGACCCTGTCGTAAAAATTCCAAAAAACGGAGTTGCTTCAGCAGCACAATTCTGGTGCTGTAGTTGTAGGAGATGTCTTAAAACGTCACCAGGAGTCCCGACAAAACATAAAAATGGCATAAAATGCTTTTTTTGGGAAAACTTTTTTTTTACAAAAAAAAATTTAAAAAACGGTCTTGTTTCAGCAGCACAATTCTGGTGCTGTAGTTGTAGGAGATGTCTCAAAACGTCATCAGGAGTCCCGACTAAACCCGTAAATGTAAGAAAATGTAAAAAAATGCATATTTTACGGAAAACATTTTTTGCTAAAATGTCGTAAGGGGGGACCCTGTCGTAAAAATTCCAAAAAACGGACTTGCTTCAGCAGCACAATTCTGGTGCTGTAGTTGTAGGAGATGTCTCAAAACGTCATCAGGAGTCCCTACAAAACCTAAAAATGGCATGAAATGCTTTTTTTTGGAAAACTTTTTTTCACAAAAAAAAATTCAAAAAACAGAATTGCTTCAGCAGCACAATTCTGGTGCTGTAGTTGTAGGAGATGTCTCAAAACGTCATCAGGAGTCCCGACTAAACCCGTAAATGTAAGAAAATGTAAAAAAAAATGCATATTTTACGAAAAAAAATTTTTGCTAAAATGTCGTAAGGGGGGACCCTGTCGTAAAAATTCCAAAAAACGGAGTTGCTTCAGCAGCACAATTTTGGTGCTGTAGTTGTAGGAGATGTCTTAAAACGTCACTAGGAGTCCCGACAAAACATAAAAATGGCATGAAATGCTTTTTTTGGGAAAACTTTTTTTTTACAAAAAAAAATTTAAAAAACGGTCTTGTTTCAGCAGCACAATTCTGGTGCTGTAGTTGTAGGAGATGTCTCAAAACGTCATCAGGAGTCCCGACTAAACCCGTAAATGTAAGAAAATGTAAAAAAAATGCATATTTTACGAAAAAAAAATTTTGCTAAAATGTCGTAAGGGGGGACCCTGTCGTAAAAATTCCAAAAAACGGAGTTTCTTCAGCAGCACAATTCTGGTGCTGTAGTTGTAGGAGATGTCTTAAAACGTCACCAGGAATCCCGACAAAACATCAAAATGGCAGAAAATGCTTTTTTTGGGAAAACTTTTTTTTTACAAAAAAAAATTTAAAAAACGGTCTTGTTTCAGCAGCACAATTCTGGTGCTGTAGTTGTAGGAGATGTCTCAAAACGTCATCAGGAGTCCCGACTAAACCCGTAAATGTAAGAAAATGTAAAAAAAATGCATATTTTACGGAAAACATTTTTTGCTAAAATGTCGTAAGGGGGGACCCTGTCGTAAAAATTCCAAAAAACTGACTTGCTTCAGCAGCACAATTCTGGTGCTGTAGTTGTAGGAGATGTCTCAAAACGTCATCAGGAGTCCCTACAAAACCTAAAAATGGCATGAAATGCTTTTTTTTGGAAAACTTTTTTTCACACAAAAAAATTCAAAAAACAGACTTGCTTCAGCAGCACAATTCTGGTGCTGTAGTTGTAGGAGATGTCTCAAAACGTCACCAGGAGTCCCGACAAAACATAAAAATGGCATAAAATGCTTTTTTTGGGAAAACTTTTTTTTTACAAAAAAAAATTTAAAAAACGGTCTTGTTTCAGCAGCACAATTCTGGTGCAGTAGTTGCAGGAGATGTCTCAAAACGTCATCAGGAGTCCCGACTAAACCCGTAAATGTAAGAAAATGTAAAAAAAATGCATATTTTACGAAAAAAAAATTTTGCTAAAATGTCGTAAGGGGGGACCCTGTCGTAAAAATTCCAAAAAACAGACTTGCTTCAGCAGCACAATTCTGGTGCTGTAGTTGTAGGAGATGTCTTAAAACGTCACCAGGAGTCCCGACAAAACATAAAAATGGCATAAAATGCTTTTTTTGGGAAAACTTTTTTTTTACAAAAATTTTTTTTTAAAACGGTCTTGTTTCAGCAGCACAATTCTGGTGCTGTAGTTGTAGGAGATGTCTCAAAACGTCATCAGGAGTCCCGACTAAACCCGTAAATGTAAGAAAATGTAAAAAAAATGCATATTTTACGAAAAACATTTTTGCTAAAATGTCGTAGGGGGGGACCCTGTCGTAAAAAATCCAAAAAACGGACTTGCTTCAGCAGCACAATTCTGGTGCTGTAGTTGTAGGAGATGTCTCAAAACGTCATCAGGAGTCCCTACAAAACCTAAAAATGGCATGAAATGCTTTTTTTTGGAAAACTTTTTTTCACAAAAAATTTTTCAAAAAACAGACTTGCTTCAGCAGCACAATTCTGGTGCTGTAGTTGTAGGAGATGTCTTAAAACGTCATCAGGAGTCCCGACTAAACCCGTAAATGTAAGAAAATGTAAGAAAATGCATTTTTTACGCAAAATATTTTTTGCTAAAATGTCGTAAGGGGGGACCCTGTCGTAAAAATTCCAAAAAACGGACTTGCTTCAGCAGCACAATTCTGGTGCTGTAGTTGTAGGAGATGTCTTAAAACGTCATCAGGAGTCCCAACAAAACCTAAAAATGGCATAAAATGCTTTTTTTGGGAAAACTTTTTTTTTACAAAAATTTTTTTAAAAAACGGTCTTGTTTCAGCAGCACAATTCTGGTGCTGCAGTTGTAGGAGATGTCTCAAAACGTCATCAGGAGTCCCGACTAAACCCGTAAATGTAAGAAAATGTAAAAAAAAATGCATATTTTACGAAAAACATTTTTTGCTAAAATGTCGTAAGGGGGGACCCTGTCGTAAAAATTCCAAAAAACGGACTTGCTTCAGCAGCACAATTCTGGTGCTGTAGTTGTAGGAGATGTCAAAAAACGTCATCAGGAGTCCCGACTAAACCCGTAAATGTAAGAAAATGTAAGAAAATGCATATTTTACGAAAAACATTTTTTGCTAAAATGTCGTAAGGGGGGACCCTGTCGTAAAAATTCCAAAAAACGGACTTGCTTCAGCAGCACAATTCTGGTGCTGTAGTTGTAGGAGATGTCTTAAAACGTCATCAGGAGTCCCGACAAAACCTAAAAATGGCATAAAATAGTTTTTTTGGAAAACTTTTTTTCACAAAAAAAAATTCAAAAAACAGACTTGCTTCAGCAGCACAATTCTGGTGCTGTAGTTGTAGGAGATGTCTCAAAACGTCATCCGGAGTCCCGACTAAACCCGTAAATGTAACAAAATGTAAGAAAATGCATTTTTTACGCAAAACATTTTTTGCTAAAATGTCGTAAGGGGGGACCCTGTCGTAAAAATTCCAAAAAACGGACTTGCTTCAGCAGCACAATTCTGGTGCTGTAGTTGTAGGAGATGTCTCAAAACGTCATCAGGAGTCCCTACAAAACCTAAAAATGGCATGAAATGCTTTTTTATGGAAAACTTTTTTTCACAAAAAAAAATTCAAAAAACAGAATTGCTTCAGCAGCACAATTCTGGTGCTGTAGTTGTAGGAGATGTCTCAAAACGTCATCAGGAGTCCCGACTAAACCCGTAAATGTAAGAAAATGTAAAAAAAAAATGCATATTTTACGAAAAAAAAATTTGCTAAAATGTCGTAAGGGGGAACCCTGTCGTAAAAATTCCAGAAAACGGACTTGCTTCAGCAGCACAATTCTGGTGCTGTAGTTGTAGGAGATGTCTTAAAACGTCATCAGGAGTCCCGACAAAACCCGTAAATGTAAGAAAATGTAAGAAAATGCATATTTTACGAAAAACATTTTTTGCTAAAATGTCGTAAGGGGGGACCCTGTCGTAAAAATTCCAAAAAACGGACTTCCTTCAGCAGCACAATTCTGGTGCTGTAGTTGTAGGAGATGTCTTAAAACGTCACCAGGAGTCCCGACAAAACATAAAAATGGCATAAAATGCTTTTTTTGGGAAAACTTTTTTTTTACAAAAAAAAATTTAAAAAACGGTCTTGTTTCAGCAGCACAATTCTGGTGCTGTAGTTGCAGGAGATGTCTCAAAACGTCATCAGGAGTCCCGACTAAACCCGTAAATGTAAGAAAATGTAAAAAAAATGCATATTTTACGAAAAAAAAATTTTGCTAAAATGTCGTAAGGGGGGACCCTGTCGTAAAAATTCCAAAAAACGGACTTGCTTCAGCAGCACAATTCTGGTGCTGTAGTTGTAGGAGATGTCTTAAAACGTCACCAGGAGTCCCGACAAAACATAAAAATGGCATAAAATGCTTTTTTTGGGAAAACTTTTTTTTTTACAAAAAAATTTTTTAAAAACGGTCTTGTTTCAGCAGCACAATTCTGGTGCTGTAGTTGTAGGAGATGTCTCAAAACATCATCAGGAGTCCCGACTAAACCCGTAAATGTAAGAAAATGTAAAAAAAAATGCATATTTTACGAAAAACATTTTTGCTAAAATGTCGTAAAAATTCCAAAAAACGGACTTGCTTCAGCAGCACAATTCTGGTGCTGTAGTTGTAGGAGATGTCTCAAAACGTCATCAGGAGTCCCTACAAAACCTAAAAATGGCATGAAATGCTTTTTTTTGGAAAACTTTTTTTCACAAAAAAAAATTCAAAAAACAGAATTGCTTCAGCAGCACAATTCTGGTGCTGTAGTTGTAGGAGATGTCTCAAAACGTCATCAGGAGTCCCGACTAAACCCGTAAATGTAAGAAAATGTAAAAAAATGCATATTTTACGAAAAAAAATTTTTGCTAAAATGTCGTAAGGGGGGACCCTGTCGTTAAAAATTCCAAAAAACGGACTTGCTTCAGCAGCACAATTCTGGTGCTGTAGTTGTAGGAGATGTCTTAAAACATCACCAGCAGTCCCGACAAAACATAAAAATGGCATAAAATGCTTTTTTTGGGAAAACTTTTTTTTTACAAAAAAAAATTTAAAAAACGGTCTTGTTTCAGCAGCACAATTCTGGTGCTGTAGTTGCAGGAGATGTCTCAAAACGTCATCAGGAGTCCCGACTAAACCCGTAAATGTAAGAAAATGTAAAAAAATGCATATTTTACGAAAAAAAAAATTTGCTAAAATGTCGTAAGGGGGGACCCTGTCGTAAAAATTCCAAAAAACGGACTTGCTTCAGCAGCACAATTCTGGTGCTGTAGTTGTAGGAGATGTCTCAAAACGTCATCAGGAGTCCCTACAAAACCTAAAAATGGCATGAAATGCTTTTTTTTGGAAAACTTTTATTCACAAAAAAAATTTCAAAAAACAGACTTGTTTCAGCAGCACAATTCTGGTGCTGTAGTTGTAGGAGATGTCTCAAAACGTCATCAGGAGTCCCGACTAAACCCGTAAATGTAAGAAAATGTAAGAAAATGCATTTTTTACGCAAAACATTTTTTGCTAAAATGTCGTAAAAATTCCAAAAAACGGACTTGCTTCAGCAGCACAATTCTGGTATTGTAGTTGTAGGAGATGTCTCAAAACGTCATCAGGAGTCCCGACTAAACCCGTAAATGTAAGAAAATGTAAGAAAATGCATTTTTTACGCAAAACATTTTTTGCTAAAATGTCGTAAGGGGGGACCCTGTCGTAAAAATTCCAAAAAACGGACTTGCTTCAGCAGCACAATTCTGGTGCTGTAGTTGTAGGAGATGTCTTAAAACGTCATCAGGAGTCCCGACAAAACATAAAAATGGCATAAAATGCTTTTTTTGGGAAAACTTTTTTTTTACAAAAAAAAATTTAAAAAACGGTCTTGTTTCAGCAGCACAATTCTGGTGCTGTAGTTGTAGGAGATATCTCAAAACGTCAGCAGGAGTCCCGACTAAACCCGTAAATGTAAGAAAATGTAAAAAAAATGCATATTTTACGAAAAACATTTTTGCTAAAATGTCGTAAGGGGGGACCCTGTCGTAAAAGTTCCAAAAAACGGACTTGCTTCAGCAGCGCAATTCTGGTGCTGTAGTTGTAGGAGATGTCTCAAAACGTCATCAAAAGTCCCTACAAAACCTAAAAATGGCATGAAATGCTTTTTTTTGGAAAACTTTTTTTCACAAAAAATTTTTCAAAAAACAGACTTGCTTCAGCAGCACAATTCTGGTGCTGTAGTTGTAGGAGATGTCTCAAAACGTCATCAGGAGTCCCGACTAAACCCGTAAATGTAAGAAAATGTAAGAAAATGCATTTTTTACAAAAAACATTTTTTGCTAAAATGTCGTAAGGGGGGACCCTGTCGTAAAAATTCCAAAAAACGGACTTGCTTCAGCAGCACAATTCTGGTGCTGTAGTTGTAGGAGATGTCTCAAAACGTCATCAGGAGTCCCGACAAAACCTAAAAATGGCATAAAATGCTTTTTTTGGGGAAACTTTTTTTTTACAAAAAAAAATTTAAAAAACGGTCTTGTTTCAGCAGCACAATTCTGATGCTGCAGTTGTAGGAGATGTCTCAAAACGTCATCAGGAGTCCCGACTAAACCCGTAAATGTAAGAAAATGTAAAAAAAAATGCATATTTTACGAAAAACATTTTTTGCTCAAATGTCGTAAGGGGGGACCCTGTCGTAAAAGTTCCAAAAAACGGACTTGCTTCAGCAGCACAATTCTGGTGCTGTAGTTGTAGGAGATGTCTCAAAACGTCATCAGGAGTCCCTACAAAACCTAAAAATGGCATGAAATGCTTTTTTTTGGAAAACTTTTTTTCACAAAAAAAAATTCAAAAAACAGACTTGCTTCAGCAGCACAATTCTGGTGCTGTAGTTGTAGGAGATGTCTCAAAACGTCATCAGGAGTCCCGACTAAACCCGTAAATGTAAGAAAATGTAAAAAAAATGCATATTTTACGGAAAAAATTTTTTACTAAAATGTCGTAAGGGGGGACCCTGTCGTAAAAGTTCCAAAAAACGGACTTGCTTCAGCAGCACAATTCTGGTGCTGTAGTTGTAGGAGATGTCTTAAAACGTAATCAGGAGTCCCGACAAAACCTAAAAATGGCATAAAATGCTTTTTTTGGGAAAACTTTTTTTTTACAAAAATTTTTTTTAAAAACGGTCTTGTTTCAGCAGCACAATTCTGGTGCTGTAGTTGTAGGAGATGTCTCAAAACGTCATCAGGAGTCCCGACTAAACCCGTAAATGTAAGAAAATGTAAAAAAATGCATATTTTACGAAAAACATTTTTTGCTAAAATGTCGTAAGGGGGGACCCTGTCGTAAAAATTCCAAAAAACGGACTTGCTTCAGCAGCACAATTCTGGTGCTGTAGTTGTAGGAGATGTCTCAAAACGTCATCAGGAGTCCCTACAAAACCTAAAAATGGCATGAAATGCTTTTTTTTGGAAAACTTTTTTTCACAAAAAAAAATTCAAAAAACAGAATTGCTTCAGCAGCACAATTCTGGTGCTGTAGTTGTAGGAGATGTCTCAAAACGTCATCAGGAGTCCCGACTAAACCCGTAAATGTAAGAAAATGTAAGAAAATGCATTTTTTACGCAAAACATTTTTTGCTAAAATCTCGTAAGGGGGGACCCTGTCGTAAAAATTCCAAAAAACGGACTTGCTTCAGCAGCACAATTCTGGTGCTGTAGTTGTAGGAGATGTCTCAAAACGTCATCAGGAGTCCCGACAAAACCTAAAAATGGCATAAAATGCTTTTTTTGGGGAAACTTTTTTTTTACAAAAAAAAATTTGAAAAAACGGTCTTGTTTCAGCAGCACAATTCTGGTGCTGTAGTTGTAGGAGATGTCTCAAAACGTCATCAGGAGTCCCGACTAAACCCGTAAATGTAAGAAAATGTAAAAAAAAATGCATATTTTACGAAAAACATTTTTTGCTAAAATGTCGTAAAAATTCCAAAAAACGGACTTGCTTCAGCAGCACAATTCTGGTGCTGTAGTTGTAGGAGATGTCTCAAAACGTCATCAGGAGTCCCTACAAAACCTAAAAATGGCATGAAATGCTTTTTTTTGGAAAACTTTTTTTCACAAAAAAAAATTCAAAAAACAGACTTGCTTCAGCAGCACAATTCTGGTGCTGTAGTTGTAGGATATGTCTCAAAACGTCATCAGGAGTCCCGACTAAACCCGTAAATGTAAGAAAATGTAAAAAAAATGCATATTTTACGAAAAAAAATTTTTACTAAAATGTCGTAAGGGGGGACCCTGTCGTAAAAGTTCCAAAAAACGGACTTGCTTCAGCAGCACAATTCTGGTGCTGTAGTTGTAGGAGATGTCTCAAAACGTCATCAAGAGTCCCTACAAAACCTAAAAATGGCATGAAATGCTTTTTTTTGGAAAACTTTTTTTCACAAAAAAATTTTAAAAAAACAGACTTGCTTCAGCAGCACAATTCTGGTGCTGTAGTTGTAGGAGATGTCTCAAAACGTCATCAGGAGTCCCGACTAAACCCGTAAATGTAAGAAAATGTAAGAAAATGCATTTTTTACGCAAAACATTTTTTGCTAAAATGTCGTAAGGGGGGACCCTGTCGTAAAAATTCCAAAAAACGGACTTGCTTCAGCAGCACAATTCTGGTGCTATAGTTGTAGGAGATGTCTCAAAACATCATCAGGAGTCCCGACTAAACCCGTAAATGTAAGAAAATGTAAAAAAAAATGCATATTTTACGAAAAACATTTTTGCTAAAATGTCGTAAGGGGGGACCCTGTCGTAAAAATTCCAAAAAACGGACTTGCTTCAGCAGCACAATTCTGGTGCTGTAGTTGTAGGAGATGTCTCAAAACGTCACCAGGAGTCCCTACAAAACCTAAAAATGGCATGAAATGCTTTTTTTTGGAAAACTTTTTTTCACAAAAAAAATTTCAAAAAACAGACTTGCTTCAGCAGCACAATTCTGGTGCTGTAGTTGTAGGAGATGTCTCAAAACGTCATCAGGAGTCCCGACTAAACCCGTAAATGTAAGAAAATGTAAGAAAATGCATTTTTTACGCAAAACATTTTTTGCTAAAATGTCGTAAGGGGGGACCCTGTCGTAAAAATTCCAAAAAACGGACTTGCTTCAGCAGCACAATTCTGGTGCTGTAGTTGTAGGAGATGTCTCAAAACGTCATCAGGAGTCCCTACAAAACCTAAAAATGGCATGAAATGCTTTTTTTTGGAAAACTTTTTTTCACAAAAAAAAATTCAAAAAACAGAATTGCTTCAGCAGCACAATTCTGGTGCTGTAGTTGTAGGAGATGTCTCAAAACGTCACCAGGAGTCCCGACTAAACCCGTAAATGTAAGAAAATGTAAAAAAATGCATATTTTACGAAAAAAAAAATTTGCTAAAATGTCGTAAGGGGGGACCCTGTCGTAAAAATTCCAAAAAACGGACTTGCTTCAGCAGCACAATTCTGGTGCTGTAGTTGTAGGAGATGTCTTAAAACGTCATCAGGAGTCCCGACAAAACCTAAAAATGGCATGAAATGCTTTTTTTTGGAAAACTTTTTTTCACAAAAAAAAATTCAAAAAACAGACTTGCTTCAGCAGGACAATTCTGGTGCTGTAGTTGTAGGAGATGTCTCAAAACGTCATCAGGAGTCCCTACAAAACCTAAAAATGGCATGAAATGCTTTTTTTTGGAAAACTTTTTTTCACAAAAAAAAATTCAAAAAACAGAATGGCTTCAGCAGCACAATTCTGGTGCTGTAGTTGTAGGAGATGTCTCAAAACGTCATCAGGAGTCCCGACTAAACCCGTAAATGTAAGAAAATGTAAAAAAAATGCATATTTTACGAAAAAAAAATTTTGCTAAAATGTCGTAAGGGGGGACCCTGTCGTAAAAATTTCAAAAAACGGACTTGCTTCAGCAGCACAATTCTGGTGCTGTAGTTGTAGGAGATGTCTTCAAACGTCATCAGGAGTCCCGACAAAACCTAAAAATGGCATAAAATGCTTTTTTTGGGAAAACTTTTTTTTTACAAAAAAAAATTTAAAAAACGGTCTTGTTTCAGCAGCACTATTCTGGTGCTGTAGTTGTAGGAGATGTCTCAAAACGTCATCAGGAGTCCCGACTAAACCCGTAAATGTAAGAAAATGTAAGAAAATGCATTTTTTACGCAAAACATTTTTTGCTAAAATGTCGTAAGGGGGGACCCTGTCGTAAAAATTCCAAAAAACGGACTTGCTTCAGCAGCACAATTCTGGTGCTGTAGTTGTAGGAGATGTCTCAAAACGTCATCAGGAGTCCCGACTAAACCCGTAAATGTAAGAAAATGTAAGAAAATGCATATTTTACGAAAAAAAACATTTTGCTAAAATGTCGTAAGGGGGGACCCTGTCGTAAAAATTCCAAAAAACGGACTTGCTTCAGCAGCCCAATTCTGGTGCTGTAGTTGTAGGAGATGTCTCAAAACGTCATCAGGAGTCCCGACTAAACCCGTAAATGTAAGAAAATGTAAAAAAAATGCATATTTTACGTAAAAAAAATGTTGCTAAAATGTCGTAAGGGGGGACCCTGTCGTAAAAATTCCAAAAAACGGACTTGCTTCAGCAGCACAATTCTGGTGCTGTAGTTGTAGGAGATGTCTTAAAACGTCACCAGGAGTCCCGACAAAACATAAAAATGGCATAAAATGCTTTTTTTGGGAAAACTTTTTTTTCACAAAAAAAAATTTAAAAAACGGTCTTGTTTCAGCAGCACAATTCTGGTGCTGTAGTTGTAGGAGATGTCTCAAAACGTCATCAGGAGTCCCGACTAAACCCGTAAATGTAAGAAAATGTAAAAAAATGCATATTTTACGAAAAAAAAATTTGCTAAAATGTCGTAAGGGGGGACCCTGTCGTAAAAATTCCAAAAAACGGACTTGCTTCAGCAGCACAATTCTGGTGCTGTAGTTGTAGGAGATGTCTTAAAACGTCACCAGGAGTCCCGACAAAACATAAAAATGGCATAAAATGCTTTTTTTGGGAAAACTTTTTTTTTACAAAAAAATTTTTTAAAAACGGTCTTGTTTCAGCAGCACAATTCTGGTGCTGTAGTTGTAGAAGATGTCTCAAAACGTCATCAGGAGTCCCGACTAAACCCGTAAATGTAAGAAAATGTAAAAAAAAATGCATATTTTACGAAAAAAAAATTTTGCTAAAATGTCGTAAGGGGGGACCCTGTCGTAGTAATTCCAAAAAACGGACTTGCTTCAGCAGCACAATTCTGGTGCTGTAGTTGTAGGAGATGTCTCAAAACGTCATCAGGAGTCCCTACAAAACCTAAAAATGGCATGAAATGCTTTTTTTGGGAAAACTTTTTTTCACAAAAAAAAATTCAAAAAACAGACTTGCTTCAGCAGGACAATTCGGGTGCTGTAGTTGTAGGAGATGTCTCAAAACGTCATCATGAGTCCCTACAAAACCTAAAAATGGCATGAAATGCTTTTTTTTGGAAAACTTTTTTTCACAAAAAAAAATTCAAAAAACAGACTTGCTTCAGCAGCACAATTCTGGTGCTGTAGTTGTAGGAGATGTCTCAAAACGTCATCAGGAGTCCCGACTAAACCCGTAAATGTAAGAAAATGTAAGAAAATGCATTTTTTACGCAAAACATTTTTTGCTAAAATGTCGTAAGGAGGGACCCTGTCGTAAAAATTCCTAAAAACGGACTTGCTTCAGCAGCACAATTCTGGTGCTGTAGTTGTAGGAGATGTCTCAAAACGTCATCAGGAGTCCCAACTAAACCCGTAAATGTAAGAAAATGTAAAAAAAAATGCATATTTTACGAAAAACATTTTTTGCTAAAATGTCGTAAGGGGGGACCCTGTCGTAAAAATGCCAAAAAACGGACTTGCTTCAGCAGCACAATTCTGGTGCTGTAGTTGTAGGAGATGTCTTAAAACGTCATCAGGAGTCCCGACAAAACATAAAAATGGCATAAAATGCTTTTTTTGGGAAAACTTTTTTTTTACAAAAAATTTTTTTAAAAACGGTCTTGTTTCAGCAGCACAATTCTGGTGCTGTAGTTGTAGAAGATGTCTCAAAACGTCATCAGGAGTCCCGACTAAACCCGTAAATGTAAGAAAATGTAAAAAAAATGCATATTTTACGGAAAACATTTTTGCTAAAATGTCGTAAGGGGGGACCCTGTCGTAAAAATTCCAAAAAACGGACTTGCTTCAGCAGCACAATTCTGGTGCTGTAGTTGTAGGAGATGTCTCAAAACGTCATCAGGAGTCCCTACAAAACCTAAAAATGGCATGAAATGCTTTTTTTTGGAAAACTTTTTTTCACAAAAAAAAATTCCAAAAACAGAATTGCTTCAGCAGCACAATTCTGGTGCTGTAGTTGTAGGAGATGTCTCAAAACGTCATCAGGAGTCCCGACTAAACCCGTAAATGTAAGAAAATGTAAAAAAAAATGCATATTTTACGAAAAAAAAATTTTGCTAAAATGTCGTAAGGGGGGACCCTGTCGTAGTAATTCCAAAAAACGGACTTGCTTCAGCAGCACAATCCTGGTGCTGTAGTTGTAGGAGATGTCTCAAAACGTCATCAGGAGTCCCTACAAAACCTAAAAATGGCATGAAATGCTTTTTTTGGGAAAACTTTTTTTCACAAAAAAAAAATTCAAAAAACAGACTTGCTTCAGCAGGACAATTCTGGTGCTGTAGTTGTAGGAGATGTCTCAAAACGTCATCAGGAGTCCCGACTAAACCCGTAAATGTAAGAAAATGTAAAAAAATGCATATTTTACGAAAAAAAAATTTTACTAAAATGTCGTAAGGGGGGACCCTGTCGTAAAAATTCCAAAAAACTGACTTGCTTCAGCAGCACAATCCTGGTGCTGTAGTTGTAGGAGATGTCTTAAAACGTCATCAGGAGTCCCGACAAAACATAAAAATGGCATAAAATGCTTTTTTTGGGAAAACTTTTTTTTACAAAAAAAAATTTAAAAAACGGTCTTGTTTCAGCAGCACAATTCTGGTGCTGTAGTTGTAGGAGATATCTCAAAACGTCATCAGGAGTCCCGACTAAACCCGTAAATGTAAGAAAATGTAAAAAAAATGCATATTTTACGAAAAACATTTTTGCTAAAATGTCGTAAGGGGGGACCCTGTCGTAAAAATTCCAAAAAACGGACTTGCTTCAGCAGCACAATTCTGGTGCTATAGTTGTAGGAGATGTCTCAAAACATCATCAGGAGTCCCGACTAAACCCGTAAATGTAAGAAAATGTAAAAAAAAATGCATATTTTACGAAAAACATTTTTGCTAAAATGTCGTAAGGGGGGACCCTGTCGTAAAAATTCCAAAAAACGGACTTGCTTCAGCAGCACAATTCTGGTGCTGTAGTTGTAGGAGATGTCTCAAAACGTCACCAGGAGTCCCTACAAAACCTAAAAATGGCATGAAATGCTTTTTTTGGGAAAACTTTTTTTTTACAAAAATTTTTTTTAAAAACGGTCTTGTTTCAGCAGCACAATTCTGGTGCTGTAGTTGTAGGAGATGTCTCAAAACGTCATCAGGAGTCCCGACTAAACCCGTAAATGTAAGAAAATGTAAAAAAATGCATATTTTACGAAAAACATTTTTTGCTAAAATGTCGTAAGGGGGGACCCTGTCATAAAAATTCCAAAAAACGGACTTGCTTTAGCAGCACAATTCTGGTGCTGTAGTTGTAGGAGATGTCTCAAAACGTCATCAGGAGTCCCTACAAAACCTAAAAATGGCATGAAATGCTTTTTTTTGGAAAACTTTTTTTCACAAAAAAAAATTCAAAAAACAGAATTGCTTCAGCAGCACAATTCTGGTGCTGTAGTTGTAGGAGATGTCTCAAAACGTCATCAGGAGTCCCGACTAAACCCGTAAATGTAAGAAAATGTAAGAAAATGCATTTTTTACGCAAAACATTTTTTGCTAAAATCTCGTAAGGGGGGACCCTGTCGTAAAAATTCCAAAAAACGGACTTGCTTCAGCAGCACAATTCTGGTGCTGTAGTTGTAGGAGATGTCTCAAAACGTCATCAGGAGTCCCGACAAAACCTAAAAATGGCATAAAATGCTTTTTTTGGGGAAACTTTTTTTTTACAAAAAAAAATTTGAAAAAACGGTCTTGTTTCAGCAGCACAATTCTGGTGCTGCAGTTGTAGGAGATGTCTCAAAACGTCATCAGGAGTCCCGACTAAACCCGTAAATGTAAGAAAATGTAAAAAAAAATGCATATTTTACGAAAAACATTTTTTGCTAAAATGTCGTAAAAATTCCAAAAAACGGACTTGCTTCAGCAGCACAATTCTGGTGCTGTAGTTGTAGGAGATGTCTCAAAACGTCATCAGGAGTCCCTACAAAACCTAAAAATGGCATGAAATGCTTTTTTTTGGAAAACTTTTTTTCACAAAAAAAAATTCAAAAAACAGACTTGCTTCAGCAGCACAATTCTGGTGCTGTAGTTGTAGGATATGTCTCAAAACGTCATCAGGAGTCCCGACTAAACCCGTAAATGTAAGAAAATGTAAAAAAAATGCATATTTTACGAAAAAAAATTTTTACTAAAATGTCGTAAGGGGGGACCCTGTCGTAAAAGTTCCAAAAAACGGACTTGCTTCAGCAGCACAATTCTGGTGCTGTAGTTGTAGGAGATGTCTCAAAACGTCATCAAGAGTCCCTACAAAACCTAAAAATGGCATGAAATGCTTTTTTTTGGAAAACTTTTTTTCACAAAAAAATTTTAAAAAAACAGACTTGCTTCAGCAGCACAATTCTGGTGCTGTAGTTGTAGGAGATGTCTCAAAATGTCATCAGGAGTCCCGACTAAACCCGTAAATGTAAGAAAATGTAAGAAAATGCATTTTTTACGCAAAACATTTTTTGCTAAAATGTCGTAAGGGGGGACCCTGTCGTAAAAATTCCAAAAAACGGACTTGCTTCAGCAGCACAATTCTGGTGCTATAGTTGTAGGAGATGTCTCAAAACATCATCAGGAGTCCCGACTAAACCCGTAAATGTAAGAAAATGTAAAAAAAAATGCATATTTTACGAAAAACATTTTTGCTAAAATGTCGTAAGGGGGGACCCTGTCGTAAAAATGCCAAAAAACGGACTTGCTTCAGCAGCACAATTCTGGTGCTGTAGTTGTAGGAGATGTCTTAAAACGTCATCAGGAGTCCCGACAAAACATAAAAATGGCATAAAATGCTTTTTTTGGGAAAACTTTTTTTTTACAAAAAAATTTTTTAAAAACGGTCTTGTTTCAGCAGCACAATTCTGGTGCTGTAGTTGTAGAAGATGTCTCAAAACGTCATCAGGAGTCCCGACTAAACCCGTAAATGTAAGAAAATGTAAAAAAAATGCATATTTTACGGAAAACATTTTTGCTAAAATGTCGTAAGGGGGGACCCTGTCGTAAAAATTCCAAAAAACGGACTTGCTTCAGCAGCACAATTCTGGTGCTGTAGTTGTAGGAGATGTCTCAAAACGTCATCAGGAGTCCCTACAAAACCTAAAAATGGCATGAAATGCTTTTTTTTGGAAAACTTTTTTTCACAAAAAAAAATTCCAAAAACAGAATTGCTTCAGCAGCACAATTCTGGTGCTGTAGTTGTAGGAGATGTCTCAAAACGTCATCAGGAGTCCCGACTAAACCCGTAAATGTAAGAAAATGTAAAAAAAAATGCATATTTTACGAAAAAAAAATTTTGCTAAAATGTCGTAAGGGGGGACCCTGTCGTAGTAATTCCAAAAAACGGACTTGCTTCAGCAGCACAATCCTGGTGCTGTAGTTGTAGGAGATGTCTTAAAACGTCATCAGGAGTCCCGACAAAACATAAAAATGGCATAAAATGCTTTTTTTGGGAAAACTTTTTTTTACAAAAAAAAATTTAAAAAACGGTCTTGTTTCAGCAGCACAATTCTGGTGCTGTAGTTGTAGGAGATATCTCAAAACGTCATCAGGAGTCCCGACTAAACCCGTAAATGTAAGAAAATGTAAAAAAAATGCATATTTTACGAAAAACATTTTTGCTAAAATGTCGTAAGGGGGGACCCTGTCGTAAAAGTTCCAAAAAACGGACTTGCTTCAGCAGCACAATTCTGGTGCTGTAGTTGTAGGAGATGTCTCAAAACGTCATCAAGAGTCCCTACAAAACCTAAAAATGGCATGAAATGCTTTTTTTTGGAAAACTTTTTTTCACAAAAAAAAATTCAAAAAACAGACTTGCTTCAGCAGCACAATTCTGGTGCTGTAGTTGTAGGAGATGTCTCAAAACGTCATCAGGAGTCCCGACTAAAACCGTAAATGTAAGAAAATGTAAGAAAATGCATTTTTTACGCAAAACATTTTTTGCTAAAATGTCGTAAGGGGGGACCCTGTCGTAAAAATTCCAAAAAACGGACTTGCTTCAGCAGCACAATTCTGGTGCTGTAGTTGTAGGAGATGTCTCAAAACATCATCAGGAGTCCCGACTTAACCCGTAAATGTAAGAAAATGTAAAAAAAAATGCATATTTTACGAAAAACATTTTTGCTAAAATGTCGTAAGGGGGGACCCTGTCGTAAAAATTCCAAAAAACGGACTTGCTTCAGCAGCACAATTCTGGTGCTGTAGTTGTAGGAGATGTCTCAAAACGTCATCAGGAGTCCCTACAAAACCTAAAAATGGCATGAAATGCTTTTTTTTGGAAAACTTTTTTTCACAAAAAAAAATTCAAAAAACAGACTTGCTTCAGCAGCACAATTCTGGTGCTGTAGTTGTAGGAGATGTCTCAAAACGTCATCAGGAGTCCCGACTAAACCCGTAAATGTAAGAAAATGTAAGAAAATGCATTTTTTACGCAAAACATTTTTTGCTAAAATGTCGTAAGGGGGGACCCTGTCGTAAAAATTCCAAAAAACGGACTTGCTTCAGCAGCACAATTCTGGTGCTGTAGTTGTAGGAGATGTCTCAAAACGTCATCAGGAGTCCCTACAAAACCTAAAAATGGCATGAAATGCTTTTTTTTGGAAAACTTTTTTTCACAAAAAAAAATTCAAAATACAGACTTGCTTCAGCAGGACAATTCTGGTGCTGTAGTTGTAGGAGATGTCTCAAAACGTCATCAGGAGTCCCGAAAAAACCTAAAAATGGCATAAAATGCTTTTTTTGGGAAAACTTTTTTTTTACAAAAAAAAATTTAAAAAACGGTCTTGTTTCAGCAGCACAATTCTGGTGCTGTAGTTGTAGGAGATGTCTCAAAACGTCATCAGGAGTCCCGACTAAACCCGTAAATGTAAGAAAATGTAAAAAAAAATGCATATTTTACGAAAAACATTTTTTGCTAAAATGTCGTAAGGGGGTACCCTGTCGTAAAAATTCCAAAAAACGGACTTGCTTCAGCAGCACAATTCTGGTGCTGTAGTTGTAGGAGATGTCTCAAAACGTCATCAGGAGTCCCTACAAAACCTAAAAATGGCATGAAATGCTTTTTTTTGGAAAACTTTTTTTCACAAAAAAAAATTCAAAAAACAGAATTGCTTCAGCAGCCCAATTCTGGTGCTGTAGTTGTAGGAAATGTCTCAAAACGTCATCAGGAGTCCCGACTAAACCCGTAAATGTAAGAAAATGTAAAAAAAAATGCATATTTTACGAAAAAAAAATGTTGCTAAAATGTCGTAAGGGGGGACCCTGTCGTAAAAATTCCAAAAAACGGACTTGCTTCAGCAGCACAATCCTGGTGCTGTAGTTGTAGGAGATGTCTTAAAACGTCATCAGGAGTCCCGACAAAACCTAAAAATGGCATAAAATGCTTTTTTTGGGAAAACTTTTTTTTTACAAAAAAAAATTTAAAAAACGGACTTGCTTCAGCAGCACAATTCTGGTGCTGTAGTTGTAGGAGATGTCTCAAAACGTCATCAGGAGTCCCGACTAAACCCGTAAATGTAAGAAAATGTAAAAAAAAATGCATATTTTACGAAAAACATTTTTTGCTAAAATGTCGTAAGGGGGGACCCTGTCGTAAAAATTCCAAAAAACGGACTTGCTTCAGCAGCACAATTCTGGTGCTGTAGTTGTAGGAGATGTCTTAAAACGTCACCAGGAGTCCCGACAAAACATAAAAATGGCATAAAATGCTTTTTTTGGGAAAACTTTTTTTTTACAAAAAAAAATTTAAAAAACGGTCTTGTTTCAGCAGCACAATTCTGGTGCTGTAGTTGTAGGAGATGTCTCAAAACGTCATCAGGAGTCCCGACTAAACCCGTAAATGTAAGAAAATGTAAAAAAAATGCATATTTTACGAAAAACATTTTTTGCTAAAATGTCGTAAGGGGGGACCCTGTCGTAAAAATTCCAAAAAAACGGACTTGCTTCAGCAGCACAATTCTGGTGCTGTAGTTGTAGGAGATGTCTCAAAACGTCATCAGGAGTCCCTACAAAACCTAAAAATGGCATGAAATGCTTTTTTTTGGAAAACTTTTTTTCACAAAAAATTTTTCAAAAAACAGACTTGCTTCAGCAGCACAATTCTGATGCTGTAGTTGTAGGAGATGTCTCAAAACGTCATCAGGAGTCCCGACTAAACCCGTAAATGTAAGAAAATGTAAGAAAATGCATTTTTTACGCAAAACATTTTTTGCTAAAATGTCGTAAGGGGGGACCCTGTCTTAAAAATTCCAAAAAACGGACTTGCTTCAGCAGCACAATCCTGGTGCTGTAGTTGTAGGAGATGTCTTAAAACGTCATCAGGAGTCCCGACAAAACCTAAAAATGGCATAAAATGCTTTTTTTGGGAAAACTTTTTTTTTACAAAAAAAAATTTAAAAAACGGTCTTGTTTCAGCAGCACAATTCTGGTGCTGTAGTTGTAGGAGATGTCTCAAAACGTCATCAGGAGTCCCGACTAAACCCGTAAATGTAAGAAAATGTAAAAAAAATGCATATTTTACGAAAAACATTTTTTGCTAAAATGTCGTAAGGGGGGACCCTGTCGTAAAAATTCCAAAAAACGGACTTGCTTCAGCAGCACAATTCTGGTGCTGTAGTTGTAGGAGATGTCTCAAAACGTCATCAGGAGTCCCTACAAAACCTAAAAATGGCATGAAATGCTTTTTTTTGGAAAACTTTTTTTCACAAAAAAAATTTCAAAAAACAGACTTGCTTCAGCAGCACAATTCTGATGCTGTAGTTGTAGGAGATGTCTCAAAACGTCATCAGGAGTCCCGACTAAACCCGTAAATGTAAGAAAATGTAAGAAAATGCATTTTTTACGCAAAACATTTTTTGCTAAAATGTCGTAAGGGGGGACCCTGTCGTAAAAATTCCAAAAAACGGACTTGCTTCAGCAGCACAATTCTGGTGCTGTAGTTGTAGGAGATGTCTCAAAACGTCATCAGGAGTCCCGACTAAACCCGTAAATGTAAGAAAATGTAAGAAAATGCATATTTTACGAAAAACATTTTTTGCTAAAATGTCGTAAGGGGGGACCCTGTCGTAAAAATTCCAAAAAACGGACTTGCTTCAGCAGCACAATTCTGGTGCTGTAGTTGTAGGAGATGTCTCAAAACGTCATCAGGAGTCCCTACAAAACCTAAAAATGGCATGAAATGCTTTTTTTTGGAAAACTTTTATTCACAAAAAAAATTTCAAAAAACAGACTTGTTTCAGCAGCACAATTCTGGTGCTGTAGTTGTAGGAGATGTCTCAAAACGTCATCAGGAGTCCCGACTAAAACCCGTAAATGTAAGAAAATGTAAGAAAATGCATTTTTTACGCAAAACATTTTTTGCTAAAATGTCGTAAGGGGGGACCCTGTCGTAAAAATTCCAAAAAACGGACTTGCTTCAGCAGCACAATCCTGGTGCTGTAGTTGTAGGAGATGTCTTAAACTGTCATCAGGAGTCCCGACAAAACCTAAAAATGGCATAAAATGCTTTTTTGGGGAAAACTTTTTTTTTACAAAAAAAAATTTAAAAAACGGTCTTGTTTCAGCAGCACAATTCTGGTGCTGTAGTTGTAGGAGATGTCTCAAAACGTCATCAGGAGTCCCGACTAAACCCGTAAATGTAAGAAAATGTAAAAAAATGCATATTTTACGAAAAACATTTTTTGCTAAAATGTCGTAAGGGGGGACCCTGTCGTAAAAATTCCAAAAAACGGACTTGCTTCAGCAGCACAATTCTGGTGCTGTAGTTGTAGGAGATGTCTTAAAACGTCACCAGGAGTCCCGACAAAACATAAAAATGGCATAAAATGCTTTTTTTGGGAAAACTTTTTGTTTACAAAAAAAAATTTAAAAAACGGTCTTGTTTCAGCAGCACAATTCTGGTGCTGTAGTTGCAGGAGATGTCTCAAAACGTCATCAGGAGTCCCGACTAAACCCGTAAATGTAAGAAAATGTAAAAAAATGCATATTTTACGAAAAAAAAATTTTGCTAAAATGTCGTAAGGGGGGACCCTGTCGTAAAAATTCCAAAAAACGGACTTGCTTCAGCAGCACAATTCTGGTGCTGTAGTTGTAGGAGATGTCTTAAAACGTCACCAGGAGTCCCGACAAAACATAAAAATGGCATAAAATGCTTTTTTTGGGAAAACTTTTTTTTTACAAAAAAAAATTTAAAAAACGGTCTTGTTTCAGCAGCACAATTCTGGTGCTGTAGTTGTAGGAGATGTCTCAAAACGTCATCAGGAGTCCCGACTAAACCCGTAAATGTAAGAAAATGTAAAAAAAATGCATATTTTACGAAAAACATTTTTGCTCAAATGTCGTAAGGGAGGACCCTGTCGTAAAAATTCCAAAAAACGGACTTGCTTCAGCAGCACAATTCTGGTGCTGTAGTTGTAGGAGATGTCTCAAAACGTCATCAGGAGTCCCGACTAAACCCGTAAATGTAAGAAAATGTAAAAAAAATGCATATTTTACGAAAAAAAAATGTTGCTAAAATGTCGTAAGGGGGGACCCTGTCGTAAAAATTCCAAAAAACGGACTTGCTTCAGCAGCACAATTCTGGTGCTGTAGTTGTAGGAGATGTCTTAAAACGTCACCAGGAGTCCCGACAAAACATAAAAATGGCATAAAATGCTTTTTTTGGGAAAACTTTTTTTTTACAAAAAAAAATTTAAAAAACGGTCTTGTTTCAGCAGCACAATTCTGGTGCTGTAGTTGTAGGAGATGTCTCAAAACGTCATCAGGAGTCCCGACTAAACCCGTAAATGTAAGAAAATGTAAAAAAATGCATATTTTACGAAAAACATTTTTTGCTAAAATGTCGTAAGGGGGGACCCTGTCGTAAAAATTCCAAAAAAACGGACTTGCTTCAGCAGCACAATTCTGGTGCTGTAGTTGTAGGAGATGTCTCAAAACGTCATCAGGAGTCCCTACAAAACCTAAAAATGGCATGAAATGCTTTTTTTTGGAAAACTTTTTTTCACAAAAAAAAATTCAAACAACAGACTTGCTTCAGCAGCACAATTCTGATGCTGTAGTTGTAGGAGATGTCTCAAAACGTCATCAGGAGTCCCGACTAAACCCGTAAATGTAAGAAAATGTAAGAAAATGCATTTTTTACGCAAAACATTTTTTGCTAAAATGTCGTAAGGGGGGACCCTGTCGTAAAAATTCCAAAAAACGGACTTGCTTCAGCAGCACAATTCTGGTGCTGTAGTTGTAGGAGATGTCTCAAAACGTCATCAGGAGTCCCGACTAAACCCGTAAATGTAAGAAAATGTAAGAAAATGCATATTTTACGAAAAACATTTTTTGCTAAAATGTCGTAAGGGGGGACCCTGTCGTAAAAATTCCAAAAAACGGACTTGCTTCAGCAGCACAATTCTGGTGCTGTAGTTGTAGGAGATGTCTCAAAACGTCATCAGGAGTCCCTACAAAACCTAAAAATGGCATGAAATGCTTTTTTTTGGAAAAGTTTTATTCACAAAAAAAATTTCAAAAAACAGACTTGTTTCAGCAGCACAATTCTGGTGCTGTAGTTGTAGGAGATGTCTCAAAACGTCATCAGGAGTCCCGACTAAACCCGTAAATGTAAGAAAATGTAAGAAAATGCATTTTTTACGCAAAACATTTTTTGCTAAAATGTCGTAAGGGGGGACCCTGTCGTAAAAATTCCAAAAAACGGACTTGCTTCAGCAGCACAATTCTGGTGCTGTAGTTGTAGGAGATGTCTTAAAACGTCATCAGGAGTCCCGACAAAACCTAAAAATGGCATAAAATGCTTTTTTTGGGAAAACTTTTTTTTTACAAAAAAAAATTTAAAAAACGGTCTTGTTTCAGCAGCACAATTCTGGTGCTGTAGTTGTAGGAGATGTCTCAAAAAGTCATCAGGAGTCCCGACTAAACCCGTAAATGTAAGAAAATGTAAAAAAATGCATATTTTACAAAAAACATTTTTTGCTAAAATGTCGTAAGGGGGGACCCTGTCGTAAAAATTCCAAAAAACGGACTTGCTTCAGCAGCACAATTCTGGTGCTGTAGTTGTAGGAGATGTCTCAAAACGTCATCAGGAGTCCCTACAAAACCTAAAAATGGCATGAAATGCTTTTTTTTGGAAAACTTTTTTTCACAAAAAAAAATTCAAAAAACAGACTTGCTTCAGCAGGACAATTCTGGTGCTGTAGTTGTAGGAGATGTCTCAAAACGTCATCAGGAGTCCCTACAAAACCTAAAAATGGCATGAAATGCTTTTTTTTGGAAAACTTTTTTTCACAAAAAAAAATTCAAAAAACAGAATGGCTTCAGCAGCACAATTCTGGTGCTGTAGTTGTAGGAGATGTCTCAAAACGTCATCAGGAGTCCCGACTAAACCCGTAAATGTAAGAAAATGTAAAAAAAATGCATATTTTACGAAAAAAAAATTTTGCTAAAATGTCGTAAGGGGGGACCCTGTCGTAAAAATTTCAAAAAACGGACTTGCTTCAGCAGCACAATTCTGGTGCTGTAGTTGTAGGAGATGTCTTCAAACGTCATCAGGAGTCCCGACAAAACCTAAAAATGGCATAAAATGCTTTTTTTGGGAAAACTTTTTTTTTACAAAAAAAAATTTAAAAAACGGTCTTGTTTCAGCAGCACTATTCTGGTGCTGTAGTTGTAGGAGATGTCTCAAAACGTCATCAGGAGTCCCGACTAAACCCGTAAATGTAAGAAAATGTAAGAAAATGCATTTTTTACGCAAAACATTTTTTGCTAAAATGTCGTAAGGGGGGACCCTGTCGTAAAAATTCCAAAAAACGGACTTGCTTCAGCAGCACAATTCTGGTGCTGTAGTTGTAGGAGATGTCTCAAAACGTCATCAGGAGTCCCGACTAAACCCGTAAATGTAAGAAAATGTAAGAAAATGCATATTTTACGAAAAAAACATTTTGCTAAAATGTCGTAAGGGGGGACCCTGTCGTAAAAATTCCAAAAAACGGACTTGCTTCAGCAGCCCAATTCTGGTGCTGTAGTTGTAGGAGATGTCTCAAAACGTCATCAGGAGTCCCGACTAAACCCGTAAATGTAAGAAAATGTAAAAAAAATGCATATTTTACGTAAAAAAAATGTTGCTAAAATGTCGTAAGGGGGGACCCTGTCGTAAAAATTCCAAAAAACGGACTTGCTTCAGCAGCACAATTCTGGTGCTGTAGTTGTAGGAGATGTCTTAAAACGTCACCAGGAGTCCCGACAAAACATAAAAATGGCATAAAATGCTTTTTTTGGGAAAACTTTTTTTTCACAAAAAAAAATTTAAAAAACGGTCTTGTTTCAGCAGCACAATTCTGGTGCTGTAGTTGTAGGAGATGTCTCAAAACGTCATCAGGAGTCCCGACTAAACCCGTAAATGTAAGAAAATGTAAAAAAATGCATATTTTACGAAAAAAAAATTTGCTAAAATGTCGTAAGGGGGGACCCTGTCGTAAAAATTCCAAAAAACGGACTTGCTTCAGCAGCACAATTCTGGTGCTGTAGTTGTAGGAGATGTCTTAAAACGTCACCAGGAGTCCCGACAAAACATAAAAATGGCATAAAATGCTTTTTTTGGGAAAACTTTTTTTTTACAAAAAAATTTTTTAAAAACGGTCTTGTTTCAGCAGCACAATTCTGGTGCTGTAGTTGTAGAAGATGTCTCAAAACGTCATCAGGAGTCCCGACTAAACCCGTAAATGTAAGAAAATGTAAAAAAAAATGCATATTTTACGAAAAAAAAATTTTGCTAAAATGTCGTAAGGGGGGACCCTGTCGTAGTAATTCCAAAAAACGGACTTGCTTCAGCAGCACAATTCTGGTGCTGTAGTTGTAGGAGATGTCTCAAAACGTCATCAGGAGTCCCTACAAAACCTAAAAATGGCATGAAATGCTTTTTTTGGGAAAACTTTTTTTCACAAAAAAAAATTCAAAAAACAGACTTGCTTCAGCAGGACAATTCGGGTGCTGTAGTTGTAGGAGATGTCTCAAAACGTCATCATGAGTCCCTACAAAACCTAAAAATGGCATGAAATGCTTTTTTTTGGAAAACTTTTTTTCACAAAAAAAAATTCAAAAAACAGACTTGCTTCAGCAGCACAATTCTGGTGCTGTAGTTGTAGGAGATGTCTCAAAACGTCATCAGGAGTCCCGACTAAACCCGTAAATGTAAGAAAATGTAAGAAAATGCATTTTTTACGCAAAACATTTTTTGCTAAAATGTCGTAAGGAGGGACCCTGTCGTAAAAATTCCTAAAAACGGACTTGCTTCAGCAGCACAATTCTGGTGCTGTAGTTGTAGGAGATGTCTCAAAACGTCATCAGGAGTCCCAACTAAACCCGTAAATGTAAGAAAATGTAAAAAAAAATGCATATTTTACGAAAAACATTTTTTGCTAAAATGTCGTAAGGGGGGACCCTGTCGTAAAAATGCCAAAAAACGGACTTGCTTCAGCAGCACAATTCTGGTGCTGTAGTTGTAGGAGATGTCTTAAAACGTCATCAGGAGTCCCGACAAAACATAAAAATGGCATAAAATGCTTTTTTTGGGAAAACTTTTTTTTTACAAAAAATTTTTTTAAAAACGGTCTTGTTTCAGCAGCACAATTCTGGTGCTGTAGTTGTAGAAGATGTCTCAAAACGTCATCAGGAGTCCCGACTAAACCCGTAAATGTAAGAAAATGTAAAAAAAATGCATATTTTACGGAAAACATTTTTGCTAAAATGTCGTAAGGGGGGACCCTGTCGTAAAAATTCCAAAAAACGGACTTGCTTCAGCAGCACAATTCTGGTGCTGTAGTTGTAGGAGATGTCTCAAAACGTCATCAGGAGTCCCTACAAAACCTAAAAATGGCATGAAATGCTTTTTTTTGGAAAACTTTTTTTCACAAAAAAAAATTCCAAAAACAGAATTGCTTCAGCAGCACAATTCTGGTGCTGTAGTTGTAGGAGATGTCTCAAAACGTCATCAGGAGTCCCGACTAAACCCGTAAATGTAAGAAAATGTAAAAAAAAATGCATATTTTACGAAAAAAAAATTTTGCTAAAATGTCGTAAGGGGGGACCCTGTCGTAGTAATTCCAAAAAACGGACTTGCTTCAGCAGCACAATTCTGGTGCTGTAGTTGTAGGAGATGTCTCAAAACGTCATCAGGAGTCCCTACAAAACCTAAAAATGGCATGAAATGCTTTTTTTGGGAAAACTTTTTTTCACAAAAAAAAAATTCAAAAAACAGACTTGCTTCAGCAGGACAATTCTGGTGCTGTAGTTGTAGGAGATGTCTCAAAACGTCATCAGGAGTCCCGACTAAACCCGTAAATGTAAGAAAATGTAAAAAAATGCATATTTTACGAAAAAAAAAATTTACTAAAATGTCGTAAGGGGGGACCCTGTCGTAAAAATTCCAAAAAACTGACTTGCTTCAGCAGCACAATCCTGGTGCTGTAGTTGTAGGAGATGTCTTAAAACGTCATCAGGAGTCCCGACAAAACATAAAAATGGCATAAAATGCTTTTTTTGGGAAAACTTTTTTTTACAAAAAAAAATTTAAAAAACGGTCTTGTTTCAGCAGCACAATTCTGGTGCTGTAGTTGTAGGAGATATCTCAAAACGTCATCAGGAGTCCCGACTAAACCCGTAAATGTAAGAAAATGTAAAAAAAATGCATATTTTACGAAAAACATTTTTGCTAAAATGTCGTAAGGGGGGACCCTGTCGTAAAAGTTCCAAAAAACGGACTTGCTTCAGCAGCACAATTCTGGTGCTGTAGTTGTAGGAGATGTCTCAAAACGTCATCAAGAGTCCCTACAAAACCTAAAAATGGCATGAAATGCTTTTTTTTGGAAAACTTTTTTTCACAAAAAAAAATTCAAAAAACAGACTTGCTTCAGCAGCACAATTCTGGTGCTGTAGTTGTAGGAGATGTCTCAAAACGTCATCAGGAGTCCCGACTAAAACCGTAAATGTAAGAAAATGTAAGAAAATGCATTTTTTACGCAAAACATTTTTTGCTAAAATGTCGTAAGGGGGGACCCTGTCGTAAAAATTCCAAAAAACGGACTTGCTTCAGCAGCACAATTCTGGTGCTGTAGTTGTAGGAGATGTCTCAAAACATCATCAGGAGTCCCGACTTAACCCGTAAATGTAAGAAAATGTAAAAAAAAATGCATATTTTACGAAAAACATTTTTGCTAAAATGTCGTAAGGGGGGACCCTGTCGTAAAAATTCCAAAAAACGGACTTGCTTCAGCAGCACAATTCTGGTGCTGTAGTTGTAGGAGATGTCTCAAAACGTCATCAGGAGTCCCTACAAAACCTAAAAATGGCATGAAATGCTTTTTTTTGGAAAACTTTTTTTCACAAAAAAAAATTCAAAAAACAGACTTGCTTCAGCAGCACAATTCTGGTGCTGTAGTTGTAGGAGATGTCTCAAAACGTCATCAGGAGTCCCGACTAAACCCGTAAATGTAAGAAAATGTAAGAAAATGCATTTTTTACGCAAAACATTTTTTGCTAAAATGTCGTAAGGGGGGACCCTGTCGTAAAAATTCCAAAAAACGGACTTGCTTCAGCAGCACAATTCTGGTGCTGTAGTTGTAGGAGATGTCTCAAAACGTCATCAGGAGTCCCTACAAAACCTAAAAATGGCATGAAATGCTTTTTTTTGGAAAACTTTTTTTCACAAAAAAAAATTCAAAATACAGACTTGCTTCAGCAGGACAATTCTGGTGCTGTAGTTGTAGGAGATGTCTCAAAACGTCATCAGGAGTCCCGAAAAAACCTAAAAATGGCATAAAATGCTTTTTTTGGGAAAACTTTTTTTTTACAAAAAAAAATTTAAAAAACGGTCTTGTTTCAGCAGCACAATTCTGGTGCTGTAGTTGTAGGAGATGTCTCAAAACGTCATCAGGAGTCCCGACTAAACCCGTAAATGTAAGAAAATGTAAAAAAAAATGCATATTTTACGAAAAACATTTTTTGCTAAAATGTCGTAAGGGGGTACCCTGTCGTAAAAATTCCAAAAAACGGACTTGCTTCAGCAGCACAATTCTGGTGCTGTAGTTGTAGGAGATGTCTCAAAACGTCATCAGGAGTCCCTACAAAACCTAAAAATGGCATGAAATGCTTTTTTTTGGAAAACTTTTTTTCACAAAAAAAAATTCCAAAAACAGAATTGCTTCAGCAGCCCAATTCTGGTGCTGTAGTTGTAGGAAATGTCTCAAAACGTCATCAGGAGTCCCGACTAAACCCGTAAATGTAAGAAAATGTAAAAAAAAATGCATATTTTACGAAAAAAAAATGTTGCTAAAATGTCGTAAGGGGGGACCCTGTCGTAAAAATTCCAAAAAACGGACTTGCTTCAGCAGCACAATCCTGGTGCTGTAGTTGTAGGAGATGTCTTAAAACGTCATCAGGAGTCCCGACAAAACCTAAAAATGGCATAAAATGCTTTTTTTGGGAAAACTTTTTTTTTACAAAAAAAAATTTAAAAAACGGTCTTGTTTCAGCAGCACAATTCTGGTGCTGTAGTTGTAGGAGATGTCTCAAAACGTCATCAGGAGTCCCGACTAAACCCGTAAATGTAAGAAAATGTAAAAAAATGCATATTTTACGAAAAACATTTTTTGCTAAAATGTCGTAAGGGGGGACCCTGTCGTAAAAATTCCAAAAAAACGGACTTGCTTCAGCAGCACAATTCTGGTGCTGTAGTTGTAGGAGATGTCTCAAAACGTCATCAGGAGTCCCTACAAAACCTAAAAATGGCATGAAATGCTTTTTTTTGGAAAACTTTTTTTCACAAAAAATTTTTCAAAAAACAGACTTGCTTCAGCAGCACAATTCTGATGCTGTAGTTGTAGGAGATGTCTCAAAACGTCATCAGGAGTCCCGACTAAACCCGTAAATGTAAGAAAATGTAAGAAAATGCATTTTTTACGCAAAACATTTTTTGCTAAAATGTCGTAAGGGGGGACCCTGTCTTAAAAATTCCAAAAAACGGACTTGCTTCAGCAGCACAATCCTGGTGCTGTAGTTGTAGGAGATGTCTTAAAACGTCATCAGGAGTCCCGACAAAACCTAAAAATGGCATAAAATGCTTTTTTTGGGAAAACTTTTTTTTTACAAAAAAAAATTTAAAAAACGGTCTTGTTTCAGCAGCACAATTCTGGTGCTGTAGTTGTAGGAGATGTCTCAAAACGTCATCAGGAGTCCCGACTAAACCCGTAAATGTAAGAAAATGTAAAAAAAATGCATATTTTACGAAAAACATTTTTTGCTAAAATGTCGTAAGGGGGGACCCTGTCGTAAAAATTCCAAAAAACGGACTTGCTTCAGCAGCACAATTCTGGTGCTGTAGTTGTAGGAGATGTCTCAAAACGTCATCAAGAGTCCCTACAAAACCTAAAAATGGCATGAAATGCTTTTTTTTGGAAAACTTTTTTTCACAAAAAAAATTTCAAAAAACAGACTTGCTTCAGCAGCACAATTCTGATGCTGTAGTTGTAGGAGATGTCTCAAAACGTCATCAGGAGTCCCGACTAAACCCGTAAATGTAAGAAAATGTAAGAAAATGCATTTTTTACGCAAAACATTTTTTGCTAAAATGTCGTAAGGGGGGACCCTGTCGTAAAAATTCCAAAAAACGGACTTGCTTCAGCAGCACAATTCTGGTGCTGTAGTTGTAGGAGATGTCTCAAAACGTCATCAGGAGTCCCGACTAAACCCGTAAATGTAAGAAAATGTAAGAAAATGCATATTTTACGAAAAACATTTTTTGCTAAAATGTCGTAAGGGGGGACCCTGTCGTAAAAATTCCAAAAAACGGACTTGCTTCAGCAGCACAATTCTGGTGCTGTAGTTGTAGGAGATGTCTCAAAACGTCATCAGGAGTCCCTACAAAACCTAAAAATGGCATGAAATGCTTTTTTTTGGAAAACTTTTATTCACAAAAAAAATTTCAAAAAACAGACTTGTTTCAGCAGCACAATTCTGGTGCTGTAGTTGTAGGAGATGTCTCAAAACGTCATCAGGAGTCCCGACTAAAACCCGTAAATGTAAGAAAATGTAAGAAAATGCATTTTTTACGCAAAACATTTTTTGCTAAAATGTCGTAAGGGGGGACCCTGTCGTAAAAATTCCAAAAAACGGACTTGCTTCAGCAGCACAATCCTGGTGCTGTAGTTGTAGGAGATGTCTTAAACTGTCATCAGGAGTCCCGACAAAACCTAAAAATGGCATAAAATGCTTTTTTGGGGAAAACTTTTTTTTTACAAAAAAAAATTTAAAAAACGGTCTTGTTTCAGCAGCACAATTCTGGTGCTGTAGTTGTAGGAGATGTCTCAAAACGTCATCAGGAGTCCCGACTAAACCCGTAAATGTAAGAAAATGTAAAAAAATGCATATTTTACGAAAAACATTTTTTGCTAAAATGTCGTAAGGGGGGACCCTGTCGTAAAAATTCCAAAAAACGGACTTGCTTCAGCAGCACAATTCTGGTGCTGTAGTTGTAGGAGATGTCTTAAAACGTCACCAGGAGTCCCGACAAAACATAAAAATGGCATAAAATGCTTTTTTTGGGAAAACTTTTTGTTTACAAAAAAAAATTTAAAAAACGGTCTTGTTTCAGCAGCACAATTCTGGTGCTGTAGTTGCAGGAGATGTCTCAAAACGTCATCAGGAGTCCCGACTAAACCCGTAAATGTAAGAAAATGTAAAAAAATGCATATTTTACGAAAAAAAAATTTTGCTAAAATGTCGTAAGGGGGGACCCTGTCGTAAAAATTCCAAAAAACGGACTTGCTTCAGCAGCACAATTCTGGTGCTGTAGTTGTAGGAGATGTCTTAAAACGTCACCAGGAGTCCCGACAAAACATAAAAATGGCATAAAATGCTTTTTTTGGGAAAACTTTTTTTTTACAAAAAAAAATTTAAAAAACGGTCTTGTTTCAGCAGCACAATTCTGGTGCTGTAGTTGTAGGAGATGTCTCAAAACGTCATCAGGAGTCCCGACTAAACCCGTAAATGTAAGAAAATGTAAAAAAAATGCATATTTTACGAAAAACATTTTTGCTCAAATGTCGTAAGGGAGGACCCTGTCGTAAAAATTCCAAAAAACGGACTTGCTTCAGCAGCACAATTCTGGTGCTGTAGTTGTAGGAGATGTCTCAAAACGTCATCAGGAGTCCCGACTAAACCCGTAAATGTAAGAAAATGTAAAAAAAATGCATATTTTACGAAAAAAAAATGTTGCTAAAATGTCGTAAGGGGGGACCCTGTCGTAAAAATTCCAAAAAACGGACTTGCTTCAGCAGCACAATTCTGGTGCTGTAGTTGTAGGAGATGTCTTAAAACGTCACCAGGAGTCCCGACAAAACATAAAAATGGCATAAAATGCTTTTTTTGGGAAAACTTTTTTTTTACAAAAAAAAATTTAAAAAACGGTCTTGTTTCAGCAGCACAATTCTGGTGCTGTAGTTGTAGGAGATGTCTCAAAACGTCATCAGGAGTCCCGACTAAACCCGTAAATGTAAGAAAATGTAAAAAAATGCATATTTTACGAAAAACATTTTTTGCTAAAATGTCGTAAGGGGGGACCCTGTCGTAAAAATTCCAAAAAAACGGACTTGCTTCAGCAGCACAATTCTGGTGCTGTAGTTGTAGGAGATGTCTCAAAACGTCATCAGGAGTCCCTACAAAACCTAAAAATGGCATGAAATGCTTTTTTTTGGAAAACTTTTTTTCACAAAAAAAAATTCAAACAACAGACTTGCTTCAGCAGCACAATTCTGATGCTGTAGTTGTAGGAGATGTCTCAAAACGTCATCAGGAGTCCCGACTAAACCCGTAAATGTAAGAAAATGTAAGAAAATGCATTTTTTACGCAAAACATTTTTTGCTAAAATGTCGTAAGGGGGGACCCTGTCGTAAAAATTCCAAAAAACGGACTTGCTTCAGCAGCACAATTCTGGTGCTGTAGTTGTAGGAGATGTCTCAAAACGTCATCAGGAGTCCCGACTAAACCCGTAAATGTAAGAAAATGTAAGAAAATGCATATTTTACGAAAAACATTTTTTGCTAAAATGTCGTAAGGGGGGACCCTGTCGTAAAAATTCCAAAAAACGGACTTGCTTCAGCAGCACAATTCTGGTGCTGTAGTTGTAGGAGATGTCTCAAAACGTCATCAGGAGTCCCTACAAAACCTAAAAATGGCATGAAATGCTTTTTTTTGGAAAAGTTTTATTCACAAAAAAAATTTCAAAAAACAGACTTGTTTCAGCAGCACAATTCTGGTGCTGTAGTTGTAGGAGATGTCTCAAAACGTCATCAGGAGTCCCGACTAAACCCGTAAATGTAAGAAAATGTAAGAAAATGCATTTTTTACGCAAAACATTTTTTGCTAAAATGTCGTAAGGGGGGACCCTGTCGTAAAAATTCCAAAAAACGGACTTGCTTCAGCAGCACAATTCTGGTGCTGTAGTTGTAGGAGATGTCTTAAAACGTCATCAGGAGTCCCGACAAAACCTAAAAATGGCATAAAATGCTTTTTTTGGGAAAACTTTTTTTTTACAAAAAAAAATTTAAAAAACGGTCTTGTTTCAGCAGCACAATTCTGGTGCTGTAGTTGTAGGAGATGTCTCAAAAAGTCATCAGGAGTCCCGACTAAACCCGTAAATGTAAGAAAATGTAAAAAAATGCATATTTTACAAAAAACATTTTTTGCTAAAATGTCGTAAGGGGGGACCCTGTCGTAAAAATTCCAAAAAACGGACTTGCTTCAGCAGCACAATTCTGGTGCTGTAGTTGTAGGAGATGTCTCAAAACGTCATCAGGAGTCCCTACAAAACCTAAAAATGGCATGAAATGCTTTTTTTTGGAAAACTTTTTTTCACAAAAAAAAATTCAAAAAACAGACTTGCTTCAGCAGCACAATTCTGGTGCTGTAGTTGTAGGAGATGTCTCAAAACGTCATCAGGAGTCCCGACTAAACCCGTAAATGTAAGAAAATGTAAGAAAATGCATTTTTTACGCAAAACATTTTTTGCTAAAATGTCGTAAGGGGGGACCCTGTCGTAAAAATTCCAAAAAACGGACTTGCTTCAGCAGCACAATTCTGGTGCTGTAGTTGTACAGCACCAGAATTGAAATGTTGAGCATTTTGGCTCTTCCCGGGTCTTATGAAACTCAAACCCGGGTTGGTATTTTTGACAATATTTGGCATTTTTCACATTTTGGGCTGTTTTCCCCCTTTTCTTCCCCGCTTCTCTGTGCGTCATTCCTGGGTGTATTTTTGACTTTATTCCTCATTTGGGCCCTCCCCGGGACTTATGGAACTCAAACCCGGGTAGGTATTTTTGACAATATTGGGCATTTTTCACATTTTGGGCTGTTTTTGCCTTTTTCTTCCCCATTTCCCTGTACGTCATTTCTGTGTGTAATTTTTGCATTTTTCCTCATTTAGGCTCTAACCCTGACTTATGGAACTCAAACCCCGGGGAGGTATTTTCGACAACATTCTGCATTTTTCACATTTTGGGCTGTTTTTGTCTTTTTCTTCCCGGGTCACCTGTGCATCATCCCGGGGGTGTTTTTGACATTTTCCTCATGTTGGCTCTCCCTGGGCCTTGTGGAAGTCACTCCCCCTGAAGGGAATTTTAACCGTTTTCACCTTTTTCATATTTTCATGTGTTTTGACACCTAACACTACGGGTTAGTGTTTTCACACCTACCATTGTTCTCTTAATAATTTCACCTGATCAAACATTTTCTGACATTCCACACTACAAAATAACAAAAGTATATACTGATATTGTATCGGATAACATTTCAATATCGGCTCAGAATATGGGTAGTGTATCAGAAGTGAAAAAGTTCTATCGGGACACTTAAAGTAATGACAGATTTATGCCTTTGATTTGTTTTTGGCGACACCTCGTGGTCAATAGTTCATTAACTTAAGATCATGACTCAGGAAGTTGATTGATGTGGACACGTTTGTTACTGGATACTTTCTAAAACGTGTCTGCCTTGGAGACTTCGTACCGCTAAGTAATATTTATGTATGGGGGGTTACTTTTCACAGTAACGCATTACTTTTTGGTGTAAGTAACTGAGTTACTTTTGAAATAAGTGAAGTGTGAAGTGAATTATATTTATATAGCGCTTTTCTCTCGTGACTCAAAGCAATTTTACATAGTGAAACCCAATATCTAAGTTACATGTAAACCAGTGTGGGTGGGCACTGGGAGCAGGTGGGTAAAGTGTCTTGCCCAAGGACACAAGAGCAGTGACTGGGATGGCGGAAGTGGAGATTGTCAGGTTCAAACACCGAACCATCTATTAAACAAGACAAGAAGCAAGGAATCAAACAGGGACAGGATTCAATATAGCTCATGAGGAGAGCGCGTGGACCTGCACCCTCGTACAGTGTCACCCCACGCTCTGAGGAAAAAGTTCCCGTGCTTCCCCATTTTATTTGGGCATTCCCTGATTACATAGCTGAAGCTGCTTCTAAGTGGAGGGGTCACTATATGCAGCAGCCAAGCACTGGTTCATAAACAGTTAAAACAAAATGTGCTTGGAGCGGTGTCAGGTTTGCCCCTTCTCTGCTTGTCCGCCTTCGGCCCCTCCCTTGGCTGTACAGATCTGAAAAACAGACACTTCCACGGCGAGGCGCATTCCAGACACGCAGTGGAGATTTACAAGCTGTCCGTCTTTGCATGATAAAACAAAGACAGCTTTGTGAGCACAAGTGGATAGTAACAAGGGCAACCTGAACTACAAGCAAACAAGTTGTGTGATAACTTATATACAATTATTCTGACAGGGATCGAACCTGGAACCCTCAAGTTGCTGGCACGGCCACTCTACCAACCAAGCTATACCGCCCTCTCATCATCATCGGCGGTCACTCGAAGCGAATATGACGATCCTCCTGGTAGGGGGGTATCCCTTTATGGAGGATGCCTGTGCGTGACTTTGTTTAACGTGGGGAGACTGCTGCACAGATAGTCACCTCACGATCCTTTTTTTTTCTTTTTTTTTTTTTTCATAAAGAAATACAATCAGGTGTGCTTACGGACTGTATACCTGCAGACTGTATTGATCTATATTGATATATCATGTATATATTGTGTTTTTTATGTTGATTTAATAAATTTAAAAAAATAAAAATAAAATGTTTTTTTATTTTTTTTATTTCTTGTGCAGCCCGGTACCAATCGGTACCGGTCCGCGGCCCGGTGGTTGGGGACCACTGCTTTAACGGCACGTTTTCACTCATCGTAACGTGTCGTTTCACCGAGACTTCACATGTACGCCTTTACAAGTTTTCCCCAGCCACACAACTTCTGTAAAAGTTGCTCAAACACGATTGTGTTGGGGTTTTTTTTCCCCTTGAATACGAATATTTTTCACATGGCGGCCCCTGGGGGGGGCGGGAGGTCTACACGCTCTTTAATCGTCCTTCCGGTTCACTCGGGGTCTGAGAGACGCGACATTCTCCCGAAAATAATTACTCCTTCTGATAAAGCTCTTGCAAATTTGGACCGCAGGGAAGCGGCTCTCTGCCTTTATCATATCCACCATGTTGATACGCCAATATTCGTCATATTCTGGAACACTGCAAAAAGTCAGTGTTCAAAAACAAGAAAAAAAAATACAAAAATTAGGGGTATGTTACTTGAACTAGTTCAAGTTCAAGTTTCAAGTTTCAAGTTTATTCACAATACCATACAACAATTGCAATAGTAGTGAATATCATTTAAAGATATTGGTAAGTGAAAGGGTCCCCCAAATAAGCTAGAACAGTGGTCACCAACGCGGTGCCCGCGGGCACCAGGTAGCCCGTAAGGACCAGATGAGTAGCCCGCTGGCCTGTTCTAAAAATAGCTCAAATAGCAGCACTTACCAGTGAGCTGCCTCTATTTTTTACATTTTATTTATTTACTAGCAAGCTGGTCTCGCTTTGCTCGACATTTTTAATTCTAAGAGAGACAAAACTCAAATAGAATTTGAAAATCCAAGAAAATATTTTAAAGACTTGGTCTTCACTTGTTTAGATAAATTCATTAATTGTTTTACTTTGCTTCTTATAACTTTCAGAAAGACAATTTTAGAGAAAAAATACAACCTTAAAAATGGTTTTAGGATTTTTAAACACATATACCTTTTTTACCCTTTAAATTCCTTCCTCTTCTTTCCTGACCATTTAAATCAATGTTCAAGTAATTTTTTTTTTTTATTATTGTAAAGAATAATAAATACATTTGAATTCAATTCTTCATTTTAGCTTCTGTTTTTTTGGATGAAGAATATTTGTGATATATTTCTTCAAACTTATTATTATTAAAATTCCAAAAAATTATTCTGGCAAATCTAGAAAATCTGTAGAATCAAATTTAAATCTTATTTCAAAGTCTTTTGAATTTCTTTTGAAATTTTTGTTCTGGAAAATCTAGAAGAAATAATGATTTGTCTTTGTTAGAAATATAGCTTGGTCCAATTTGTTACATATTCTAACATGGATTTTAACCTATTTAAAACATGTCATCAAAATTCTAAAATTAATCTTAATCAGGAAAAATTACTAATGATGTTCCATAAATTATTTTTTTAATTTTTTCAAAAAGATTCAAATTAGCTAGTTTTTCTCTTCTTTTTTTTCGGTTGAATTGTAAATTTTAAAGAGTCGAAATTGAAGATAAACTATGTTTCAAAATTTTATTTTCATTTTTTTCGTGTTTTCTCCTCTTTTATAAAAAATGTTAGTGGCTAGCTAGTTAAAATGGGATATTGTGATTTCACAAGACTGTCTTAGAAGTGATCATTTGAAAATGTTCAATTTGAAAAATGTGCACTTAGAGAAAATATAAAAATAAAGTGTTGCATATTGATATTTATCTGTTTCTATATATATTTATTGTGAGAAATCATTAAGATGATCAGTGTTTCCACAAAGATAAATATCATTAATTATTAATAATAACATAGAGTTAAAGGTAAATTGAGCAAATTGGCTACTTCTGGCAATTTATTGAAGTGTGTATCAAACTGGTAGCCCTTCGCATTAATCAGTACCCAAGAAGTAGCTCTTGCTTTCAAAAAGGTTGGTGACCCCTGAGCTAGAAGAAGCTTTTGACAGGGGGTCCAGAGGACAGTTTATATATGGAATGATGAAAAATGGTAGCAAGCACTACAACTACAACAACAACAACAACAAAAAATCAAAAAAAAAATTTTTTTAAATAAACAACAACGCTATGGATAAACACAAGATGATAGTACTAAAGCATGCATACACATACACACATACATTCATTCGACCATGCAAAACCCAACAGTAGTCAACCCCACATGAGGCATTAGAGATAGGTGGTTAATAGGTAAGTTTTCAGTTTCTTTTTGAAGTTGGAGAATGGATACCGTATCTTAAGGCTCTCATTAAGCCGGTTCCAAATCTTAGGTCCCATGCATACAACACTTCGATCGGTACAAGCCAACTAAGCAAAATTATCTGCCAATAGAACAAGAAAATGTGGCTTGTCAAGACTTTCCAAAACAAGTCAAATTAGCTAACCTCAATGAACCCAAAAATACCTTAAAATAAGTATATTCTCACTAATAACAACTGTACTACTATGTGAGTATGTATTTTCTATTGTTTCATTGAAAATAAAACAGCAAAGTCCATTTGGCTGTCATGTTTTAATATGAGACACAATTGTGTCAAAGTCATGATTTTTCTTTTCATGCTTGAAATAAGAAATGATTACTTTAAACAAGTACTTTTATACTTGTGACACAGCTTTGCAACAGTTGATATTCTAGTTTCAAGCATGTTTTACTCAATATAGGTCATCAAATCTCAGCGACAAGCTGTAATATCTTACTGAGATCATTTAGGACCAAAACCCTTAAAACAAGTAAAACACTCTAACATAAAATCTGCTTAGTGAGAAGAATGATGTTATCAGACAGAAAATAAGCAAATATCACCCTTATTTGAAATATTTCATCTTACTTAGATTTCAGTTTTTGCAGTGTATGTAGCAGGAGTGCACAAAAGTGACGAGTTCATGCAGAAACACTAGAGAAGAAATGAATATAAGTCGAACATAACTGTTGTTGTTTTGACATGAATAAAGTGTGTTCTGACTGGATTGATAACGGGGAATATAACTTGTTGTACAAAAGCAGTGAAGTTGTCACGTTGTGTAAATGGTAAATAAAAACAGAATACAATGATTTGCAAATCCTTGTCAACTTATATTCAATTGAATAGACTGCAAAGACACGCAACTTAACGTTCGAACTGGAAAACGTTGTTATTTTTTTGCTCATTTGGGATTTGATGCCTGCAGGTTGTGAGTCATACCAAAGACTCTAAAAATGGGACCCATTGCCTCCCTGCTTGGCACTCAGCATCAAGGGTTGGAATTGGGGATTAAATCACCAAAAATGATTCCTGGGCGCGGCCACCGCTGCTGCTCACTGCTCCCCTCACCTCCCAGGGGGTGATCTAGGGTGATGGGTCAAATGCAGAGAATAATTTCGCCACGTATAGTGTGTGTGTGTGTGTGTGTGTGTGTGTGTGTGTGTGTGTGTGTGTGTGTGTGACAATCATTGGTACTTTAACATGTTTCAAAAAAGCTGGCACAAGTGGCAAAAAAAGACTGAGAAAGTTGAGGAATGCTCATCAAACATTTATTTGGAACATCTCACAGGTGAACAGGCTAATTGGGAACAGGTGGGTGCCATGATTGGGTATAAAAGCAGCTTCCATGAAATGCTGAGTCATTCACAAACAAGGATGGGGCGAGGGTCACCACTTTGTCAACAAATGCGTGCGCAAGTTGTTTAAAAACAACATTTCTCAACCAGCTATTGCAAGGAATTTAGGGATTTCACCATCTACGGTCCGTAATATCATCAAAGGGTTCGGAGAATCTGGAGAAATCACTGCACGTAAGCGATGATATTACGGACCTTCGATCCCTCAGGCGGCACTGCATCAAAAAGCGACATCAGTGTGTGAAGGATATCACCACATGGCCTCAGGAACACTTCAGAAAACCCCTGTCAGTCGCTACGTCTGTAAGTGCAAGTTGATACTCTACTATGCAAAGCCTAAGCCATTTTATCAACAACACCCAGAAACGCCGCCGGCTGCGGTGGGCCCGAGCTCATCTAAGATGGACTGATGCAAAGTGGAAAAGGGTTCTGTGGTCGGACGAGTCCACGTTTCAAATAGTTTTTGGATGCTAACGTTTTACGCTAGCATTTTCGCAAATGTTGTATGTTTACACCTATAAATAGTGCATTTTGGTATTTCCTCTTATCCGATCACGTGCTAACATGCTAATGTTTTTTGATAGCTTTTTAGCTCATTTTGTATGTCTTAAGCTAAAAATCAAGATTTTTTTTTTACGTGGCACCATCCTGCAAGTGTGCTAACATCTTTTTATATTAGCATGCTATTGTTTTTGTCAGGTTGTTAGCTAATTTTGTATGTTTACACCCGAAAATCATAATTTTTGATACTTGGCATCATCTTGGAAGTATGCTGACATTAGCTAATTTTGTAAGTTTTCACCTACAAATACTGCATTTTGGTTTTTCCTCTTATCCGTTCATGTGCTAGCATACAATTGTTAGCATTGTGCTAGCTTTTTAGGTAATTTTGTATGTTTATACCTAAAAAGCATGATTTTTTTATACTTGGCGCCATCTTGGAAGTATGCTAACATCCTTTATAGAACGTTTTACGCTAGCCTTTTCACAATTTTTGTATGTTTACACCTACAAATAGTGCAATTTGGTATTTCCTCTTATCCGATCACGTGCTAACATGCTAATGTTTTATCATTTTGTATGTTTTAACCTAAAAATCATGATTTATTTTTTTTTACGTGGCACCATCCCGGAAGTGTGCTAACCTCTTTTTATATTAGCATGCTATTGTTTTTGTCAGCTTTTTAGCTAATTTTGTATGTTTAAACCTGAAAATCATAATTTTTGATACTTGGCGTCATCTTAGAAGTATGCTACCATCTCTTATATTAGCATGCTGACATTAGCATGCTAACGTGCTCACGTGCTAACATGCTAATGTTTTTTGCTAGCTTGTTAGCTCATTTTGTATGTCTTAACCTAAAAATCATGATTTTTTTTTTTACGTGGCACCATCCTGCAAGTGTGCTAACATCTTTTTATATTAGCATGCTATTGTTTTTGTCAGCTTGTTAGCTAATTTTGTATGTTTACACCCGAAAATCATAATTTTTGATACTTGGCATCATCTTGGAAGTATGCTGACATTAGCTAATTTTGTAAGTTTTCACCTACAAATACTGCATTTTGGTATTTCCTCTTATCCGTTCATGTGCTAGCATACAATTGTTAGCATTGTGCTAGCTTTTTAGGTAATTTTGTATGTTTAAACCTAAAAAGCATGATTTTTTCATACTTAGCGTCATCTTGGAAGTATGCTAACATCCTTTATAGAACGTTTTACGCTAGCATTTTCACAATTTTTGTATGTTTACACCTACAAATAGTGCAATTTGGTATTTCCTCTTATCCGATCACATGCTAACATGCTAATGTTTTATCATTTTGTATGTTTTAACCTAAAAATCATGATTTATTTTTTTTTACGTGGCACCATCCTGGAAGTGTGCTAACCTCTTTTTATATTAGCATGCTATTGTTTTTGTCAGCTTTTTAGCTAATTTTGTATGTTTAAACCTGAAAATCATAATTTTTGATACTTGGCGTCATCTGAGAAATATGCTACCATCTCTTATATTAGCATGCTGACATTAGCATGCTAACGTTTTTTGCTAACTTTTAGCTAATTTTGTAGGTTTTCACCTACAAATACTGCATTTTGGTATTTCCTCTTATCCGTTCATGTGCTAGCATACAATTGTTAGCATTTTGCTAGCTTTTTAGGTCATTTTGTATGTTTAAACCTAAAAAGCATGATTTTTTTTATACTTGGCGCCATCTTGGAAGTATGCTAACATTCTTTATAGAACGTTTTACGCTGGCATTTTCGCAATTTTTGTATGTTTACACCTACAAATAGTGCATTTTGGTATTTCCTCTTATCCGATCACATGCTAGCATGCTAATATTTTATTGTTTTGTATGTTTTAACCTAAAAATCATGATTTTTCTTTACGTGGCACCATCCTGCAAGTGTGCTAACCTCTTTTTATATTAGCATGCTATTGTTTTTGTTAGCTTAAGAGCTAATTTTGTATGTATAAACCTAAAAATCATGATTTTTGATACTTGGCGTCATCTTAGAAGTATGCCAACGTCTCATATATTAGCATGCAGACATTAGCATGCTAACGTTTTATGCCAACTTTTAGCAAGTTTTGTAGGTTTTCACCTACAAATACTGCATTTTGGTATTTCCTTTTATCCGTTCATGTGCTAGCATACAATTTTTAGCATGCTACCTTTTTTGCTAGCTTTTTAGGTATTTTTTTTTTGTTTGAACCTAAAAAGCATGATTTTTTTATACTTGGCGCCATCTTGGAAGTATGCTAACATCTTTTATAAGAAGCATGCTGACGTTAGCATGCTAACGTTTTACGCTAGCATTTTCACAAATGTATGTTTATACCTACAAATAGTGCATTTTGGTATTTTCTCTTATCCGATCACATGCTAATGTTAGCATATTAGCATCTTCGCTCATTTTGTATGTTTTAACCTAATAACCATGATTTTTTTTCTTTACGTGGCACCGTACTGGAAGTGTGCTAACCTCTTGTTGTATTAGCATGCTATTGTTTTTGTCAGCTTTTTAGCTAATTTTGTATGTTTAAACCTAAAAATAATGATTTTTGATACTTGGCGCCACTTGACGATTTTATGGGTAGAAAATAATCTATTATTATTCCGCCGTAGAAGTTTGGCAGCCCACAGTTCTAATCCGATCAAAACCGGTCAGGTATCAAAACGTTCGGCTCGACCGGGAATTGTGAGCTGCCACCCAAAATATCCCGGATTACCCAAAATTCTCGGTTTTCTGGGACGTTTTGCCCATTGAAAATGAACGGACCAATTGTCAAACATGCATATCTCCCACATTTATTTCCCGATTCCAACCGTTCCACCATCCACACGCTCCGCTCACCTTGGACAATCAAAAGACCATTTTCCAAGGTCGAAAAGTTTCCAAAAATTCCTGTTCCTACCAGCTCGTAGTGGGAGGAGCCTATTGGCGAAAACTGCTCGAAAACTGCCCAATCTGTCATTTCTGCACTTTAGGTGATCAGAGACTAAAACTGATGGGTGATCATAAACTGCAAAATACGTTTTGAAAAATGACAGGAAGTGGGCGTGGCATGGCGCCAAACTTTGTTTTCATGGTTCGCCACAAAACACGAAACATTGAAGTGAATTGTATTTATATAGCGCTTTTCTCTAGTGACTCAAAGCGCTTTTACATAGTGAAACCCAATATCTAAGTTACATTTAAACTATTGTGGGTGGCACTGGGAGCAGGTGGGTAAAGTGTCTTGCCCAAGGACACGACGGCAGTGACTAGGATGGAGGAAGCGGGGATCGAACCTGGAACCCTCAAGTTGCTGGCTCTACCAACCGAGCTATACCGCCCTAATAAATCTGGATCCTGATTGCTACAAAATGATGATGACAGACTGAAGTGGTTTTATTTTCTTTCATTACATTTGTTATTTATTTAATTTAAATTCAATTAAATCAAAAAGTAATTAAATTCAATTAAATCAAATTTAAAAAAGTGTTTAATTTAATTAAATCAAATTTAAAAAAAAAACAATTTAATTTAATTAAATCAACTGGCGTGACCCTGCTCGCAGATTTAATTCACATTATTTCCAATGGAGATTTTTTCTTTTTTTTTTTCTCTCAGCTTCTGTACAATTCAGTCTTCCGGAAAAGATTACTCAAAAAACAAAGGGACATGAGGTAGGGGGATTCATCTGGACCCGTTTGTCGCGGTTTACCTGGCACATGAAATGTGACAGGGGATGGAGGGATTTTTCAAATTGACTGTGTGTCGGTTTTAAAAGTGCTCCCCCTCTGGTCAGCATATGAAATAACAAGTGTGTGTAAGAAATTGAAATGCGCCCCCTTTGGCCAATTTTTTCTTTTTGTTTTAATAAATAAATATGTATATAGAGATTTACTGTAATAACTTGAAATAAATAATGAAGATTAAAAACCAATTACAAACAAAAAATTAACAAAAGCAGTCTTTTTCTCACAATGTGTCGACTTTTTTCTTATAAAATTGGGAACTATTTCTCATATTCTTTCTGTTTCTGTAATATTGCAATATTTTCTCGTAAAATTATGACTTTTTTTTTATGTAAAAACTATTACTTTTTAATGCAAAATGGTGACATTTGTCATGACTTTCATCACAATATCGCCAATTTTTTTTGTTGTCGTAAAATAGTGACGTTTTTTTGGAGTAAAATTATGACTTTTGATGCACTGTCCACTTTATGGCAGCAGAGTGTCAAAATGCGGCGTCGGTTGCTATGGAGAGTGGCGCTTTCCATCATTTTCAGCAATTGTTCCCTCCTGTACACTGATTACTGCTCGTGTAATGGCGCCCCTTAAAGTGACAGTAACGCCTTCCTGTTCCCTCTCTATGAGGTGTCTTATTTGAGTTTGGTTAGCTTATTTTTACACTTTTACAGACGTTGCATGAACAATGGCGAAAGTGATCGACGCAGCTCAGAGACGTGAACTTTTTGTCTCCTGCTGAGCTTTTCTTCCGTCCTCCCATGGCTGGTATCAATTTGACAAGTTGTTGTCACAGATGGGTCTCATCAGCACCGCCGAGGAGGACTTTTCCCGGGCGATCACACCTCCGAGCCGCTCAGAGACGACGTGCCAACATATGTTGTTGACTCCTGCTTGTTTTCGGCGGCGTCGGGAAAGTGGTGTGGCGTGACGAGACGGCGACGCAAAGCATGGCGGGGTGTAAATAAACATCAACACGGTTGCCGGGGATACAAACACATTGGTGGCGGCTGTGCACAGCATGGGTGTGTGTGTGTGTGTGTGTGTGTGTGTGTGTGTGTGTGTGTGTGTGTGTGTGTGTGTGTGTGTGTGTGTGTGTGTGTGTGTGTGTGTGTGTGTGTGTGTGTGTGTGTGTGTGTGTGTGTGTGTGTGTGTGTGTGTGTGTGTGTGTGTGTGTGTGTGTGTGTGTGTGTGTGTGTGTGTGTGTGTGTGTGTGTGCGTGTCAAACGGTCATACCGCTGAGATCAGTGGGAAGCTGATGTCAACTTCACGGGGTTACAAAAAGTTTGGAGGCACTTTTTTGGAGGCGGTACTGATCCATTTGTAATCTTTGTAAGAATACAACTAATATAATCACACTAGTGTTGTCCCGATACCAAAATGTATTTCGATACCTTTGTAAATAAAGAGGACCACAAAAAATGGCATTATTGGCTTTACTTTATCAAAAAATCTTAGGGTACATTAAACATGTGTTTATTATTGCACTTTAGTCCTTAAATAATAGTATAGTGAACATACTAGACAACTTGTCTTTTAGTAGTAAGTAAACAAACAAAGGCTCCTAATTAGTCTGCTGACGTATGCAGTAACATATTGTGTCATTTATTTACCTATTATTTTGTCAACATTATGCCGAACATGCTCCTCTGCTCGCAAAACACGACGCGCCGTCATGCCCAGGAACCGGTACTTTTCAAACAGAGTATAATACCGTTTTTGATTCATTAGTACCGCGATACTATACTAGTACCGGTATACCGTGCAACCCTAAATCCCACTAATATGCATGGAAAGTTTGTTTTGAATTGTTGACCTTAACAGTTTCAAGGTATCGAACTCTGAGAGTGCGGGTACTTTCCTGGCCCGCCTGCAGTCCAGACCTGTCTCCCATCGAAAATGTGTGGCGCATTATGAAGCGTAAAATACGACAGCGGAGACCCCGGACTGTTGAACGACTGAAGCTCTACATAAAACAAGAATGGGAAAGAATTCCACTTTCCAAAGCTTCAACAATTAGTTTCCTCAGTTCCCAATTGTTTATTGAGTGTTGTTAAAAGAAAAGGTGATGTAACACAGTGGTGAACATGCCCTTTCCCAACTACTTTGGCACAGGTTGCAGCCATGAAATTCTAAGTTAATTATTATTTGCAAAAAAAAAAAAAAAAGTTTATGAGTTTGAACATCAAATATCTTGTCTTTGTAGTGCATTCAATTGAATATGGGTTGAAAAGGATTTGCAAATAATCGTATTCTGTTTATATTTACATCTAACACAATTTCCCAACTCATATAGACAAGTGGTAGAAAATTAATTATTAATCTACTTGTTCATTTACTGTTAATATCTGCTTATTTTCTCTTTTAACATGTTCTATCTACACTTCTGTTAAAATGTAATCATCACTTATTCTTCTGTTGTTTGGATACTATACATTAGTTTTGGATGATACCACAAATGTAAGTATCGATCCGATACCAAGTAGTTACAGGATCATACATTGGTCATATTCAAAGTCCTCATGTGTCCAGGGACATATTTCCCAACATAATATGAAATAATTTTTTTTAAAGGAAAAAATATCGATGTAATCACAGTAGTATCGACTAGATACACTATTGTACTTGGTATCATTACAGTGGATGTCAGGTGTAGATCCACCCATGGTGTTTGTTTACATTGTGACGCCGGTGAGCTATCGTGTCCTCCTACGGTGTGTAGTGAAGCATGTTTAGCTATTCCTCGTCCTGCAGTGATAATGATACTTCTAAGAAACGTACTTTATTTGTCGCCGTGGAGGCGAGGATTAGTGATTTAGAAGTAGCTAAAACACTGCCGACTGCGGATGGATGTTAGATTAGTCTTAAAGCACCTCTTCCTGAGGGCGTTTCAGTGTTATAACTTCACCTTTATCTTGAGTTTTTAAGCCAAAATGCGTCGGTTCTCCCTTTTCTGTCTACACACTGTGTCTGCTTGTAAGTACTCAGTGTGTGTGCGCTGCCGAACATGCTCATCTGCTCAAACAGAGTATAGTACCGTTTTTGATTCATTAGTACCGCGATACTATACTAGTACCGGTATACCGTGCAACCCTAAATCCCACTAATATGCATGGAAAATTTGTTTTGAATTGTTGACCTTAACAGTTTCAAGGTATCGACCTCTGACCTCAATAAAACTTACATACATGCATTCTCATATTAGGAATGTAATTTTAATGTTGATGATGTGCATTATTTAAAAATTTTTTAAAAAGAATGAAGTCCTTGTTTATCGCAACTATTTTCCCTAAAATACGCATTGATGCTACAAAGTGCGCTTTATCCGATTACTTGATTAATCGTAAGGAATCTGGCAGCAGTAAGGCTTCAATTAAATTTGAAAGTCAGCTCATATGCTGCTGTTCTGTTGGCAACATAAGTCATTAAGGCTTAGAATTAAACAGAGTGCAGCATTTACTGATATGACCCAATGCAAACAACATTCCCTAGTCATGGTGAAAAAAAAAAAAAAAAAATCCAACCAACACAAAATGCAAGCAGACATGGTCACACATAACACAATGTAGCTTCATTTGTGGATATTATGACAAAACATCCGTGCACCATGGAAAATGTCACAATTAAACCCATTTAAATCCATTACAAAGCATGACGGGAAAAATGCAAAAACTATATTTACACTTTAGCTGCATGATATTTCTGAAAGATGACAACATTTTAAGGAGGTTGTCATGGAAGTAAACAACGTAGGAATCCAATTTTCACATACTCTTAATATCCAATTATATTAATTATTAGTTATATATCCATTATATTAATATAATATGTACACACAAAACGTGTATATATATATATATATATATATATATACAGATATACATATATATATGTATATATATATATATACATATATATATATATATATATATATATATATATATATATATATATATATATATATATATATATATATATATATATATATATATATATACATATATATATACATATATACTGTATATATATATATATATATATATATATATATATATATATATATATATATATATATATATATATATATATATATATATATATATACACATATATACAAACCCAGTTTCCATATGAGTTGGGAAATTGTGTTAGTGGTAAATATAAACGGAATACAATAATTTGCAAATCATTTTCAACCCATATTCAATAATCATTAGCTTTAGAATTTGATGCCAGCAACACGTGACAAAGAAGTTGGGAAAGGTAGGCAATAAATACTGATAACGTTGAGGAATGCTCATCAAACACTTATTTGGAACATCCCACAGGTGTGCAGGCTAATTGGGAACAGGTGGGTGCCATGATTGGGTATAAAAACAGCTTCCCAGAAAATGCTCAGTCTTTCACAAGAAAGGATGAGGCGAGGTACACCCCTTTGTCCACAACTGCGTGAGCAAATAGTCAAACAGTTTAAGAACAACGTTTCTCAAAGTGTAATTGCAAGAAATTTAGGGATTTCAACATCTACGGTCCATAATATCATCAAAAGGTTCAGAGAATCTGAAGAAATTACTCCACGTAAGCGGCATGGCCGGAAACCAACATTGAATGACCGTGACTTTCGATCCCTCAGACGGCACTGTATAAAAAAACGACATCAGTGTGTAAAGGATATCACCACATGGGCTCAGGAACACTTCAGAAAACCACTGTCAGTAACTACAGTTGGTCGCTACATCTGTAAGTGCAAGTTAAAACTCTCCTATGCAAGGCGAAAACCATTTATCAACAACACCCAGAAACGCCGTCGGCTTCGCTGGGCCTGAGCTCATCTAAGATGGACTGATGCAAAGTGGAAAAGTGTTCTGGGGTCTGACGAGTCCACATTTCAAATTGTTTTCGGAAATATTCGACATTGTGTCATCCGGACCAAAGGGGAAGCGAACCATCCAGATTGTTATCGACGCAAAGTGTAAAAGCCAGCATCTGTGATGGTATGGGGGTGCATTAGTGCCCAAGACATGGGTAACTTACACATCTGTGAAGGCACCATTAATGCTGAAAGGTACATACAGGTTTTGGAACAACATATGTTGCCATCCAAGCAACGTTACCATGGACGCCCCTGCTTATTTCAGCAAGACAATGCCAAGCCACATTTAGCACTTGTTACAACAGCGTGGCTTCTTTAAAAAAGAGTGCGGGTACTTTCCTGGCCCGCCTGCAGTCCAGACCTGTCTCCCATTGAAAATGTGTGGTGCATTATGAAGCCTAAAATACGACAGCGGAGACCCCGGACTGTTGAACGACTGAAGCTTTACATAAAACAAGAATGGGAAAGAATTCCACTTTCCAAAGCTTCAACAATTAGTTTCCTCAGTTCCAAATCGTTTATTGAAAGTTGTTAAAAGAAAAGGCCATGTAACACAGTGGTGAACATGCCCTTTCCCAACAACTTTGGCACGTGTTGCAGCCATGAAATTCTAAGTTAATTATTATTTGCAAAAAAAATAAAGTTTATGAGTTTGAACATCAAATATCTTGTCTTTGTAGTGCATTCAATTGAATATGGGTTGAAAAGGATTTTCAAATCATTGTATTCCGTTTATATTTACATCTAACACAATTTCCCAACTCATATGGAAACGGGGTTTGTATATATATATACACAATACATACATACATACATACACACATATATATATATATATATATATATATATATATTTATATATATATATATATATATATATATATTTATATATATATATATATATATTTATATATATATATATATATATATATATATATATATATATATATATATATATATATATATATATACACACATATATATACATATATATATATATATATATATATATATATATATATATACACACTACCATTCAAAAGTTTGGGGTCACATTAAAATGTCCTTTTTTTTGAAGGAAAAGCATTGTACTTTTCAATGCAGATAACTTTAAACTAGTCTTAACTTTAAAGAAATACACTCTATACATTGCTAATGTGGTAAATGACTATTCTAGCTGCAAATGTCAGATTTTTGGTGCAATATCTACATAGGTGTATAGAGGCCCATTTCCAGCAACTATCACTCCAGTGTTCTAATGGTACAATGTGTTTGCTCATTGGCTCAGAAGGCTTATTGATGATTAGAAAACCCTTGTGCAATCATGTTCACACATCTGAAAACAGTTTAGCTCGTTACAGAAGCTACAAAACTGACCTTCCTTTGAGCAGATTGAGTTTCTGGAGCATCACATTTGTGGGGTCAATTAAACGCTCAAAATGGCCAGAAAAAGAGAACTTTCATCTGAAACTCGACAGTATATTCTTGTTCTTAGAAATGAAGGCTATTCCACAAAATTGTTTGGGTGACCCCAAACTTTTGAACGGTAGTGTATATATATATTGTCTCTCCAGCTTCACCCCCGTGGGAGCGTCTTTAAGTGGCCATGACTTGGAGTGTCTGCAGCTTGATGCACGTGTCCAAGTGTGGCGATTCCATCATTTCTGCCGGCGCTTGTATTGCTGAATCTCCTCATGGCGTGTTTATCGCTGTTATTTCCACGACGGAGGAGCCTGAACGCGACTGCCATGCATCACCAAAAAGGCGAAAGAAAACACCGCAGTCAGACTTGAGTCGGACTTTACGGGGGCCATCCTTCATTAGCCAGGGATGTTCCTACAAGTTATGAGACGTAACGCGGCAGGAGAGAGGATTCGTCTTCATATTCCAGGCACACCCGGCCAACAAACCTTTGCCAAGAAGGGCCTCTCGCCAGGTTTCAAGGACGGGGGGGAAAAAAAATAACTTCTGAGATTGTTCGATGCTCTCAGTCAGTAAATCACATCAAGGTTGTTCACCAGTAAACAACATATCAGAAATCAGGCCATGGACCCCCACGGGGGCCACACCAACAATAGCAAACACAAATAGAACAGATGCAAAACAAAATCACGAGCTGGCACATGACCCGTAATCCCTCGGGATGAAGTAATCTGAGCGAATATGCATTTGGATTATCAGTCCGCGGAGCTCTAATCTGAAACGCCTCTCCGTCCAGAGTTAGACAAGTCGGGAGGATCACTTTTTTATTTATTTTATTATTCTAACAAGCTTCGAAAGCGTGCTAGCGGCCATTAAGTCTGGAGTTTGTGGTCACGAGTTGACATGCAGTTGAATGAATGAAATCAGTTTACTTCAACCATTTTGTGTGACCAATTTAACAGCACAGATTATACATATTAACAATCGTATATACACACACAAAAAGAAAAAGAATGACCGAAAAAGAAATAGGCTGAAGCCATGGTTTATACACTATATTGCCAAAAATTTGGCCAGCTGCCTTGACTCACATATAACTTGAAGTGCCATCCCATTCCTAACCTGTAGTGCTCAATATGATGTCGGTCCACCTTTTGCAGCTATTACAGCTTCAACTCTTCTGGGAAGGCTGTCCACAAGGTTGCGGGGTGTGTTTATAGGAATTTTCTAGAGATAATGGCTTTTTTGCCGATATCCGATATTGTCCAACTCTTAATTACCGATTCCGATATCAACCGATACCGATATATACAGTCGTGGAATTAACAAATTATTATGCCTAATTTTGTTGTGATGCCCCGCTGGATGCATTAAACCAGTGGTCCCCAACCACCGGGCCGCACAAGAAGTTAAAAAAAAAAAAAAAAAATTTTTTTTTTTTTTTTTAATTAAATCAACATAAAAAACACAATATATACATTATATATCAATATGAATCAATACAGTCTGCAGGGATACAGTCCGTAAGCACACATGATTGTATTTCTTGATGACAAAAAAAATAAAAAAAAATAAAAAAAAGGTTTTACTACCCCACCCCACCCAAAAAGGTTGGGGACCACTGCATTAAACCATGTAACAAGGTTTTCCAAAATAAATCAACTCAAGTTATGGAAAAAAAATGCCAACATGGCACTGCCATATTTATTATTGAAGTCACAAAGTGCATTATCTTTTTTAACATGCCTCAAAACAGCAGCTTGGAATTTGGGACATGCTCTCCCTGAGAGAGCATGAGGAGGTTGAGGTGGGCGGGCTTGGGTGGGCGGGGTTGAGGTGGGACGGGGGTAGGGGGTAGCGGGGGGTGTATATTGTAGTGTCCCGGAAGAGTTAGTGCTGCAAGGGGTTCTTGGTATTTGTTCTGTTGTGTTTATGTTGTGTTACGGTGCGGATGTTCTCCCGAAATGTGTTTGTCATTCTTGTTTGTTGTGGGTTCACAGTGTGGCGCATATTTGTAACAGTGTTAAAGTTGTTTATACGGTCACCCTCAGTGTGACCTGTATGGCTGTTGACCAAGTATGCCTTGCATTCACTTGTGTGTGTGAAAAGCCGTAGATATTATGTGACTGGGCCGGCCCGCAAAGGCAGTGCCTTTAAGGTTTATTGGCGCTCTGTACTTCTCTCTACATCCGTGTACACAGTGGTGTTTTAAAAAGTCATAAAACCGATACGATAATTTTGAAACCGATACCAATAATTTCCAATATTACATTTTAAAGCATTTATTGGCCGATAATATCAGACATCCCTAGAATTTTCCACCATTCTGTCAGGTTCAAACACTGATGACATCTATTAAACAAGACAAGAAGCAAATAATTAAACAGAGACAGAATTAAATTTGGCTCAATTTGAGGAGAGACGCCTGGACACTGTACCCTTTCAGCACACTCTGGCAAAAGATTGTACGCCACCTCTTTTATTTGGACTTTCCCTGACTACATGGCAACAGCTGTTTCTAAGGGGCGTGGGTCGTAAACAGCCATCGCCTTTGGTTACAGAACAGTTCAAAAGAAAAAGTCGTAAACAGTTCGCAGAAAAGGTCGTTAAACAGTTCAAAGAAGCGGTGCCCGGAGGGGAGTCTGGTCCTGCTTCCTCTTCGCTTTTGTAGTTCTTGGGTCAAGACAATATCCTTCTGTTGATTACAATACATGAAAGAAACAGAACACCTTCATGTTGCTTCCCCCCCTACACAGTGGAGTTTTACAAGCCTTCTTCTTGGTAGGTTCAAAGACAGCTTTTGTCTTCTCGCCGGGAACTCACTTCAACACAAAGTATTGTGATAACTTATATACAATTATTAAGACAATTCTTCCAAAAGCGCATTGGTGAGGTCACACACTAATGTTGATCGAGAAGGCCTGGCTCTCAGTCTCCGTTGTAATTCATCCAAAAGGTGTTATATCGGGTTCAGGTCAGGACTCTGTGCAGGCCAGTCAAGTTGATCCACACCAGACTCTGTCATCCGTGTCTCTATGGACCTTATTTTGTGCACAGTCATGTTGGAAGAGGAAGGGGCCCGCTCCAAACTGTTCCCACAAGGTTGGGAGCATGGAATTGTCCAACATGTTTTGGTATCCTGGAGCATTCAAAGTTCCTTTCACTGGAACTAAGGGGCCAAGCCCAACTCCTGAAAAACAACCCCACACCATAATTGCTCCTCCACCAAATTTCACACTCGGCACAATGCAGTCCCAAATTTCCTGTTCTCCTGGCAACCTCCAAACCCAGACTCGTCCATCAGATTTCCAGATGGAAAAGTGTGATTCATCACTCCAGAGAAGGCGTCTCTACTGCTCTAGAGTCCAGTGGCGACGTGCTTTACACCACTGCATCCCACACTTTGCATTGGACTTGGTAATGTATGGCTTAGATGCAGCTGCCCGGCCATGGAAACCCATTCCATGAAGCGCTCTGCGTACTGTACGTGGGCTAATTGGAAGGTCACATGAAGTTTGGAGCTCTGTAGCAACCGACCTCTTTGCACTATGCGCTTCAGCATCCGCTGACCCCTCTCTGTCAGTTTACGTGGCCTACCACTTGGTGGCTGAGTTGCTGTTGTTCCCAAACTCTTCCATTTTCTTATAATAAAGCCGACAGTTGACTTTGGAGTATTTAGGAGCAAGGACATTTCACCACTGGTTTTGTTGCACTTCCTTCAAGTCTTCTCCTGAACAATATACATGTGTATCATCTGCAGACATAATACATTTAAATTTAATTTATTCATGTTGTTCCCTTAATGCGGGGGGTGGGGGGGGGGGGGGGTCTGCAACATGTGGCTCTATAGCACAAACCTCCCTAATTGTTAGAAATCCCACTGTATTAAACATGCTTCACTGATTAATGTATTTGGCGAGCGTCATTTTGTCCGACTAATTTTGGTGCTCCTTGAACTCACCGTAGTTTGTTTACATGTATAACTTTCTTCAACAATGCCAGAGAAGTAAATAAACAAGTAGGTTAATAATTCAATCTACTTGTTTATTTATGGTTAATATCACTTCTGTTAAAAATGTAATAATCATTTATTCTTCTGTTGTTTGATACTTTACATTAGTTTTGGATGATACCACACATTTAGGTATCGATCCGATACCAAGTAGTTACAGGATCATACATTGGTCATATTCAAAGTCCTCATGTGTCCAGGGACATATTTCCTGAGTTCATAAATAATAAAAAATGACCAAAGATTTTTTTGAGATAATAAAAAATATCAATGTAACCATTGTAGTATCGACTCTTTATGGTTTTTGTAATTGGTATTGGTACAGTTGATGTCTGTATAAATCCAATCATGGCATTTGTTTACATTGAGGAGTGCTAGCTTGTTGTTAGCGGTGAACAGGCTAATTGTGAACAGGTGGGTGCCATGATTGGGTATAAAAGCAGCTTCTGTGAAATGCTCAGTCATTCACAAACAAGGATGGGGCGAGGGTCACCACTTGGTCTACAAATGCGGGAGCAAATTGTTGAACAGTTTAAGAACCAGCTGTTGCAAGGAATTTAGGGATTTCACCATCTACGGTCCGTAATATCAAAAAGTTTAGAGAATCTATAAAAAATCACTGCACGTAAGCCATGGACCTTCGATCCCTCAGGCGCTACTGCATCAAAAGCGACATCAGTGTGTAAAGGATATCACCATTTGGGCTCATGAACACTTCATTAAACCACTGTCAGTAACTACAGTTGGTCGCTATATCTGTAAGTGCAAGTTAAAACTCTACTACGCAAAGCCAAAGCCATTTATCAACAACACCCAGAAACGCCGCCAACTTTGCTCATCTAAGATGGACTGATGCAAAGTGCAAAAGTGTTCTGTGGTCTGACGAGTCCACATTTCAAATTGTTTTTGGAAACTGTGGACGTCGTGTCCTCCGGACCAAAGAGGAAAAGAACCATCCGGATTGTTATAGGCGCAAAGTTGAAAAGCAAGCATCTGTGATGGTATGGGGGTGAATTTGTGCCCAAGACATGGGTAACTTACACATCTGTGAAGGCACCATTAATGCTGAAAGGTACATACAGGTTTTGGAGCAACATATGTTGCCATCCAAGCAACGTTACCATGGACGCCCCTGCTTATTTCAGCAGGACAATGCCAAGCCACGTGTTACAACAGCGTGGCTTCATAGTAAAAGAATGTGGGTACTAGACTGGCCTGCCTGTAGTCCAGACCTGTCTCCCATTGAAAATGTGTGGTGCATTATGAAGCCTAAAATACCACAACAGAGACCCCCGGACTGTTGAACAACTTAAGCTGTACATCAAGCAAGAATGGGAAAGAATTCCACCCGAAAAGCTTCACAAATGTGTCTCCTCAGTTCCCAAACGTTTACTGAGTGTTGTTAAAAGGAAAGGCCATGTAACACAGTGGTAAAAATGCCGCCGTGACAACTTTTTTGCAATGTGTTGCTGCCATTAAATTCTAAGTTAATGATTATTTGCAAAAAAAAATAAGTTTCTCAGTTGGAACGTTAAGTATCTTGTCTCTGCAGTCTATTCAATTGAATATAAGTTGAAAAGGATTTGCAAATAATACCTGGGATTTATATAGCGCTTTTCAAATCATTGTATTCTGTTTTTATTTACCATTTACACAACGTGCCAACTTCACTGGTTTTGGGTTTTGTACCTTTCACTTTGTATCAGTGAAGTTATTTTTTTTTTACGTTGGGGCTTCACATGACAGGAGTGTGGTGCTCTGGCTCCCTCTAGTGTTGACAAAGTTAAACAACAGTGGATGAAGATCAAAGACGGAAACAGCAATACTGGTAAAACCTTTTTATTATTAATTTATTTTAAATGTAGACTTTTGTAGGCAGAATAAACAATACATGTAAGGGTTTTTCATCCTAATTTAAACAGTATTTGAGTTTTAGAAAGGAGGCCAAGGTGAGAATGGCAGCAGTTCTTTCATGTCACTTGTTGCCATCTTTGCCCGCCTTGTGGTTGCTCTTGTCTCGCGGTACACGCCCCATGTTGTAAAACTCCATGTTGGGCCGCATGTCAGTGAGGTGGGCGAGCCGGTTCGACATGGCGAAGAAGGCGGCGATGGCGGCGATGTCCCAGGCGTCCTCGCGGTCGAAGCCCGCGTCCTCCAAGGACTTAAAGTGCTGCTCGGTGATGGTGTCGGCGCGGCACACGGCCAGGGCGAAGTCCAGCATGGCGCGCTCTCTGGGTCCCAGCGCCGCGTTCTCGTAGTTGATGGCCACCTGGGTGAGGGCGGTCATGAAGATATTGTCATCTCTAGAAATAAGCGTGTCACGCGACAACTGCTGAAAGAAATCAAACTGAACAGACTAGTTTTACGTTCGAATTCCACAAGAGGATTAAGTTGTGGGAGAGTCAGACAGGAAGTACACACTTTAGCACAATCCTCACATTCCAGCAACTCCTTTTATTGAAGTTCATCTTCTTAACTAGAAGAGGCAATTCCTGAAGGAATTGCGTGTGAATGTTCCAATGCTGAAGTTGAACTGAAATGCTGACAGAATGTAGTATGAATGTAAGAATAGTTGGAATGGTTTGAATGTGGAAGAGTTTGGATTTCTAGGAAAACCAGAATTTGGTTTGAATGTCTAGGATGAGTTTAAGGTGGAATGGTTTGAATCGATTGAAAATGTGGGAATTGTGGAAGTTTGAAAAATGGCTAATTCATATTGAATGGGGGGAAAAAAAAGGAATTATGGGAAATCTGGGAATTTTTTTTAGAATTGTTGAAGTAGAGCACAGAATTCCTGAATGGTTTGAATAAAATTAAAAATGTGGGAATTGTGGAACTTTTAAGAATTTCCCATTGATTTCAATGGGAATTTCCAAAAAAATTGGGAATTTTGGGAAAAGCGGGAATTTTTTTGGAAATGGTAAAAAAAAACAAACTTGAATGGTCTGAATGGGTTGAAATGGTTGGTGTTGGAATTTTTCAAATCTGTCGAGAAATGTTGAAGTAGTGACACCTTGAATTGAGAAATGGTGTTAAGGAATTCCTGGAATTTCGGGAATTACCAGGATTTTTTCCAGTTCAAAAAACAACTTTGTTTTTTGTCCTGATTAAGAGGAATGATTTGACGTTCAAACGGTTGAAGTGGGTTGAAAAATGTGGGAGTAGTCGCCAGAAAAAAGGGTGGAAATACGGCTTTGGAAAACCAGAAATTCTGGAAAATCCTGGAATTATTTTGAACTTGGAAATAGGGTAGTTTCAATTTCCAGGATGGTGGAATATGTTGAAGGTGGAATGGTTTGAATTGATTGAAAAATGTGAGAATTGTGGAAGTTTGAAAAATGGCCAATTCATTTTGAATGAGGAAAATGGGAAAAAAATAATAATAATAATAATTTTGGGAAATCCGGGAATTTTTTATAGAGTTGTTGAAGTAGAGCACACAATTCCTGAATGGTTTGAATAAGATGAAAAATGTGGGAATTGTGGAACTTTGAAGAATTCTCCATTGATTTCAATGGGAATTTCCAAAAAATTGGGGAATTTTGGGGAAAATGGTAAAAAAACAAACTTGAATGGTCTGAATGAGTTGAAATGGTTGGTGTTGGAATTTTTCAAATCGGTCGAGAAATGTTGAAGTATTAACACGTTGAATTGACAAATGGTGTTACGGAATTCCTGGAATTTCGGGAATTTTTCCAGTCCAAAAAACAACTTGTTTTTTGTCCTGATTAAGAGGAATGATTTGACGTTGAAACGGTTGAAGTGGGTTGAAAAAGTGGGAGGAGTAGTCGCCAGAAAAAAGGGTGGAAATACGACTTTGGAAAACCAGGAATTCTGGAAAATCCTGGAATTATTTTGAACTTGGAAATAGGGTAGTTTGAATTTCCAGGATGGTGGAATATGTTGAAGGTGGAATGGTTTGAATCGATTGAAAAATGTGGAAGTTTGAAAAATGGCCAATTCATTTTGAATGAGGAAAATGGAAAAAAAAAAAAAAAAGAATTTTGGGAAATCCGGGAATTTTTTATAGAGTTGTTGAAGTAGAGCACACAATTCCTGAATGGTTTGAATAAGATGAAAAATGTGGGAATTGTGGAACTTTGAAGAATTCTCCATTGATTTCAATGGGAATTTCCAAAAAAATTGGGAATTTTGGGAAAAGCGGGAATTTTTTTGAAAATGGTAAAAAAAAAAAACTTGAATGGTCTGAATGGGTTGAAATGGTTGGTGTTGGAATTTTTCAAATCTGTCGAGAAATGTTGAAGTAGTGACACCTTGAATTGAGAAATGGTGTTACGGAATTCCTGGAATTTCGGGAATTACCGGGATTTTTTCCAGTTCAAAAAACAACTTTGTTTTTTGTCCTGATTAAGAGGAATGATTTGACGTTCAAACGGTTGAAGTGGGTTGAAAAATGTGGGAGTAGTCGCCAGAAAAAAGGGTGGAAATACGGCTTTGGAAAACCAGAAATTCTGGAAAATCCTGGAATTATTTTGAACTTGGAAATAGGGTAGTTTCAATTTCCAGGATGGTGGAATATGTTGAAGGTGGAATGGTTTGAATCGATTGAAAAATGTGGGAATTGTGGAAGTTTGAAAAATGGCCAATTAATTTTGAATGAGGAAAATGGAAAAAATAAAAATAAAAAATGAATTTTGGGAAATCCGGGAATTTTTTATAGAGTTGTTGAAGTAGAGCACACAATTCCTGAATGGTTTGAATAAGATGAAAAATGTGGGAATTGTGGAACTTTGAAGAATTCTCCATTGATTTCAATGGGAATTTCCAAAAAATTGGGGAATTTCAGGAAAAGTGGGAATTTTGGGGAAAATGGTAAAAAAACAAACTTGAATGGTCTGAATGAGTTGAAATGGTTGGTGTTGGAATTTTTCAAATCGGTCGAGAAATGTTGAAGTATTAACACGTTGAATTGACAAATGGTGTTACGGAATTCCTGGAATTTCGGGAATTACCGGGAATTTTTCCACTTCAAAAAACAACTTTGTTTTTTGTCCTGATTAAGAGGAATGATTTGACGTTGAAACGGTTGAAGTAGGTTGAAAAATGTGGGAGGAGTAGTCGCCAGAAAAAAGGGTGGAAATACGGCTTTGGAAAACCAGGAATTCTGGAAAATCCTGGAATTATTTTGAACTTGGAAATAGGGTAGTTTGAATTTCCAGGATGGTGGAATATGTTGAAGGTGGAATGGTTTGAATCGATTGAAAAATGTGGGAATTGTGGAAGTTTGAAAAATGGCCAATTCATTTTGAATGAGGAAAATGGAAAAAAAAAATTGAATTTTGGTAAATCCGGGAATATTTTTTTAGAGTTGTTGTAGTTGAGCACACAATTCCTGAATGGTTTGAATAAGATGACAAATTTGGGAATTGTGGAAGTTTGAAAAATGGCCAATTCATTTTGAATGAGAAAAATGGAAAAAAAAAAAAAAATAGAATTTTGGTAAATCCGGGATTTTTTTTTTTTTAGAGTTGTTGTAGTTGAGCACACAATTCCTGAATGGTTTGAATAAGATGAAAAATGTGGGAATTGGGGAACTTTGAAGAATTTCCCATTGATTTCAATGGGAATTTCCAAAAAATTGGGGAATTTCGGGAAAAGTGGGAATTTTGGGGAAAATGGTAAAAAAAAAAAAAAAAACTTGAATGGCCTGAATGAGTTGAAATGGTTGGTGTTGGAATTTTTCAAATCGGTCGAGAAATGTTGAAGTAGTGACACGTTGAATTGAGAAATGGTATTACGGAATTCCTGGAATTTCGGGAAAACCGGGAATTTTTCCAGTTCAAAAAACAACGTTGTTTTTTGTCCTGATTAAAAGGACTGGTTTGACGGTGGAACGGTTGAAGTGGGTTGAAAAATGTGCGAGGAGTAGTCGCCAGAAAAAAGGGTGGAAATACGGCTTTGGAAAACCAGGAATTCTGGAAAATCCTGGAATTTTTTTTGAACTTGTAAAAAAGGTAGATTGAATTTCCAGGATGGTGGAACGTGTTGAAGATGGAATTGTTTGAATCGTTTGAAAAATTTGGAAATGGGGAAAGTTTTAAAAATGGCCAATTCATTTTGAATGGGAAAAATGTCCCGGAAAACCTGGAATTCTGGGAAATCTGGGAATTTGTCAAGGGACAGCCCACGATTCCCAAATAGGCTGAACGGTTAGAAGTTGGAACGGTTTGAAAATGTGGAAGGTAGAGCGCGCAAAATCTGGAGAAGAAGAAATTTTAATATTAGATTCATAAGCACTTTTCTCGACACGCAAAGCACTTTGCAGTGAGAACTGACAACCCATCAACGGCAGTGACCAGGATGGCAGAAGCTGGATTCGTACCAGAAAGTTGTATCTTATGTCCGCAAGTAAACTCTGTGCTTTACCTTAAAGGGTTGGAATGTGGGAGTATGGCATACTCCCTTTTTACCTTATCAGTATTAGAACAATGAGGCTGTATTCCTTTCTGGGCAGGGTGGGGGCTGTTTTCGTATTCAATAAGTTGTCTCTTCCAGTTTGATTTTCAGACCGCTTCTAGATGCCGCTATTAACGGACTGTAGGACTGGTCTCCTAAAGCTTTAGTAAAACTTGATAATATTCCTATTCTGTCTTGATGGTCCTTCTTACTCTGCATATATGTCATCTGAAAGAATTTGGGATTGACCAGTGATTTGTATTCCCTGAGAGGAAGACTAGTCCGACGCAACACTAGTTAGCAACTAACATCCATCCGCAGTCGGCAGTGTTTTAGCTACTTCTAAATCACTAATCCTCGCCTCCATGGCGACAAATAAAGTGAGTTTCTTACAAGTATCACTGGAGGACGAGGAATAGCTAAACATGCTTCACTACACATCGTAGGAGGATACAATAGCTCACCGGCGTCACAATGTAAACAAATGCCATGGGGTGGATCTACACCTGACATCCACTGTAATGATACCAAGTACAATAGCGTATCTAGTTGATACTACCATTTTTTTAAACGATACCCATCCCTAGTCCCGTTTTGAGAACCACTGCTGTAGATCTGTAGATGAACACACAACTGGATCTAACTTAGCAGACACGGAACGAGAGGCGGGTTCACGTTACCTGGTCTGAAAGTGTGGGGTTCTTGGAGTAGATGCGGTGCAATGCACCATGGGAAACCACACAGTAAAGACACTTGTTGTGCACGCTGGTCGCCACCACAATCAGCTCGCGATCGGCCTTCGTTAATCTGCCTGCAAACACAGGTGTTGAGTTCAGGTTGTGCGGTAAATTCCGAAGCCATAGCAGGAAAATATACTCACTGATTTCGTGCAAAACCCAAAACCAGTGAAGTTGTCACGTTGTGTAAATGGTAAATAAAAACAGAATACAATGATTTGCGTTAAATCACCAAAAATGATTCCCGGGCACGGCTACGCTGCTGCCCACTGCTCCCCTCACCTCCCAGGAGGTGATCAAGGGGATGGGTCAAATGCAGAGGACAAATTTCACCACACCTAGTGTGTGTGTGACAATCATTGGTACTTTAACTTTAACTTAACTTAAATTATTTTCAACTTATATTCAATTGAATAGACTGCAAAGACAAGATATTTAACGTTCGAACTGGTAAACTTGGTTATTTTTTGCAAATATCAGCTCATTTTGAATGTGATGCCTGCAACATGTTTCAAAAAAGCTGTCACAAGTGGCAAAAAAGACTGAGAAAGTTGAGGAATGCTCATCAAACACTTATTTGGAACATCCCACAGGTGAACAGGCTAATTGGGAACAGGTGGATGCCATGATTGGGTATAAAAGCAGCTTCCATGAAATGCTCAGTCGTTCACAAACAAGGACGGGACGAGGGTCACCACTTTGTCAACAAATGCGTGAGCAAAATGTCCAACAGTTTAAGAACAACATTTCTCAACCAGCTATTGCAAGGAATTTGGGGATTTCACCATCTACGGTCTGTAATATCATCAAACGGTTCAGAGAATCTGGAGACTAACATTCTAACATTGAATGCCCGTGAACTTGGATCCCTCAGGCGGTACTGCATCAAAAAGCGACATCAGTGTGAAAGGATATCACCACATGGGCTCAGTAACACTTCAGAAAACCACTGTCAGTAACTACAGTTCATCGATACATCTGTAAGTGCAAGTTAAAACTCTACTATGCAAAGCGAAAGCAATTTATCAACAACACCCAGAAACGCCGCCGGCTTTGCTGGGCCCGAGCTCATCTAAGATGGACTGATGCCAAATGTAAAAGTGTTCTGTGGTCTGACGAGTCCACATTTCAAATTGTTTTTGGAAACTATGTACGTCCTCCTGAACAAAGAGGAAAAGAACCATCCGGATTGTTATAGGCACAAAGTTCAAAAGCCAGCATCTGTGATGGTATGGGGGTGTATTAGTGCCCAAGGCATGGGTAACTTACACATCTGTGAAGGCACCATTAAAGCTGAAAAGTACATACCGGTACAGGTTTTGGAGCAACATATGTTGCCATCCAAGCAACGTTATCATGGTCGCCCCTGCTTATTTCAGCAAGACAATGCCAAGCCACGTGTTACATCAACGTGGCTTCATAGTAAAAGAGTGCGGGTACTAGACTGGCCTGCCTGTAGTCCAGACCTGTCTCCCATTGAAAATGTGTGGCGCGTTATGAAGCCTAAAATAGCACAACGGAGACCCCAGACTGTTGAACAACTTAAACTGTACATTAAGCAAGAATGCAAAAGAATTCCACCTGAAAAGCTTCAAAAATGTGTCTCCTCAGTTCCCAAACGTTTACTGAGTGTTGTTAAAAGGAAAGGCCATGTAACACAGTGGTAAAAATGCCACTGTGCCAACTGTTTTGCAATGTGTTGCTGCCATTAAATTCTAAGTTAATGATTATTTGCAAAAAAAAATTGAGTTTCTCCGTTGGAACATTAAGTATCTTGTCTTTGCAATCTATTCAATTGAATATAAGTTGAAAAGGATTTGCAAATCATTGTATTTTGTTTTTAATTTACCTTTTAGACAACGTGCCAACTTCACTGGTTTTGGGTTTTGTATAATGTTGATATATATGGTGTTATCTATTTTAGTATATTGTCACTGGCTACTTTGTGGTTAGTATGGTTATTATTTTCTATGTTACACGTGTTTGTTTATCCATCTGATTTTTAAAAAAACAACAACTTTCAAAGTACACAAGCAACTAATGCTGCTGTATTTATTGTGCTTGCTCAAATGGAAATAAAACACACACCTGTCTCCTTGTTCATGAGTTCATTGTAGTAGGAGAAGAAGGCTCTAAACTCTGCAGGTCTATGAGAAAGGACTTTGAAGACATTGGGTAGGAAACCTCCCTGTAAACAGATATGTTTAGAGCATGGGTGTCAAACTCTGGCCCCGTGTAATTTCACTTGGCCCTTGTGGCAATATCAAATTAACACTAGAGCTGGCCCGCCGATTATATACAGCGGCGGTGCCGCGGTAACACCGCATTCACCGCTAATTCTCCTACTTGCCAACCCTCCCGGGAGACTCCCAAATGTCAGTGCTCCTCCCGAAAATCATCACGTCCGCTTTTCATCCAGTCCAACGAGTGCTGGCCCAGTCACATAAAATGTGCGGCTTCTCCACGCACACACAAGTGAATGCAATGCATACTTGATCAACAGCGATACAGGTTACACTGAGGGTGACCGTATAAACAACTTTAACACTGTTAGAAATATACGCCACACTGTGAACCCACACCAAACAAGAATGACAAACACATTTCGGGAGAACATCCGCACCGTAACACAACATAAACACAACAGAACAAATACCCAGAATCCTTTGCAGCACTATCTCCTCCGGGACGCTACAAGGTGTGTGTGTGGGGGGCGGGTTTTGGTGGTAGCGGGGGTGTATTTTGTAGCGTCCCGAAAGAGTTAGTACTGCAAAGGGTTTTGGGTATTTTTTCTGTTGTGTTACGGTGCGGTGCGGATGTTCTCCCGAAATGTGTTTGTCATTCTTGTTTGGTGTGGATTCACAGTGTGGCGTATATTTCTAACAGTGTTATAGTTGTTTATACGTCCAACCTCAGTGTAACGTGTATCGCTGTTGATCAAGTCTGCGTTGCATTCACGTGAGTGTGCGTACAGAAGCTGCACATACTGTATCTTGTGACTGGGCAAGCACGTTGTTAGAGTGGATGAAAAGCGGACGTGACGACAGCTTGTAGAGGACGTTAAAGGCAGTCCGGGTGGACTACGAGATATAATGACTGATGAACATCTTCGTTCGATAATGAAGGTTGCCTCAGCTCAAAGCCTGAGCCCCAACATTAATGAACTAGCATCCAAGAAAAGATGCCAGGCTTGGGCACATCAGATTAGATCAGTGTGTTGCAAACTGAGCAGTTTAAAGTCCTGAATGGTTGGTGTATTCATTGTTATTTTATTTTCTAATTTATTAGCCTGTGGAAAAATGTAATGTTGATATTTACCTCAGAAGGCTGCAAATTGAAAAGAGGCATTCAATTTTTATTTAAATTGTATTTGATATGCTATTGATATTTTTTAATTATTATTATTATTATTTGAAACTCGATTTTGCATGTCACTATAAAGTTATATAAGCCTTGCTTGTTCAATATTCAATGCAAAACTTGTTTGGGTCCCTATTAAAAGGTTAATTTGTACAACCTTGGCCAGCGGCTTTGTTCAGTTTTACATTTTGGCCCACTCGGTATTTGAGTTTGACACCCCTAGTTTAGAGCATTAAAAAAAATGCTTGTTTTTGTTGCTACCTTGGACTCCACTTCCTCCATAAGCTCCACTATGTCATAAGGCAGGTCTTTCTTGTACGGCACCGGATAGCGGCTGATGGTCTCCGGGGGATCACTGGAGAAAGGTCTGACCCTGGCCGTCCCCTCGGCCCGCTTGGCCAGGAGCAGGCAACCCCAACGCGAGGACGTCTGCACGGGAAACATGCGTTAGAACAGACATGTAAACGCACCAAACAGACACGTAAACGCACCACGACTTGTTGGGGCAACTCACAAGGTGACGGGACGCCAAAAACAACCTCCGAACAAAGACGCTCGCCATTAGATTTTGTTTAGTATCAGAAGGAGGAAGTTAGCTATTTGTTTTAAATCAGTCTGAACATGAAGTTTTACTTTCATTATCCAATCATAGTGCCGTGTTGGGGTACCGCCTGTGGTGACATACCACGATCGGTCCACGCATGCGTGAAGAAGACGTAATTTCCTGTCAACTTGTTTTACGGTAATCTCTTTTGCGACAGGTCGTTCGAAATACGGTATCCTTTTTCCGATAAGGGTACGCAGCATCGAGCGCTACTGCCTACTGGCGCTGACGAGACGCGGGGCTGCCATCTTGGAGTGGTGATCCGCTCCACTCAGTGCAATTCATTTGGCAGGAGCAATGAACTGTCAGCGCATTTAATTCATCTTACCTCACTGAATACCACTGATTTTCACGCGGTTTTTTGTCATACGTGTAGCTATGATAAATGACACATGTTTTGGCGTGTTCTATTATTCATAGTTTGCTTACCAATATTCTAATATGCTATAAGTGACCAGACGTCCGAGATCAAAACTGGGAAGGGGGCAAAAAACGGTGAGCTATTTTTATGTTCAAGAAACAATATGATTGGGTTATATATACATGCGTATATCCTACATAAACAATGTATGAATACATTAGATATCTATGTATCTTAGGGACCTATAGACTCTGTTGCTGCAGCAGCAGAGAGTTTATTCTGTCTAGACACTTTGTATTGATATTTGGTATTACATTCTTCCCTTAAATGATCATGTTTACAGTGATTGTCTTATATTTATTTTTATGTATGTCGTTCTGGATAAAAGCGTCTGCCAAATACTTGAACATAAACAGATATAAACACCTGAAAGTCTTTATACCCACCCTACACAATCTGGACTGTGGTCCTAAATTTTACCCCTGTTGGCTTTTACAATCTTTATCTTCATCATTTATTTCAACTTTATGTTATTCAAGTATTCATCCATCCTTCCATTTTCTACCGCTTCCTTCGGGGTTGCGGGGGGCACTGGAGCCTATCTCAGCTACAATCGGGCGCAAGGCGGGGTACACCCTGGACAAGTCGCCACCTCATGACATTTTTAAATTTAATTAATTTCATTGACAAGCAATTCTAATATGGTCATACTCTTGTTTGCTAGCGGCTACGATTTCAGTACTATTGAAGATCTTTGCTCCTTCTCAACTCTGTGGTAAATATTATTTTCACAAAATACAACATAGTACGTTAATGTTAAATCTTACTTGTGAAAAGTAATCCCACGATTCCTATTTTCAACAGTCCGCTCATTTGAGCAGGAAAACGCTGAACACCAGTCCTGCATCTTTGTTTTCTACCTGTCAACTGTCAGTTTAGGCTGCTCGCCGGCTCCTCATCACCACTTCAAGATGGCGGCCAAATTTCTCGCGTCACAGCAGCCAATGCTGCCTCTACTTATAAGATGTCTATGTTCCGACCTATTGTGGATCGGTCTAATTTCTCTCCGCGCCTATAGAAGAGATCAAATTTGGTATATTTATAAACGATTCTAACATAGAAATGTTTGTCAACATTATTATGCTCCAGGCAAAAACATTTCTACATAAATGTCGATTTATGAAAGTAAGGCCTACATTTTCTAATTGGCTTAATGGGTTACAATTAATCAAATCTTGGAGAATGATAATAGTACAAAAGCCCTTAAATTGATATCCTTGTTAAAAACATTTAAAGTGATTTAGGTAGCCCTTTTTTCATATTTCTTACTATTATTACTCTATCTGTATTTGCTTTTGTTTTCTTTCTTTGATGTTAAAAGTCCTTTGACTTTTGTGTGAATTATAAATGTATGTTTGTTGTTCAATAAAAAAAAACATTTAAAGTGATTTAGGTAGCCCTTTTTGTCTTCTTTGTTTTCATATTTTTTAGTATTACTCTATCTGTATTTGCTTTTGTTTTATTTCCTTGATGTTGAAAGTGCTTTGACTTTTGTGTGAACTATAAATGCATGTTTGTTGTTCAATTTAAAAAAACAAAACAAGGCATACCTCACTTGCTTTGACCGGGCTCCATTTTATGATACACAACATGACATTTTCTTGGCGGTTTTACTTGTATTTCTGATTGTTTATTGCCTTAAAGGCAACGTTTACAAACATCATGTGGACTACAAGTGCCACTGTGGCACATTGCACAATTGCCGTTTTTCAGGCGGAGAAAGGACTTATTCAACGCTTTGTTTTAAAGATGTGCTATTTGGATTTACACAGTATGAGAAAAATATTTGCAAAGGAATTATACCTTTGCAACCTCATTATACTATTGGCTAACTTTTATATTCATAAATGTAAGTTTCTCGACAACAACAACAAAAAAACTATATAATTTCCCGTCAACTTGTGTTCCGGCAGGTCGTTCGGAATACGGCATAATTTTTCCGACCTATGTGGCTCGGTTTAATTTCTCTCCGCGCCTATAGAAAAGATCACATTTGGTATTTTTGTAAACGATTGTAACATAGAAATGTTTGTCAACATTATTGTATATAAATGTCAATTTATGAAAGTAAGGCCTACATTTTCTAATTGGCTTAATGGGTTACAATTATCAATCAAATCTTGGAGAAGTATAATAGTACAAAAGCCCTTAAACTGATATCCTTGTTAAAAACATTTAAAGTGATTTAGGTAGCCCTTTTTGCCTTCTTTTTTTTCATATTTTTTTGTATTATTACTCTATCTGTTGTAACGACTGGGTCGCATCGTGGTGTTCTCTCAGGGATGCAGACGGCTTCGGACACAGCGTGCAGGTAGGAAAATGATTTATTTAAGCAAATAAATCAGACAGGAAAAACAAAAACGTGCTCATAGCACAGAATACAAAAAAAACAAAGGGACTAGCGTGGAAGCTAGTAAGCAAAAAAGGCATAGCGTGTAAGCTAGCGGGAATCGAAGTTGTCGTTACTTGTTGCATATAAGCAAATTAGCAAGCCAGGCCGAGTGAGGCCCGGGCAAAGACTAAATAGCCCTCTGATTAGCGCTCGGGCAACAGGTGTGCGTCCCGAACGCTAACCAGAGGCAGGTGAGCACAATCTGCCGTCATGGCAACAGAAACAAAAACAAGGTGCTGAAAACACACGTGACACTAAAAAGTAAACAAACTGTGATCCGAGCAGCGGATCCTAACATCTGTATTTGCTTTTGTTTTCTTTCCTTGATGTTGAAAGTGCTTTGACTTTTGTGTGAATTATAAATGTATGTTTGTTGTTCAATGGAAAAAAAACATTTAAAGTGATTTAGGTAGCCCTTTTTGTGTTTTTTTTTTTCATATTTTTTTGTTTTATTACTCTATCTGTATTTGCTTTTGTTTTCTTTCCTTGATGTTGAAAGTGCTTTGACTTTTGTGTGAATTATGTTTGTTGTTCAATAAAGAAAAAACATTTAAAGAGATTTAGGTAGACCTTTTTGTCTTCTTTTTTTCATATTTTTTAGTATTAATACTCTATCTGTATTTGCTTTTGTTTTCTGTCCTTGATGTTGATAGTGCTTTGACTTTTATGTGAATTATAACTGTATGTTTGTTGTTCAATAAAATACATTTAAAAAAAACAAGGCATACCTCACTTTCTTTGACCGGGCTCCATTTTATGATACACGACCCCAAAATGGACAAGCGGTAGAAAATGGATGGATGGATGACATTTTCTTGGAGGTTTTACTTGTATTTCCGATTGTTTATTGCCTAAAAGACTACAAGTCCCACTGTGGCACATTGCACAATTGCCTGTTTTCAGGCGGAGAAAGGACTTATTCAACACTTTGTTTTAAAGACGTGCTATTTGGATTTACACAGTATGAGAAAGACATTTAAAATTAAATTTACCTTTGCAACCCCATTATACTATTGGCTAAGTTTTTTTGTTGTTGTTTTTTAAATTTTATTAACCTTTATTTATAAATTTTGACATTTACAAACAGTTGAGAAATAATAATCAGTCTTTTTTTTTTTTGATTGATTGAAACTTTTATTAGTAGATTGCACAGTTCAGTACATATTCCGTACAATTGACCACTAAATGGTAACACCCGAACAAAGTTTTTCAACTTGTTTAACCACGTAATCAATTCATGGTATGTACAAAAACAGGTCAAAACCGTACAAAACAGCGCCGGGGGGTTGTAAATTCAAAGTAACTAAAATAGAATGCAAAATATTTATTGGCTAAGTTTTATATTCATGAATGTAAATTTCTCAACAACAACAAAAAACTACGTAATTTCCTGTCAATCCGTTTTACGGTAATTCTTTTTGCGACAGGTCGTTCGGAATACGGCATCATTTTTCCGACCTATGTGACTTGGTGTAATTTCTCTCCGCGCCACTAGATGTCGTTTCAGTCTTTAACAAAATGACATAGCAGCAAATATATCACATTTGTCCCTCAAAATGAATCTGTTCTCGTTTTCGAACTGTTCCGGTGAGACATTCAACTCGGTGGTGTCCTCCAGTCACTTAATGTTGAAATTTAATGCGTCATTTATGAACGTTCCAACACCTAAAAAAAAAAAAAAAAGACGTTCGTCAAAAAAAAACGGAAGTCCCGCCTTAGCGTCCATTTTTTTTAAAGATAGGTCTAGCATTGTAGCATTCTTTCACTTTGAGGTCATTTATTTCTCTAAAACACTTTCAACGAGTGAAATTGAACACACAAAGCAAGGGAATGTTTTATCATGTAAGTTGTTCTTTTCATAGTGTTTAACAAATTGGATTTGTTGCACGTGTTTCATTGGTGGCCATCATTATCTATCTGAACAATTTTAAAAATGTCGTGGGCCTTTTGTGGTAAAAAAATGTACTCGAGTAACCCCAAATCCAACATCTTTGACTCACATGTGTCCTTTATGATCCCAGATATCACTGGAACATGAAACGTTACTTCACCCGAGGTATTTTGGCCCCAACCTTCTTAACACCGTCAAGCAGAAGCTGTTTACTGAGGTGGAGGGGACTTGCACCGGAAAGTGAGTAAATTGACATCAGGGGCCAACTGGGGTCCTGTGTGGATTCTGGGCATAAACAAATGTCAACATAGCCAGATATGCCAGCATTTAGACTTAGACTTAGACTTAGACTTAGACTTCCTTTTATTGTCATTCACATTTGAACTTCACAGTACAGATAAGAACGACATTTCGTTGCATTAGCTCGTTGTAGTGCAGGATAAAAGAGTAATAAGAATAGGAATAGAGTTTTATTGTCATTATTACAGTGAACAGGTTCAAAGAACAACCAAATTGGAGCAGATCCCCTAAGGTGCATACCCAATAATATAGTAATTTAATAGTCAAAACAACAAAAAAAGAAGATATATATCTATATATATGTATATTTCCACATACATCCATACAGATGCACATATATACATATAGACATACATATACTACATATATATTTTTATATATATATATATACATACATATATACATACACACATACATACACACATGTATACATACATATACACATATATATACACATTTATATACATATATACACACAAACATATGTACGTACACATACATATATATATATACATGTACACACACACATACATATATATATATATATACATATATATATATACACATATATATGTATGTGTATATATACTGTATATACATACACACGTACATACACATATGTATACATATAATATACATATATACGTACACACATATATACATATATATATATATACACACACACACATATATACATACATATATATACATACATATACACATATGTATATATACATATACACATTTATATACATATATATACACATACATATATACGTACACAGACACATATATATATATATATGTATATATATATATATACATGTACCGAAAGAAAATGGATGGATGGATGGATGTACACATATATATATATATAGACATATATATATACACATACATATATATACATACACATATATATACATACACATTTGTATACATATATATATATATATACACATATATATATATATATATATATATATGTACACACACATATATACATATACACACACACATATATATACACATACATACAGTATATACACATATATACATACACACATACATACACATATGTATACCTACATATACACATTTATATATATACATATATCTACACACACATATATACGTACACACACACATATATATATATATTGGGGCTGCAACTAACAATTGATTTGATAATCGATTAATCTGTCGATTATTACTTCGATTAATCGATTAATAATCGGATAAAAGAGACAAACTACATTTCTATCCTTTCCAGTATTTTATTGGAAAAAAAACAGCATACTGGCACCATACATATTTTGATTATTGTGTCTCAGCTGTTTGTACACGTTGCAGTTTATAAATAAAGGTTTATAAAAAATATATATATATAAAAAAAATTGCCTCTGCGCATGCGCATAACATAGATCCAACGAATCGATGACTAAATTAATCGCCAACTATTTTTATAATCGATTTTAATCGATTAGTTGTTGCAGCCCTAATATATATATATATATATACATATACACACACACACATATATATATATACAAAACACTTATATATACATATATATATATATATATATATATATATATATATATATATATATATATATATATATATATATATATATACAAAACACTTATATATACATATATATATATACAAAACACTTATATATACATATATATATACAAAACACTTATATATACACATATATATATATATATATACATATATATAAATACACATGTATGTATTATTGCACTTATCAAGAGGCCATTTGGGATATATTGCACAGTCCAACATTATTGCACATTATAGTCCGAAAAATAAAAAGACATGACGGACACATTGTGCTCACTCAGGGCCTGTTTAATGCTACTATGGCTCTTGGGTAAAAACTGTTTTTCAGTCTATCTGTGCCCGCTTTTAGCACCCTATAGCGTCTGCCCGAGGGTGGCAGTTCTAGGTGGGGATACAAATATGGTGCAGATATAAATAAATAGATTACTGTACAGATAAATATATTGCACTTTTGCATATGCATCCAGGTTTATGGATGTATGTTATATTGTCTTTATATTCCAGCGAGTTAATCCGTTTTTGGGGGGGGGAATTGAGGGGATTATTTTGATGCGTTCAAGAGTCTTACGGCCTGAGGGAAGAAGCTGTTACAGGACCTGGAGGTTCTGCTGTGGAGGCTGCGGAACCTCTTTCTAGAGTCCAGCAGTGAACACAGTCCTTGGTGGGGGTGGGAGGAGTCTCTGCACATTTTCCGAGCGAGCCCTGGTCAGGCAGCGGCTTTTTTGCGATCTCCTGGATAGGAGGAAGAAGTGAAGTTAATTATATTTATACAGCGCTTTTCTCTAGTGACTCAAAGCGCTTTTACATAGTGGCAGAGGAGTCCTGATGATCTTTTCCGCCGTCTTCACCACCCTCTACAGAGACTTGCAGTCTGAGGCACTGCAGGCTCCAGTCCTGACAGAGATGCAGTTGGTCAGTAGGCTCTCTGTAGAATGTGGTGACTTAGACTTAGACAAACTTTAATGACGGGGGGGGGGAGCTGTTCTCTTTTCATCCGACGCAAAAAGTGCATGCGCTGCTGAGCTCTTTTTAGAAGAGCTCCGGTGTGTAGGGACCAGATCATATTGTCATATTTGAACCTCTTACTCTCAGCCCGCCATCACACCGAATAAGGGGTGTTTTGTTTTCGATTCCAACTAAATTGTGTGTTGTCTATCAGCTCCATTTTTCTAAAAACACTGCTCACATGTTAGAAATAACATTCTAAAAACAACATTTTCTTACCTGTTTGTACCTGTTTTTGTGTATTTAGGATCTGCACAAGTCCCGAAAATATGAAATCAAACTGTAAAGCAGGAGTGTCAAAGTCAAGATCCGGCCCGCCAATGAATGATCTATGGTCCCCGGGATGATATTTGATTAGTATTAGAATCAGCCCGCAGGCCAAAGCTGCCTGCTGTACGCACCGATACTCCGTGGCGCTAGGAATTTTCAAAATGGGGTACCAGGGACCCCATCAAGTCATAAAAATGGGTTCCAGAGTAAATTTTTGGGGTTCCACTTATTTTGTAACCGTTTTAGTTAAAGTTAAGAGTTAAAGTACCAATGATTGTCACACACACACTAGGTGTGGTGAAATTTGTCCTCTGCATTTGAGGTGAGGGGTGACGGGAGCAGTGGCCGTCCCCGCGAATCATTTTTGGTGATTCAACCCCCAATTCCAACCCTTGATGCTGAGTGCCAAGCAGGGAGGTAATGGGTCCCATTTTTATAGTCTTTGGTATGACTCACAACCTACCGATCTCAGGGCGGACACTCTAACCACTAGGCCACTCGTGTCGGGTGAGACGAGGATGGTTTGTTGTGATCCCAATATGCTGACCACAGCGGGAGACAGTGTGTAGGTAAAATAGGTATTTAATGCTTAAACCAAAAATGAACGAAAGGGAAAGGAAAAGGCAATGGCTATGCAAAACGAAAGTAAAACTGAACTGGCTACAAAGGAAACAGAAACAGAATGCTGCACGACAGCAAAGACTTACGGCGTCCACAAAGTACATCCGCACAACAATGTCCACACAAAGAAGGATAGCAACAACTTAAATAGCCGTGCTTGCTAACACAAAGCAGGTGCGGGCAATAGTGCTCAAAGGAAGACATGAAACTGCTACAGGAAAACACCAACAAAACAGGAAGGGCCACCAAAATAACAGCGCAAGACAAGAACTAAAGCACAGGAAAACACCAACAAACTCAAAATAAGGCACAACGACCTGGTTGAGTATCATTTTTTAACGTTTTCTGTTGGTGGTGTGCCTCCGTATTTTTAAAGGGAAAAAAATGTGCCTTGCCTCAAAAAAGGTTGAAAAACACTGACGTAGACCACAAGGATTGATTGATTGATTGAGACTTTTATTAGTAGGTTGCACAGTGAAGTACATATTCCGTACAATTGACCACTAAATGGTAACACCCAAATAAGTTTTTCAACTTGTTTAAGTCGGGGTAGGAAGTATTTTAAATGTAGAAAAAAAATCATAATTCGACTATTTTAAACACAAACATTTTTTTGTCTCCTTTTTGTCACATGTCGAAAGCCTGAACTCGAGCCAATTTGTGTTGTGATTAGAGATTTCCGATAATGGCTTGTTTGCCGATATTCCGATATTGTCCAACTCTTAATTACCGATTCCGATATCAACCAATACATACAGTCGTGGAATTAACACCTTATTATGCCTAATTTTGTTGTGATGCCCCGCTGGATGCATTAAACAATGTAACACGGTTTTCCAAAATAAATCAACTCAAGTTATGGGAAAAAAATGCCAACATGGCACTGCCATATTTATTATTGAAGTCACAAAGTGCATTATGTTTTTTTTAACATGCCTCAAAACAGCAGCTTGGAATTTGGGACATGCCCTGAGAGAGCATGAGGAGGTTGAGGTGGGGGGGTTTGAGGTGGGGGTAGGGGGTAGCGGGGGGTGTATATTGTAGTGTCCCAGAAGAGTTAGTGCTGCAAGGGGTTCTGGGTATTTGTTCTGTTGTGTTATGGTGCGAATGTTCTCCCAAAATGTGTTTGTCATTCTTGTTTGGTGTGGGTTCACAGTGTGGCGCATATTTGTAACAGTGTTAAAGTTGTTTATACGGCCACCCTCAGTGTGACCTGTATGGCTGTTGACCAAGTATGCTTTGCATTCACTTGTGTGTGTGAAAAGCCGTAGATACTATGTGATTGGGCCGGCACGCAAAGGCACGCCCCCAATATTGTTGTCTGGGTGGAAATCGGGAGAAATTCGGGAGAATGGTTGCCCCGGGAGATTTTCGGGAGGGGCACTGAAATTCGGGAGTCTCCCGGGAAAATCGGGAGGGTTGGCAAGTATGACTGGGAGACGCAACTGCTCTGTACTTCTCCCTACGTCCGTGTACCACTCCATACAGCGGCGTTTTAAAAATACATCAATTTTACTTTTTGAAACCGATACCAATAATTTCCAATATTACATTTTAAAGCATTTATCGGCCGATAATATCGGCGGTCAGATATTATCGGACATCTCTAGTTGCGATAATGATAACTAACATCACTTAGCATTAAAAAAAACAGATTTACATCTGCAAAGCCAGGAATGTTGCAGTGTAAGTGTTGCAACGCGCAAAAATATGCGCACAGCATCGTGCGAGTGTGTGCCAGTGGGTGGGATAGTGTGAGTGCCACAGCCCCATTTGCAGACACGACCAAAAAGGCCCTTTTTTGTTTATGCTTCTCTTGCAGATACGGTTTTGTCATCGCAGTCACCACCATCGACAACATCGGGGCAGGTGTGATCCAGCCGGGCAGAGGCTTTGTTTTGTATCCAGTCAAATACAAGGCAATAGTGTTCCGGCCATTTAAAGGGGAAGTGGTTGACGCGGTCGTGACTCAGGTCAACAAGGTAAGGTCCTTATTAGGGCGCACATTTTGAACTGCTTTTGTCACAGTCTGTTGACTTTTGTGTTTGCTTAGCAACACCATATATAAATATAATAAGAACATGTTCAGAATACACACGTCACATTGCCCTGAAAATAGTCCAAGTTTAAATGTAGTTTCGATTAAAGGGGAACTACACCTTTATGGAATTTTCACAATACATGTTTTTAATTTTTATGCATTGTAACTCGTAAATAAATGCTTGCAAAAGTAATTGCGCCCATAAAGCGCTCTAAAAACCTCCAACATTTTGTATACACGCTGTAAGTATATAGTAACAAGTACAGTAAAGTATAGTAGTAACAGGCACATCCATAATAACATGTAGTATTTACGTATTTTGGCCATTTTAAGCATATAGCAGCACATTATTTCACAGACGCCTCACAATGGTCGCTGTTTCCTTCAACAACTACTACTACTAATCATGACAGACTTCATGAGAGCAAAACGACAACTACTTTGGGACTATTGATGACTCAGATTAAAAGAATGGAGGGTTATGATTAGGGATGATGCTCGAAACCGGTTTTCCCGGTTGTTCGATAAGGAAAGAACCGAGTCCTCGGACTCGAATCCCTTTTTGAGAACCGGTACCCGTTATCGAGACCACTATAGTAAAGAAAAAGAGTTGGTTCTTTATTCGAATCCCTGCGAACGAATCCCGCCGAACAAGAAATGCCCCGTGAGACATCACAAGAAATTACGTCACGTAGCTCAGTCATTAGGCGCAGATAGGGAAACAGGAACAAAATGCACCGGAAAAAGTGCTCCAAGGTGTAATAAAGTTCAAAACAAAAGGTATAATCCAATGAATAACTTTACTGAGAGATTTGAGCAGGGTACAAACACATGACGAACACTTTTACGACCAACCGGAAACATAGCAACCAGGCCAGCAACGCACCTCCTTTACGGCAGCTGTCGCAACGTTCTTAAAGCAACCGCAGCACATACATATATATAAAACATATATGACATCTCCCTTTTTTAACTTTTGTTTTTCTTTCCTTGTAAACAAAACAAAATCACACTGTATATGTGTTGTCTGTGTAATTATATATAATGCAGACGAGCCGTGTTGGCTGAGTTCTTGACGTTTACTTTCACAGCGTGCTCATAACCTCATTCTTAGCTGCCGGCGTGGCGGCATGCAACTACACTTTTCGGGGCTACCACGCATGCTCGTCACTCCCGTTGCATGCTGGGTAGTGTAGTTGTTGTATTCCCTAGCTCACATCTTTCCCCCTATCAAGAAATAATGTTAACTCATAAAGTGTATTTCTTTTTTAGCTTTAACTTTTCATTTTTTAGCATTGTAACCACATTTGCAAACAACTTTTCTCTTCATAGAATTTTCTTTCAATAAAGAAATAAAGTGCAAAAATGTCAAAGCATCATAACAAACAGTTATGTCAACACGCTTTTTTTATTTTTTTATTTTTAATTTTTAAAACAACTCGAAAAAACCAAGAGTTCTTACAACTCTCTATCAGCCTCTTAGGTGGCTGAACATGTCTCTTAGGTCTAGACAGTCTCTCAACAGCAGGTGACACAGACACTGCTGTCAGTCCTTGGTCAGCAAGGTCAGGCTCCGTGTCAGCAAGTTCTGCAGGTCCAGCTGAGTCCTGTTGAGCCTTTTCCTGAGTAATAGCTGTAGTTAGTATGTTCCAATAGCAGCAGAAGTGCACTTTTTGGAGCGCTGTATTATTTTCAGCTTTGTGCCCAAGGGACTGATTTTATTTAACACTATATTATTATTTATACACCTATAGTGATCACAGAGACAGGTTGTTTTTGTGTTACTGTATATTTTTGTTTTTCTGATAAATCCCACTTAATATACTTTGGGTAACAACAGTCAATATTTATTTATTTTATTTTATTTTTTTAGGGGGTAACAGTCAATATTTATTTATCAGATTTTCTTTTTTTCTCATATAATAAAAGTGAGCTTTTGTTAAACCAAATATTGTGTGTTTTTTTCCATATACAACAACCTATCTGGACTCGATAAGAGAATCGATAAGGAATCGGTTCGATAAGAGGATTCGATAATAGGCTCGAACTCGATAATTTCTTATTAAACATCATCCCTAGTTATGATATTCACATCTAATGACATTAAAGCAATATTTACATCTCACTCTTTAAACCAAGTGGCAACAGGGGCAGCTTTGCACATGTGCAATTCATTTGCAGTCTGGAGGCGTATGGGTCTCCTCTGCACTGATGTGATGAGCTAGCTAGCCAGATGTTCAACTTTTGTCACAGAGACACACATACACACACACACACACACACACACAGACAATTTCCAGGTGAGTAAGTGACTGAGGCGGTGTATGGTAGGCAAATCAAATTAGGGGATTTATTTAAGTGTGACAGTAAAGAAACATTTGCATTTTAAAAATCCAGTCGAAACTTCCAGCCAGGAACTCGGAAATTCAGACTCTCCACTATTAATGAAACGCACCATAAAAGTCCAGACGACAAATGATTTGCGCACTGCACTTCCCTCCCTTTGATTGATTGATTGGAAACTTTTTATTAGTAGATTGCACAGTACAGTACATATTCCGTACAATTGACCACTAAATGGTAACACCCGAATAAGTTTTTCAACTTGTTTGAGTCGGGGTCCACGTTAATCAATTCATGTTACAAATATATACTATCAGCATAATACAGTCATCACACAAGTTAATCATCAGAGTATATACATTGAATTATTTACATTATTTACAATCCGGGGGGTGGGATGTGGAGGGGGTTCTGTGAGGTTCTCCGCTCTCAGCACCAGCTGAGCACACGTTCCCACTGGCAGAGCTCATGGAAATAATATGTAACCACAATTACGCAGACAACACACACGTTTATAAAACCATATCTCCTAGAGACAATAGTCAAATTTGACCAGATGTCTTGGTCAAATTGAAAGATTGGATACGTCAAAACGTTCTTCCGTTAAATTAAGGAAAAACTGAAATATTTTTTGGAGCCAAAGAAGAACAATCTGAAGTCCACACTCAGCTTCCGTCAGTAATGTTATAAAGCACAAACCAAGCTAAAAACCTAGGTATATGGCCTGAATTTCAACATCCACATTAAGGAAGTTTATTTTGTTGAATCAGCCTATTGTCATTTAAAAACACATTTGTTTATTTTTGGTACACTGAACATTTGTAAGGCTGTCCTTACTGGTAGGGCTAGGTGATATCAAAAAAATTATCATGATTAATTTTTTCATATCATCTGATCACAATTAATATCACCATTTTTTTTTAAAACTCAAATACCGTAGCTTATATTTAAGGAAAGTACAATAAAATGCAGTTTAAATTCGAAGTACTGTTAAATAATGTGTACTAACACAAACAACAAGTTTAATGATTATTTCAGGAATGAAAATGTTTTTATCCACTAACACAAAAATAATTTGAACACAAAGTGTCTGCATAGTTTTTTAGTTCATGTTATATCGGAGGAGTTCAATCAGAGCAAACATAAATAAAAAGTGTTTCAAAATATTTAGATATTGTCAGGTTCAAACACTGATGACATTATTAAACAGATAAGAAGCAAGGAATCATGCAGAGACAGAGTTCAATTTGGCTCAAATGAGGAGAGACGTTTTTTGGGCTGTACTCTAGTTACAGATCCAAACTACGCTCTAAAGTCCAGCCCACGTGCTTCCTCTATTTATTTGGGAGGTCCCTGGTTACATCACTGAAGCTGCCGCTGAAGGAAGGGATTAATCTCAGCAGCTCCAGTTAGACACAATATATGACTATTAATGAAATACAAATGTGTTGACACTCGTGATATCGCCCTGTCTCTGTTCTGTCTGCGTCACGGCACTCGATGTTCTCTTGGCAGTCAGCAGGCCGATTCAGGGTCTGAAAACACTGATACGAGACGATGTCCCTTTGCACAGATAGAAAAAGTACAACTTCAGCACAATTGATAATAACTATAGCAACGGCCCTTAAGCATAAGAGTTGTGTGATAATATATACATAATTATTCTAACTGATATAAAAATAAAAACATTTTCTGATTAAAAGTGTGTTTATTCGACCAGTTGCGACCAACACAGTAGTTTAATCACAAAGACATTCTGTGAGTGCCTGCGAGTCCGCATTGAGGGCAGGATTACTGCTGAGTTTCAGCCGTCACTGAAATTGCTACGTCTTATAAATCTTGTGTTTCAACTTCTATGCTAGTGTTAGCCATAGTTCTTTATTTTATTCTTCTGGACTGCACTTCAAGCTTTGTAAGGGGAAGAGGCACAACGCTGATTGGACTTTATTACGGCGTGAGCAGCCTGATTTTTTGCGACGATGGACAGGAATGGTTGCACACACAATAACACAAACACACGTACACACACAGGATCACGATCAATATAGGTGGATTGTTCCGTGCAGGATTATGCCAAGCACCATTGCATCCTTATTGTTTACTTCTCCGGTATATTCTAACAGACATTCCTACCATGTTTGATCGAGGTAATATATGCTAACAGCTGATCATAGCGATCAAACTAAAATTAATCACGATCATCACCCAGCCCTATTTACCGGTCTCCTAATAATCTATCAAACAGCTAGAGTTCATCCAAAATCCTGTTGTGTGAATCATTACAACTGCCAAGAAAAAAAGGCACAAACCCCCAGCACTCCGATTTAGGGATGTGCGTATCGATCCTGTGGTATCGATATATCGATACTCACACGCTACGCATTTGGCATCACTTTTCTGAAAAAAGTATCGATATAAACCAAAAAACGGCGTGTGGGGGGTGCAAGCATCACTTTCAGATGTTTTTGATTACTTACTTAACTTACTATGTGCTGGGACACCCCTGTACCTGGCAGAGCATAGAGCTGGCCCAGTCACGTGACAGGAGACAGCGAATGAGCGTCGTCAACGTGCAACACACACACAGCCAGCCGACAGCGATGCAGCCAGAGCAATCGCACAGCAAACACAGATGCGTATGTTGAAATGAGAAGATACATGGAGGAAAAGGTGATCCCTATGAGTGAGGACCCTTTGGTTTGGTGGAAAAAAAATGAAACCACATTCCCAATGCTGAACAAAGTTGCGAAAAAATACCTTGGAACTATTGCAACGTCTGTTCCAGCAGAGAGACTCTTCTCTAAGGCCGGATAAATAATCAGCCGGAGGCGTAATCGTATCAAAGCAGAAAACGTGAAGATGTTACTTTTCCTGAACAGCAATCTGAGACTTCAGTAAAGTGTGACGTGTGACGACATATCTCGAGTACACTAAAGGTGTGATGGTGTCAGACATTTTTGTAGATAATTTTTCCAAGTTCATTTTCTCAGGGAACTGTCTTTCGTATGCAGGTTTATAGGACAAGGAAATCCTATTTTATTGTGATAAGGAAATTATTGACTTTGCTTCAGAGAAGTGTTACAAGTTTACTTCCACAAAGAGGTTTGAAACATAACATTGTTATGAATAATTGTTTTTTTAAGCTTTTTCTACCAAGACTTTTTTTTTGAGAAATAAGAAAAGTGAAAATGTGTATATTTTTGTTTATATTTAATTTATTTTTCATATTTATGTTATTTATTTAAATTTTACTTTTATTATATATTGACCATAATAAATGTGGTATAAATGGTCTGTATTTGTCTTGTGATTTGTCTTAAATAATAACAATAGTAATAGTATTTATGACTGACAAAAATTGCCAATAAGAAATTAATGGTATCGGTATCGATGAAAATGCAAGAAAAAGTATCGGTATCGTATCGAATCCTAAAAGTGTGGTATCGCCCATCCCTACTCTGATCCTTACACTAGCTTCCTTTTTATAACAAAGAATCAACTTCAAAATATTACTGTTGGTTGAAAAAACACTTAATGGGTTTGGACCAAAAGACATGTTTGATCAACTGGTCTGTTTTTTTAAACCATCCAGAGCCCTCAGACCATCGGTAGCAGGTTTGTTTCCTGTTGCCTGAGTCCGAACAAAACAGAGAGGCAGCATTTAGTTTTTATGCTCGTCTTCTGTGGAACAAACTTCCTGAAAATGGCAAGTCTGCTGAAACTCTCAGCATTTTTAAATCTAACGTAAAAACATATTTATACACCACTCTGTACCCCTAAAACGGGGTATTGTACTTTTAAAAAAATTCTCTGTAATTCAGCTTACTCCACCTTCTTTACTCTTACATTATTTTGGCTTGTCTCTTATTATTATATTCGTCCATCTCATTATCTTATCCATTGTATGCTGTTCTGGACGGTGATTATGTAATGTGCTGATGTACAATGTTAACTGACGTATGATATTTCATGTAATTCCATTAGAATTTTCTTGTGCATGAAACGTGCCCCGCAAATAAACTTGACTTGTCTTTCTTGTATGTTGCAGGTTGGTTTGTTCACAGAAATTGGACCAATGTCTTGTTTCATCTCCCGTCACGTGAGTCCACTTTCAAGCTGAACCCTAGACACGGTCTGGTCTGCAATGCTCTAAACTCCCCCCGATCCACTCTAAACAAATATGTTCTCCTTACAGTCCATCCCCTCAGAAATGGAGTTTGATCCCAACTCTAACCCGCCATGTTATAAGACAGTTGATGAGGTGAGGAAAAACCTTTACACGACAACTCCCTTGTAAATATAAGAACGTTGGCCTGCACTGAACACGTTATGAACATGCCTGACTTTGACAGACGACCATCTTTAGTGTAGACGGTAGAAAATGGATGGATGAAACCACAACACTTTGAAACCTGCTTTCCAATTTTTGATGCAAAGAAGAAACCGCATGAACCAACTCAAAATGTTGAAAGAGCCATACTGGACCGAAAAAAACAAAAACAAATAAGTCTGCAGCCGCAAAAAATTAAAAGCCTTTTATAAGCCTTATAAGGAAGGCAAGACATGTTGAGGCGGCACACCTCCTCTGCCGGCTGGTACTCCAGTAATGTGTGAATCAATACTAGAATATCGATAGCGCCGATACCAGATACTTATGCTATAATATCGATTCTCAAATCAAAATAACGATACTTTTTGTACCTCAGTTATTTGAGATAATGTACAAAACCCAAAACCAGTGAATTTGGCACGATGTGTAAATGGTAAATAAAAACAGAATACAATGATTTGCAAATCCTTTTCAACTTATATTCAATTGAATAGACTGCAAAGACAAGATATTTAATGTTCCAACTGAGAACAAATAATCATTAACTTAGAATTTAATGGCAGCAACACATTGCAAAAAAGTTGGCACAGGGGCATTTTTACCACTGTGTTACATGGCCTTTCCTTTTAACAACACTCAGTAAACGTTTGGGAACTGAGGAGAACAATTTTTGAAGCTTTTCAGGTGGAATTATGTTCCATTCTTGCTTGATGTACAGCTTAAGTTGTTCAACAGTCCGGGGACTCCGTTGTGATATTTTAGGTTTCGTAATGCGCCACGCATTTTAAATGGGAGACAGGTCTGGACTACAAGCAGGCCAGTCTAGTGCCCGCTCTCTTTTACTTCGAAGCCACGCTGTTGTAACACATGCAGAATGTGGCTTGGAATTGTCTTGCTGAAATAAGCAAGTTGCTTGGATGGCAACATATGTTGCTCCAAAACCTGTATATACCTTTCAGCATTAATGGTGCCTCCACAGATGTGTAAGTTACCCATTCCTTGGGCACTAATACACCCCCATACCATCCCAGATGCTGTTTTTTTAACTTTGCGCCTATAACAGTACGGATGGTTCTTTTCCTCTCTGGTCCGGAAGACACGACGTCCACAGTTTCAAAAAACAATTTGAAATGTGGACTCGTCAGACCACATAACACTTTTCCACTTTGCATCAGTCCATCTTAGATGAGCTCGGGCCCAACGAAGCCGGCGGCGTTTTTGGGTGTTGTTGATAAATGGCTTTTGTTTTGCATAGTAGAGTTTTAACTTGCACTTACAAATGTAGCGACAAACTGTAGTTACTGACAATGGTTTTCTGAAGTCTTCCTGAGCCCTTGTGGTGATATCCTTTACACACAGATGTCGGTTTTTGATGCAGTACCGCCTGAAGGATCGAAGGTCACGGGCATTGCCACTTACATGCAGGGATTTCTCCAGATTCTCTGAACCTTTTGATGATATTACGGACCGTAGATGGTGAAATCCCTAAATTCCTTGCAATAGCTGGTTGAGAAATGTTGTTCTTAAACTGTTGGACAATTTGCTCACGCATTTGTTGACAAAGTGGTGACCCTCGCCCCATCCTTGTTTGTGAATGACTGAGCATTTCATGGAAGCTGCTTTTATACCCAATCATGGCACCCACATGTTCCCAATTAGCCTGTTCACTTGTGGGATGTTCCAAATAAGTGTTTGATGAGCATTGATGATTTGTTTGATGATCAACTTTCTCAGTCTTTTTTGCCACGTGTGCTAGATTTTTTGAAACATGTTGCAGGCATCAAATCCAAAATGAGCTAATATTTGCAAAAAAATAACAAAGTAACAAAGTTTACCAGTTAATGATCTTGTCTTTGCAGTCTATTCAATTGAATATAGGTTGACAAGGATTTGCAAATCATTTTATTCTGTTTTTATTTACCATTTACACTACGTGCCAACTTCACTGGTTTTGGGGTTTGCATATCACCAGCAGCAACACAGTGTAACATGACTTAATAACCAAATCTTGTCTAAATGAATCATGATTGGTGGGAACAACATTTTCCTCCCCCAGGTAAGTAGATAATGCGCTAGCAAGAAAACAACCGGCAATTAAAACGAGTCACTCAGTATTATAAAAAAAACAAGTGTATGTATACTTTTATTGTAGGCTATCTGGAGACACTGCATACAGAGTCGAATTTGCATAAGAGAACATTCAGTGCAGAAAAACGCCATAATTAGTTTTTCCCTGTGTTTTTTTTTTTTTAGTGTTTGAAGATAATTCCCCAAGAGCAGCAAAATTTGAAATACACTCATTTTTTAATTTCACCAGGAAAGTATCAATATCAGATTGGTATGAGATTGTTACTGAAGGCATCAAAACTATGAATGAACACATGTGGAGTTATGTACTTAACAAAAAAAGGTGAAATAACTGCAAACATTTTTTATATTCTAGTTTCTTCAAAATAGCCACCCTTTGCTCTGACTACCTTTTCGCACACTCTTGGCATTCTCTCGATGAGCTTCAAGAGGTAGTCACCTGAAATGGTTTTCACTTCACAGGTGTGCTTGAAGCTCATGGAGAGAATGCCAAGATTGTGCAAAGCAGTTATCAGAGCAAAGAGTGTCTTTTTTGAAGAAACTAAAATATAAAACATGATTTCAGTTATTTCACCGTTTTTGTTAAGTACATAACTCCACATGTGTTCAATCATAGTTTTGATGCCTTCAGTGACAATCTACAATGTAAATAGTCATGAAAATTAAGAAAACGCATTGAAAGAGAAGGTGTCCAAACTATTGGCCCGTACTGCATATTCCCCAACTTTTTCCATTTCATAATTTTTTTTAAAAACCACCAGAGAGCCACTAGACGGCGCTAAAGAGCTATGGGTTGCTGATCCCCTGGTTAAAGTGTTGTCTAAATGGTCCCTAAGCAAACTATCTTTCCCCCATGCTTTTCTAAAGGAAGTTGCCTTAATAAACAATGCTTTGTTTTCAAGGATATCGTAATCCAGCAAGATGATGAGATCAGGCTTAAGATTGTGGGAACGAGAGTGGACAAGAATGATATTGTACGTATTTTTGTCAGTTTGCAATGCTATAATGTGTTGGCATTCTTCATTTGTGTTTTATTTGCAAGTGATGTACAGTGTCAGTCTATAGAAAGTCAAATGGGACAAAAAGAAATTATCTTTAAATCTTGAATTACTTTAATGTGTCATTAATTAAAATTATTTGAATTAAGTAAATGGAAATAACGTATAAATAATTTAATGTAGAAATATATATTTTTTTACAATTTAATTATTTCATAATTAAAATATTTATTACACAATTTGATGTTAACTATTTCATGAGTCAACCTGTGTGGAAGCACTTCATGAATGTGTTTTATCTGTCAAATTCAGCCGTCAAAGTCCGGGGGCAGATCCTAACATTTGTTTGGTTCCCCGGCACGCCTGCTTGTCAGAGAAGTGGAGGAATGCTGGTCGATATCTAGGTCGGAAACCGCAGAACTAGCTTCAATAAATTCCTCTACTTTAGCTGCTACATGCTCTGGATCAGCAGGTCTTGCTTCCACGTATTGTGCAAGGTCTAAAAAAGTAGGAGTATATCCTCCTTAGCCGCCATGTTTTGAAAGACTTCCAGGCCTCAGACCATAGCAACCATTAGACTAGGATTTATCTCCGCCCACTGACTTTGGTGAGTAAATTTCACAGAATAACTACTGTAAGTCCATGAAGCGCTTCCTCCACAGACTCATGAAAAACTTTTAAATAATTAATTAAGCCAGGAATAATCAATTAAATCAGAGAATTCATAATTGCTTTCTGCAATATTTTTAATTTAAATCAGGAAATAATTTAATTTAGAAATAATTCATTAAATACTATTAAAATTAATATACAGTAAATATAAAAATAACTATATATATTTTACCTTAAATTAGTTGACACATTTAATAACATGTGTATGTTTTAAAATCCAATTTCAATTAATTAATGACACATTTAGGTAATTATTTTAAGATGTATTTATTTCATTCTGTCCCATTTGACCCTCCATGTCAGTCTAACAAACCAGTTGAAAATCAACTTTCATTCCTTTTTTTTTTTCTCCAGTTTGCTATTGGCTCTCTCATGGATGACTATTTAGGTGAGTGTACTGTATTGTACTGTACTGCACATTACACAATAGTGTAAGAAAATGTATAACACATGTTCAGTGTTTCCCACAGAACTGCACCTAAAATGTGGGTGGGGGTTAGATGAGGTCATTGCCTAAAAAAGATGTGAGATTTTTGGGGTATTTGTTGTTAAAAGAAAACAAATCTAAAGGGGTCCGAATCAATTTGGTTGGTCTGATCAAAGAGTATTTAATATCAATTCGACTTGGGTAAAATACGTCAGGCCACACTAGATGGTTTTCGTAAAATTTTTCCACTCGCTTTTTTACTTAAAAAATAATTAAATGTGTAACTAAAAGCCTTCACTACATAGACATCAATAAATAGTAAGGCTGTCAAACAAATAAAATATGTCATCACATTTTGTTCATAAATTAATCGCAAATATTTTTCATCATTAATAGAGGTACCCTAGACAGATCATTTTCAAGTTTTTAATACCATGACTGGGCAACTGGTTAGCTTTAATGAAATGTTTTATGAAACCTTATGCTTTTTTTAAACAGCTAAACACAAAATGAACATAAACACGCTTTTAATTACAAAAAAAAAATACCTGCAGTGGGTTGTTGTCTTGCCAGATTTTGTATTTTGTAGGAATACAACATTTTATTTCCTGCTGTCGGAGCACTTGTTTGCAGAGAAGGAGCTACACTTCCGTGTTTCTCTGCTGGCCTAACATAACCAGAAATCATGATCATAACTAAAGATAAAAGTAATTTTTTATTTACTTTCCCTAAATATCTAAACATATTCATATTCTCTTCATCTCATATTATGCTCCTTCCAGCGCTGTTTTTATTTTTAGGTTATAGAGTTTTTTTATCCAATCAGAATTAAAGCTATCTTATGTTGCCATGCTGTACGAAATCTGCTGGGGCCTTCAGAGTCAGCAATGTGGGTGTCTGTACACGGACAAAAACATTTGACAAGACAGTTGCGTTAGCCAATCAGATCACGAGTTGTCAGTAAGGCCTTCTAGATTGCCTAAGGCAGATATATAGTGATGCTATGAGCTAGGTAACATAAGAACTCCATTACCCAGCAAGCCACAGTAGCCATGTTTAGGTTGTTGAACGTAGACATGCTGGCAGCTGGATGTTTTTGATAAGCACGCTGAGGAGTAAACTGTAAACTTTAAGAACTCAGCCAACACACCTCGTCTGCATCTTTTCTGATTAGACAAGACAACACATATATTTTCAAGGCCATTTTCAAAAAGGATATTTAGAGATAAACTACATCTTGTGAGACAATGTCGGCCAACCCCGGAAGCTAGCTCAGCTGTCCTGGCGATGTGAGCTCAGATATTTTATTTCTTTATTTTTTCACGTTTAATATGTTTTTTGCCATTTTAATTTGGACGGTACCACATAAGATATGTTTTCATTGCTGATGCGGGTTCATTGATTTTTAAATGCGCCAGAAAATAGCCCGTTTTGTACAATGCCCAGCAGTGCATAAATGTGTTTCTGTATGGTATTTCTATAGCAGTAGTCATGTGGTGACATAAATGATGGTGTTTTGAGAGGTAATCATTGAAGTCTGACATCACTGAAGGCCTAGGTGGGAATTGCACGGCCCGCCACTGAAATTTTCGTGCATCAATAACACAAAATAGGCATTGTTACGATCATTTTTTGATTGTCAAAAAAGTTTGGTTAAAAGTTAAGTTAAAATACCAGTTGATTCTACGGTCCTATTTTTGTGAATTAATAATAATTACATGTTTTTGTATTTTTCTAGGCCTCGTGAGCTGATCAGCCATGAAGTATACAAATGTTTGTTTTTGTTTTTTTATCAAAACCCCTTTATTTTTTTAAATTACAGTTTGTAGACTCTTAAAGTGTGTTTCATCTAACTAAACAGTGACTTTTTAGGGGGTTTTGAGTGGGGAACTACCTTCCATTTACACCTTACTTTATTATAGTTTGCATCTACATGTTAACTTGGTATTCTATTTTTTTGTATGTCACGATCATAATAAAATGTTTTTGTTAAATCTGGGGTTCTTATTTGGCTCTATATTAGTATCGCCTCAATGCATTTCACTTCCGCTGCAAACAAGTACATCCTCGCCTACGTTTTAAAGACTTAATCAAGAGGGACTTTCGACATTGACAACTGGGAGGCTCTTGCAAGTGTCTTGCAGAGTCTCTCAAGAGGCATTCTTGGAACATACTAGGGTTGTCTCAATACCAATATTTTGGTACAGGCACCAAAGTGTATTTGGATACTTTTCTAAATAAAGAGGACCGCAAAAAAATGCCATTATTGGCTTTATTTTAACAAAAAAATCTTACGGTACATTAAACATGTGTTTATTATTGCAATTTAGTCATTAAATAAAATAGTGAACATACTAGACAACTTGTCTTTTAGTAGTAATTAAGCAAACAAAGACTCCTAATTAGTCTGCTGACGTATGCAGTAACGTATTGTGTCATTTATCTACCTATTATTTTGTCTACATTATAAAGGACAAGTGGTAGAAAATGAATTTTTAATCTACTTGTTCATTTACTGTTAATATTTGCTTATTTTCTGTTTTAACATGTTCTATCTACACTTCTGTTAAAATGTAATAATCAGTTATTCTTCTCTTGTTTGATACTTTACATTAGTTTTAGATGATACCACAAATTTAGGTATCGATCCGATACCAAGTAGTTACAGGAGGATCATCATACATTGGTCATATTCAAAGTCCTCATGTGTCCAGGGATGTATTTACTGAGTTTATACACTACCGTTCAAAAGTTTGGGGTCACATTTAAATGTCCTTATTTTTTAAGGAAAAGCACTGTACTTTTCAATGAAGATAACTTTAAACTAGTCTTAACTTTAAAGAAATACACTCTTTACATTGCTAATGTGGTAAATGACTATTCTAGCTGCAAATGTCTGTTTTTTGGTGCAATATCTACATAGACACAAGGCTGCTTCTCCGTTCACCACAAGGGCTAGCCAGTGGCAGTGTCTGTAAGCGAGAGGTTAGCAAGCAGGTGGGAAGTAGACATGCAACCCTCTAACTACTGCACTAAATGCATCACAACACCCTGTAGGCTGGGCCCACACACACACACCAGAGTAATTGATGCTCACAGGTACTACACGAGAGGGAGTTATTCAGACCTCGTCCCCCCCAAATTCAAGACTAATGGGAAAAAAATGCATTACACTATTTTGCTACCACACAGTGTAATGCACTACCAACAGACCTTAAAATTCGAATTCCCCTACTAAATTTAAAAACTGCCATAAAATCAATCAATCAATCAATCAATCAATGTTTACTTATATAGCCCTAAATCACGAGTGTCTAAAAAGGATGCACAAGCCACAACGACATCCTCGGCTCAGATCCCACATCAGGGCAAGAAAAAACTCAACCCAATGGGATGACAATGAGAAACCTTGGAGGGGACCGCAGATGTGGGGACGCGCCCTCTGGGCGACCGGTGCAATGGACGTCGAGTGGATCTAGCATAATATTGTGAGAGTCCAGTCCATAGTGGATCTAACATAATAGTTTGAGAGTCCAGTCCATAGTGGATCTAACATAATAGTGTGAGAGTCCAGTCCATAGTGGATCTAACATAATAGTGTGAGAGTCCAGTCCATAGTGGATCTAACATAATAGTGTGAGAGTCCAGTCCATAGTGGGGCCAGCAGGAGATCATCTTAACAGGAGACAGGTCAGCAGCGCAGAGACGTCCTCAACTGATGCACAGATGAGTGGTCCACCCTTGGGCCCGACTTTGGACAGCTAGCGCCTTATCTGTGGTCACCGAATCTGTGCCTTTAATTTAATCATGGCTCAGCTCAACCTCTACCTGATCTGAACCAAAATTGATCCCCATCAACTTTCCGGAGCATCAAACAGGTTTATATGTGGTTATAGTGTACATATGTTTTCTCATTCTGTTTTGCACACTCTTGGAGTTCAACATGTGCATAGTCATGTACATAGTGTCATGTACATAGTGCATATACCCCTCCCAGTTTTTGTATATATTGTTTTTCAAATCACCTGACATGTATACTGTGTATATGTACTGGGATGAGAATCAGCACCTCCAAGTCCGAGTCCATGGTTCTTGCCCGGAAAAGGGTGGAGTGCCATCTCCGGGTTGGGGAGGATACTTTGCCCCAAGTGGAGGAGTTCAAGTACCTCAGAGTCTTGATCACGAGTGAGGGAAGAGTGGATCGTGAGATCGACAGGCGGATCGGTGCGGCGTCTTCAGTAATGCGGACGCTGTATCGATTCGTTGTGGTGAAGAAGGAGCTGAGCCGGAAGGCAAAGCTCTCAATTTACCGGTTGATCCTCACCTATGGTCATGAGCTTTGGGTTGTCACCGAAAGGACAAGATCACGGGTACAATCTGCCGAAATTAGTTTCCTGCGCTCTCCCTTAGAGATAGGGTGAGAAGCTCTGCCATCCGGGAGGAGCTCAAAGTAAAGCCGCTGCTCCTCTACATCGAGAGGAGCCAGATGAGGTGGTTCGGGCATCTGGTCAGGATGCCACCCGAACGCCTCCCTAGGGAGGTGTTTAGGGCATGTCCGACCGGTAGGAGGTAGAAGACCCAGGACACGTCATACTTGCCAATCCTCCCGATTTTCCCTGGAGAGTCTCGAATTTCAGTGCCCCCTCCCGAAAATCTCCCGGGGCAAGTATTCTCACGATATTCCCCCAATTTCCACCCAGACAACAATATTGCTACACCATTCTTCACTGGGCGCAGTTTCCGGCCGGACAATATTAACGGTTACACCTCGAAGTGAAACGCAGCAATCAGAACAGAAGAAGAAGACGAAGCAGAAGAAGAGACATGTCGACGACGAGTAAGAAGAAGAAGTACGCTTGCAAGTTCCAAAATGATTGGAAAAAATAACTTCAGTTCATCCAGGACAGCTCAAAGGGGAAGGTGTATGCTGCCTGCAAATTTTGTAGATCAGACTTCTCCATTGAACACGGTGGCCGAACGGATATAGTCATTCATGAACGGTCAGAGAAGCACAAGGCTGCGACAACGCAGCACCGGTCACTGCCCAGTATTATGGGCCACCTTGCTAAATGGAGACCCGAGGGTGTAACTTATGCCGAGACAAAGATGGCTATGCTGATAGCTGCAAGCAACATCCCGTTCTCATTTGCGGATGTTTTCAACAAATCCGTGAAGGATATGTTCCCGGATTTCGAGATCGCTCACCAGTACGCAAATGGCAGAACAAAGGCTACTCAAATAGTGAAAGGTGAGTGTATAGGGTTGCCACCCGCAGGGACGCCGCTAGGGATTTTGGGCCCCATGAAAATAATCTTTACAGGGCCCCCAACACAGCGGCAACATTTTTTGATGCTATTTTACATACAATTATGCATTTTAATGGTATTTTTTACTATCATTACCATATTTTTGAAAGAAGAACAGCATCACAGTTTTAAAAGTATTATAATTTCATCATCATTAGGGGCCTCTCTGGGCCCCCCTCCATCTTGGGGCCCTAGAGTCCGTCTCCTTTACCCCGCCTTTTCGGCGCCCCTGGCCACCCGTCCCTAATACGGAGTCGTCCTGTATTTTAAGATTAAATTTTATATATATATATATATATATATATATATATATATATATATATATATATATATATATATATGTATATGTATATATATATATATATATATGTATATATATATATATATATATATATATATGTATATATATATATATATATATATATATATATGTATGTATATATATATATATATATATATGTATATATATATATATATATATATATATATATATATATATATATATATATATATATATGTATGTATATATATATATATATATATATATATATATATATATATATATATATATGTATATATATATATATATATATATATATATATATATGTATGTATATATATATATATATATATATATATATATATATATGACCCCCAGCGGGCCAATCTGAGGTCTCAAGGTTGGCAAGTATGGGACACGTTGGGAAGACTATGTCTCCCGGCTGTCCTGGGAACACCTCGGGATCCCCCGGAAAGAGCTGGACGAAGTGGCTGGGGAGAGGGAAGTCTGGGCTTCCCTGCTTAGGCTGCTGCCCCCGCGACCCGACCTCGGATAAGCAGAAGAAGAGTGTTTCCCATAAACTGCCAAGATACCTGTGGCGGTGGGGGCGTGGCTATGGGCGTGGTCACCATTACATCAAGTAATTTGCATAATTTACTACAATGATATGATTTTCTCTAAAAAGGCTAAAAAAATGTTTACTTACTAAATAATAATAACAGTTTTGTTTTAAACGTCAATCCATCCATCCATTTTACAATATAATTACAACACTTTATGTACATATTTATATACAGATTTGAACAATAAGTTATTCACTAAAATATATTTATTAATTGTGGTTCTTACAAAAAATATATCTTATAAAATATAAAATGTCTCTTAAAGCTCTGCCCCTTTAATTAGTGCATACTAAATAATTTAACTTTAGCCTACTACTACAACCATATTATTTACCAGCAACATAAAGTGAAACAGAGGCAGAGGTGTCCTGCCACAATCAGTAACAAATAAACAGAAAACAATAGTGGTCAAATACAAATAAGGCAACAAGAGAAGTATCCTACACTTCTCTTTTGTAAAGTAAATCTGAACAGCCTATATGGGCATCTACATCAACTATATGATTTGCCTGAGAAGCTGGACAGGACACAAAAAAAAACAAGTTTTTTATTTTTTTTAATTTGTGGCGGACGTAATTCTTTCGTGGCGGGCCGCCACAAATAAATGAATGTGTGGGAAACACTGGATGGATGGTATCAAATGTGATGAATATTTAATGGGCCACAATGGAAACAAGCCTTTTGGCTTTTTGTGCCATTCATTTGCCTTTTTAAAGCATTACATTGATTCAATTCTTTAAGATGTCAATACACTTCCAATCAAAAGTAATTTAAGGGCTTTTGTACTCTAAATCATTCTCCAAGATTTCATTGATAATTGTAAACCAGGGGTCCCCAAACTTTTTGACCCGGGGGCCGCATTGGGTTATAAACATTTAGCCAGGGGCCGGGCTATATATATATATATATATATATATATATATATATATATATATATATATATATATATATATATATATATATATATATATATATATGTATATGTATATGTATATATATATATATATATATATATATATATATATATATATATATATATATATATATATATATGTATATGTTTATATACATATACATATACATATATATATATATATATATATATATATATATATATATATATATATGTATGTATATATATATATGTATGTGTATATATATATATATATATATATATATGTATATATATATATATATATATATATATATATATATATATATATATATATATATATATATATATATATATATATGTATGTATATATACACACACATATACCGACATACATACATTGCACTTGCCACACGCTCGCCCTACACTGCGGCGCGAGCGTGATGCCGACACGTTATCGATGGAAAAATGCATTTTTAGACAATATGATTTGCCTGAGCAACTAGGAAGCCCCAAGAGTAACAAGTGATAGAAAATGGATTGATAGATGGGCTAGAAAGGACAGATTTAAAAAATAATAATTTTTTTTTTTTTACTCGGGACTACCCGCCGGCCGGATTTTGGATGCTGGCGGGCCGTATCTGGCCCGTGGGCCGTAGTTTGGGGACCACTGTTGTAAACATTAAGCCAGGGGTGTCCAAAGTGCGGCCCGGGGGCCATTTGCGGCCCGCAGCTAATTGTTTACCGGCCCGCCACACATTCTGGAAATACTATTGTAAAAATAAAAAAGAACATTAAAAAAAGTGGAATGAGGTGAAATCTAACGAGAAAAAGTTGCAATGTTGACACAAAAGCTGCCATGCAGGCTGTTTTTTTTTCTTTTGTCTTTCTTTATTTTTCTTTTTTTGCCATTGCTCAACAACAAAAAAAATAATGACAAAAAATCCATGTTATAATGAATTATTTTCAGGGCTCCAATTACTTCAAATATTTCACTTTAAAATGTTTTATGTGGTAAATATTGCATATATTGTGTAGTAGCCGTATAAAAACATCAAAGTTTTCTTTGACAAAAGCGTATAAAACAAACAAAATAATAGTTCCAGCATAAAATCGACAGATATATCTGAAGTTGATCTCTTTAACTTAAGTGTTGAAAGTAAAAGAAAAACCTAATAAAAATGTATCACTTTATGAGTGGGGCACCTTTTGGATCCCAAATATATTTAGTGATTTTTTATTTATCTTTTCACTGTGATTACTCAAAAATATGAAATAATTAAAATCAATGGTGTCCTGCATTATTGATCTTTTAGGGCTCTAATTACTAAATATTGCATATTTCAGTTTTACTATTAAAAAAAACTAAGTTGCTTTTGACAGAAAAGCCATAAAACATTTATTTTAATTTGTATTACTTTATATCAACTAGAAGTTGATATAGAGATTTACTGTAAGAGTTAAATAATTTAAAAAAAATAATAATCTGACTTATTTTTAACATTTTAATGACTGAGACCCTTTATGGTCCCCGGGACCCCTAAAGGTAAAATAAATACAAAATCCATATATTTGGTTATGGTTTGAAAATGAAAAATATCAAAATGGCCCCCACATGCTTTAATTTTTCTGTGTGCGGCCCTCAGTGGAAAAAGTTTGGACACCCCTGCATTAAGCCAATTAGAAAATGTAGGCCTTACTTTCATAATTTTTTTTATCATTATAGTTTTAACGGGTTTTTGGTTGCTAGAGGTACATAGCGTTTTAAAGTAAAGTTGTTTTTATTATAATTGTTATTACCTATTCTGTGTTATATGAAAGAAAAATTCCTAGTTTGTGAACCCGTTCTCAAACAATGGCAATAAAAACAAATCTGATTCTAACTCTTTTTTTTTAAAGGCGCAAAAGCGGGTTTCGTATCGAGAACCTTGCATTTATGAATTTAAAAACTTAGCCAGGTTGCGAAGGTAAAAATTCCTTTTCGAGGGAAAACCCCCTCGTGTACGCGCACGTCACGTGGCGTAAATACGTCATCGGAGCGCGCCGTCGTTCTTTCTTTCTCTCGTCCTGAAGATGGCGGCAGGGGTGAGTAAGATGGAGTGTTCCCGAATATCCCTTTCGTTTTTTGGGTTCCAGCCTCACCATCCGTCCGAAATCTTTGTCATCGTAGCCGTCACATGGCGGAATTGAACGAAGGCTGTACGTTGGGGCTCTCCCGTTGCGGTATCGGGCTGTATTTGTCACGTAATTCACCTGGGGAACGATGTAACAATCGTTAGCCCATTGCTACATTGACGTTGCATTCGAACAGAATGACGCCCATCTTGTGCCACGGTAGCGATTCTAAATCAACCAAACATATTGGCAGTCTCTCCTTTTCAAAATGCCAGTGTTTTTTTTACATGTTTTTCTAAAAATACAACAGTGTTGTGCTTGTTTGTAGTTGATTAAAATGTTACATTTTTGGTTTAGATTGCTGGGTAGCACAAATGATGCAATGATGGCAATAATATAACCTTTTTCTTAAAGGTTATATTAAAACATAAACTCTCAAGTTGTATTTAACACGTATATTATCCACCCTCCATGTTAAATTAACTGATACTTTTTGTGAAATTGTATTAGCACATTGTTAGTGTTGGAGCTAGGAATATTCAAAATGTGGTCCCAGGGACCCCATCAAGTCATATAGTGAAGTGAATTATATTTATATAGCGCTTTTCTATAGCGACTCAAAACGCTTTTACATAGTGAAACCCAATATCTAAGTTACATTTAAAGCAGTGTGGGTGGCACTGGGAGCAGGTGGGTAAAGTGTCTTGCCCAAGGACACAACGGTAGTGACTAGGATGGCGGAAGCAGGTATCGAACCTGGAACCCTCAAGTTGCCGGCACGGCCACTCTACCAATCGTGCTATACCGCCCCACACTATATATAAATGGGGTCCCACTTTTTTGCAACTGTTTTGAAAACAAATGATAAATGTATGAATTATCCTGTTTCATCTCACATTCTACATTGTGTTTTGGAAAAAGGCTGTCAAACGTCACTTAATTCATTAATAAAAATAAAACAAAAGAAAATAGAGATGTCTGATAATGGCTTTTTTGCCGATATTCCGATATTGTCCAACTCTTAATTACCGATACGATATATACAGTCGTGGAATTAACACATTATTATGCCTAATTTTGTTGTGATGCCCCGCTGGATGCATTAAACAATGTAACAAGGTTTTCCAAAATAAATCAACTCAACTTATGGACAAAAATGCCAACATGGCACTGCCATATTTATTATTGAAGTCACAAAGTGCATTTTTTTTTAACATGCCTCAAAACAGCAGCTTGGAATTTGGGACATGCTCTCCCTGAGAGAGCATAAGGAGGTTGAGGTAGGGGGTAGCGGGGGGTGTATATTGTAGCGTCCCGGAAGAGTTAGTGCTACAAGGGGTTCTGGGTATTTGTTCTGTTGTGTTATGTTGTGTTACGGTGCGGATGTTCTCCCGAAATGTGTTTGTCATTCTTGTTTGGTGTGGGTTCTCAGTGTGGCGCATATTTGTAACAGTGGTGAAGTTGTTTATACGCCCACCCTCAGTGTGACCTGTATGGCTGTTGACCAAGTATGCATTGCATTCACTTGTGTGTGTGTGAAAAGCCGTAGATATTATGTGATTGGGCCGGCACGCAAAGGCAGTGCCCTTAAGGCACGCCCCCAATATTGTTGTCTGGGTGGAAATCGGGAGAATGGTTGCCCCGGGAGATTTTCGGGAGGGGCACTGAAATTCGGGAGTCTCCCGGGAAAATCGTGAGGGTTGGCAAGTATGACTTGGAGATGCAACTGCTCTGTACTTCTCCCTACGTCCGTGTACCACTCCGTACAGCGGCGTCTTAAAAAGTCATAAATTTTACTTTTTGAAACCGATACCGATAATTTCCGATATTACATTTTAAAGCATTTATCGGCCGATAGTATCTGCAGTCCGATATTATTGGACATCTCTAAAAATAAATGCAGTATTTGTGATCGATAAAACTTTCGGCGAATCTAAATTTAAGAAACTGTACCAGAATGTGCGTATGATAATTAATAATTTGACCCGGCAAATATACCGGAAACAACAACGCCCAGAAATGTGTCCCGCGAAAAACCGTCCGACCGGAACTCTCTAATAACTAAAGTTCCTTGGGTGAATAATGTAAACTCACTACACCGGTATGTTTTACCGCTTTCATGGCGAGTTTACTGACCGATATAAGAACTTTACACTACTTTATGTTAGAAATGGCACTTAAACATTTACTACTAAGACATTTTGATAGATTTTTGAGCGCTGTGTGTAATGTTCTATATTTTTAATGGAACATCTAAAATGTTGGTGTTTGAGACTTATCTCTTATACACCCTGTACCAAATAAAATAGTGTAGCGTCCAGGTAGAGTTTGTACTGCAGGGAATTCTGGGTATTTGTTCTGTTGTGTTGCGATGCATATAATCTCCCGAAATGTTTGTCATTGTTATTTAGTGTGGTTTCACAATACGGCACATATTTATAACAGTGTTGGAGTTGTTTATACGGCTACCCTTAGCGTGACATGTATGGCTGTTGAGTAAGAATGCCTTTCATTCATTTGTACATCGTGTGTTGGAAATCAATATAATCATTCAAAATTGGCAATGATCGTCAAGAAATACAGCTTTTCTTGACCTATTCAATTTAGTATCAATTTCACCCCTTTCAACGCTTTAAAAGCATTGAGGTGAGTAAGCTCAACCTTATAGTCCGGGAAATATGATTAACAAAAATAATCAGTTATAAAAAAAACCGCCTTCCCAGGCATGGACTTCCGGATTTTTGTGTCCTCTCTGATTTCAATGCGGAAAAAGACAGTGCGTTAACGCCAACACTGATTGTGGTAACATATGGGCTTCCTTGTGCATGAAGACAAAATGGTAAAGCTGGTTGCTAAAAACAAGTTTTAATGAGTTTGGATTTTGACTACCGTATTTTCCGCACCATAAGGCGCCCTGTGTTATTAGCCGCACGTTCAATGAACGGCATATTTCAAAACTTTGTTTACCTATTAGCTGCCCCGTGCTATTAGCTGCACCTACGCTACGCTAAAGGGAATGTCAACAAAACAGTCAGATAGGTCAGTCAAACTTTAATAATATATTACAAACCAGCGTTCTAACAACTCTGTTCACTCCCAAAATGTAATGTGCAAATGTGCAATCACAAAAATAGTAACACTCAAAATAGTGCAGAGCAATAGCAACATCAATAACTCAACGTTGCTCGAACGTTAATGTCACACAACACACAAAATAAACATTTAAAGCTCACTTTCTGAAGTTATTACTCATCCACAAATCCATCGAATTCTTCTTCGGTGTGCTTCACTTGTTTTTTGACACCATCTGTGAAGTGGACGCGCATGCAGTCGTAGATCAACAGGGACGTAGCTGCGTGAAAAAAGTCACCCGGTGTTTTCGCTCATCTTTTCTTCATCCATCCATCCCTTCGAGTTAGCTTTTATGATGACGCCGGCTGGAAAGTTCTCTTTTGGCAAGGTCTTCCTTTTGAATATCACCGTGGGTGGAAGTTTCTGGCCGTTAGCATGGCAAGCTAGAACCACGGTGAGGACGACTTCTCATTCCCTGTGGTGCGAATATTCACCGTACGTGTTCCCGTTGTATCCACAGTGCGGTTCACAGGAATATCAAAAGTCAGTGGAACCTTGTACGCGTGTCTCTTAGTAGGAGACATTTTGTGGTCTTTACAGAAACACACAAATGAAATGAAACGTAATATCCGCGCGCTTCTTCTTCTACGGGGGCGGGTGCGGTTGCTTACCGTAGAAGAAGAAGCGCTTCCTCTTCTACGGGGAAAAAAGATGGCGGCTGTTTACCGTAGTTGCGAGACCTAAACTTTATGAAAATAAATTTTAATATTAATCCATATATAAGGCGCACCAGGTTATTAGCCGCACTGTCAGCTTTTGAGAAAAATTGTGGTTTTTAGGTGCGGCTTATGGTGCGGAAAATACGGTATATCTGACCATATCATTCTACACTTCTCCCTCTTTTCAGACTCTGTATACCTACCCGGAGAACTGGCGGGCCTTCAAGGCTCAGATTGCTACCCAGTACAGTGGCGCTAGTCTCAAAGTGGCCAGTAGCGCCCCTGCCTTTACCTTCGGGCAGACAAACCGTACCCCGGTCTTCCTCAACAACTTTCCACTGGGCAAGGTTGGTGCATGCCCTCAAACAATGGTGTTTATAAACTGCAAACCAGTTTGACTGACTAACATGTAGTACTTTTGTGTAATTGTTGGAATAGGTACCTGCCTACCAAGGAGATGACGGTTTCTGTCTGTTCGAGAGCAACGCCATTGCTCACTACTGTGAGTATAGGGCCTCGATTGTTGATGTAGAGCAGTGCTTCTCAATTACACCCTCCCAAGGAAGAAAAGAACATTTTGTGCTCCGCCCCGACTATAAATAGTACCATTTGTCTATAAAATTGTTCTAAGTACACTGCTGAATAACATTGTATCCTTAAACTTTAAATAGAACCAGAAAACTAAGAACTATAGCTCAACTTACAATAAATATCAGTATTGTATTTAGTTAGCATGTGATTTTTCCGTCTCGTCTGAAATCCGTGTTTTTATTTCTGTAAAAATGTATTTTAAAAAAAATAACGTTTTTCAAAGTTTTTTCCAATTGACAATGTGTGTTAATCTTGATCCATCTCTTTGCCATACCTGCCAACAACTATGGCTGTTTCGTAATGAGTACGGTGTTTGCTGATCCAGTGTTAGAAACTACGGTTTTCCATAAAAAAAACGATTAACTAAAAATTGGAAGCTACGTAGCGAAGCAACTCCACGGGCAGGGGACAAACTATGCGGGAAACATCAATGATGATAGGTTGGTTCACGTATAAGAACATCCCGTTTACTATGATGAGTCACGATTGGTTAAGATTAGGGCAAAACTTTAAGGATAGGCCAATCAGAGGCAAGATAGGGCGGTTAATTGAACCAGGAAGGGACTCGCACCTGCCAAATGACGATGAGAAGACAGAATATTCAAGGCGATTTATATATAAAAAACTAATGGATGATGGTAGAGGGATTTTCTTAGATTTTTCTTTTAGCGATGTAGACGACGTCCAGGAAACCCACAATACGTCTACTTGGCCACATTTGGACAAAGGTATGCGTCTGGATAAAACATTAAGTTATTTACCATGTAAGCCCAAATCAAAACTGCTCTTGACATGGAATAGGTGGAATACACATTTAAGAACACACATGATTGTGGCAGACATGATGACTTTTGCTACTGTATAGCCTGTCTAAATGCTACATTTCATTTTTATTGGTGTTTTACAACACAGTAGCTGACATTTTGTTCATTATTTCTACTGTTTATATTTTGACATTGAATAGTTGAATCATTTTGAAACATAAACATGACTGCAAGATATGTTATTTCATGCTATAAACCGCAAATGGCTATTCAGATAATAGAAAACATTGTTGGCTAATAGAATAAACATTGTTTGTACTATTATTTTTGCATGATTATGAATTTGGGGCAGTTATAAGTAGAGAGGGAGTCGAAGAGACAGAAATTGGCTATAATTATATTGACCCCTTGTTCCCCCCACCAACCAAGGCACATAAACAGGATCCCGGGCTTATTTATTTTCTTATTTAAAGTGCATCAATTTGCCTGAAATTGTTTTTTTTTTGTTTTTTTTACCAATTTGAACCATTTAATACTGAAAAATACAAAAACTCAAACTTTCAAATGGATTAGCAACATTAACTGGGAGCACAATATATTCATCACTTTAACCTATATACAAAAACGAATAAAACAATGTCCAGATTTGTTTATTCAAAACGATGAAGTACGGATTAATGGCTAAAATGAGCATGTTTTGTAGTGCACAGCTTTTAGAAGCCAGGTTTGAAACATGATACGGGCGAAGCAAGTTCCCAGGGGTTGAGACCTGTCACAGAAAAACTGATGTAGCGCATCACTAAGTACATGTCTATGCACTAAATTAGTAACCAAATAGTTAGGCTCTAAATATGCATTTGACAACTCATGGAAACACCTTAATCCGATAGTGTTCGGTTTTTGACTGACTAACACACTTGGATTATGCAATTGGTAACCAGATCTCTCGGGGGTGGGGGACCTTTCGTATCACGCGTGTGCCAGTTTCAACGTGTGGGACATAACCCGGAAGCAGATAACATCCAATAAAAACATAAGCAACAATTGTAATGAAGAGGTGACTGTATGTGTGCTTTACAAATTAAAAGGGAACATTTTGAAGTGCATCAATGGGAGGAAAAAAAGATAAGGAGTTTTGAAGGTAGCTAAGGAAATTTAGAATGCCGGTTTCATCCGGACTCCCGAACGAAATACGCATGAGATGAAAGAGAATGAAGCAGGTATATAAAGGCGAATAACAAAGCGTACACGAGGTCTGGGCGAACAATTGACTTAGTTGTGATTTCCCTCTCTGCATGAAAGTTTAAGATTAGCATATATTAATGCAGTATGAACAATAATGTTTTAATGTAGACACTTAGAATCATCATGCATCAAGGCGAAGGCAAAATATCGAGATATCGTATATCGTGACATGGCCTAAAAATATCGAGATATTAATAAAAGGCAATATCGCCCAGCCCTAGCGTACAAATCTCCTCACGCTACATTTGTGCACCCCACTGATTTACAATAACTCCGTATTCTACACAACTGGCAAGATAGTCCATAATAGCATCCTTCAGATTACATTTTTTTCCCATCAATCCACAGAGATTTATGAATGAACTCAGACATTCGAAAGTTTTGTTTCCATGATTCTCCCTTCGAAAATATCATGTCGGTCTGTCTTTGCTTTGGACCTGCACCCGCTCTGATACATTCTTGGTGGTAGCGTCATGTTCGTAGCGCAATCCAAGATCATTTATTGATGCTGTCTGCCTCAAAACATCAGCATAGCCATTAGAGCTGTAACATTTCTAATCTATGTCAATAAAAGAGCTTTGCTGAGTGTTGTCAGGGGCCGCAGGTGCTTGGTGTGACATAATACGTAAATCGGAGAAACAATACCATTAACCGAGCTTAAAGGAAATAAGTGCTCCCGAGTGTACGGGAGACACGCAGCGTAATACCAATAGTCACAGAGTGTGCTGTCCACTGGAACTTCACATGTAGGTGTGAAAATACAAAAAAACTGAAGCATTTGTGAAATCAGAGTAATTTAGTGCATGGAAATGCAGTGACTGTTACGATTTTATGCCCAGCACTCCAGTTGTGTGAGATGGCCTGAAATTTATAACGCAATACATATTGCAGCCTACTGCGATATGTATTGGTATATATACGATGTATTTGGTATGTACATTTTTATTTAGCTGCTGACGTATGCTGCAACATTTTGCCTCATTTCCAGTTGTCAAACTATTAGTAATCTACTAATATAGATATTGAATATAATATATATATATTGCTAATCATGGGTGGTTACTCTCTGCTATAACATGTTTCTATTTACTATATTGTTAACATGTAAAACACTTATTATTCTGTTGTTTCAATACTTAACATTAGTTTTGGGCAATACTACAAATTTTGGTATCGAGCCAATACAATGTAGTTAAAGGGGAAGTATATCAATGTTGATACTCGAAATTTTCATGATCATTCAATGGGGCTATTTTGATCACAATTCTAATCTGGCAAAAACACAGGATTACGGTGTAACAATATCAAATATTTAAGACCTCTAGCTTGCGGTTAGCTTATCCTCTTGACAGTGTGTAGTGCAGCATGTTTAGCTATTCATTCTCTAAGGGTGATACGTGTAAGAAACGTATTTGCAGCCATGGAGGCGAAGATTGCTGATTTAGAAGAGGCTTTGCACTGTGGAAGGAAGTTAGCTGCTAGCTAGAATCCTACATTGCGTTGACGCGTTTGTTTGCTCGTTGCTGTCAAATTTACAGACACAGCTAGAATGTGTCATTTACATGACGATAGTATTAAACTACCGTTGACCAAGTTTATATTGTCTATATCGTGCAACCCTCCTGGCAATCAAGACTAAAATAGTGTAGAATTACTGCAAACCCCTTAATATTACTTAACTAACTTGAGTGATGTGGACGCTCAGTAACTTATTTAAAACCAATTGCATTTTTTTTTAAACTAATTCAAAAAAGGTCTATTTTAACATTTTCAATACCCTGGTTTTCAGGCATGCCTAGTAGAGGTGGGGGAAATAATAAATTTTCCGATGCATCACATTTTGGACATGGATGAGTTATAAAATCGATTAGTAAACGTCAATCGGTAATCGTATTATTTCTAAATAAAGTAATGCAGAGTTCTAAAATTTGTCTGACTGCAGCGAGCCACCTCATCGAGAGATCCGACCAGCTCCTTATTATAGGCACTTATGTTCCAGTTTTGTACACGTTTCCATTTATTTGATAAATGTGATCGGAATTAATTTAACTAATTACAAATGCATTGTTTTTATAAGTTGCAAGTGATAAACGCTTATTCAGTGAAACAAAAAATGTTAAACTGTATCAATATACATAAAAGTTAAGATGCATCAATCGTTTTTTATTGGAATCGTAGCTCCTGAATCATAATCGTGATTGAATCGTGAGATGCCCAAAGATTCCCACCTCTAATGTCTCATACCTTTGTCCCTCTCTAATGCAGTGAGCAATGATGTCCTGCGTGGTGCCACTCCCCAGGCTGCAGCTCAGGTGCTGCAGTGGGTGAGCTTTGCGGACTCTGAGATTGTGCCTCCAGCCAGCACATGGGTGTTCCCCACTCTTGGGATCATGCAGTTCAACAAGCAGGTGTGTAGCCAAATAAAGCAGTACAATTGAACATAATGTGGTTTATTTATTTTATGCCTCCCGCCTGCCTACCACCCTTTTGTTTGAATGTCCTGCGTAGTCATTCTTTTGTCCGGGTGTATCCAGGCCACAGAGCAGGCAAAGGAGGATGTGAAAAAGGTGCTTGGAGTCCTCAACCAGCACCTGAACACTCGCACCTTCCTGGTGGGCGAGAGGGTCAGCCTTGCTGACATCTCCGTGGCCTGCTCCATGCTGTGGCTCTTCAAGCAGGTTAGCCACAAAGCCTTAAATTTGCTTTCCTACAACTTGAATATACAGTACAGGCCAAAAGTTTGGACACACCTTCTCATTCAATGCGATTTCTTTATTTTCATGACTATTTACATTGTAGATTGTCACTGAAGGCATCAAAACTATGAATGAACACATGTGGAGTTATGTACTTAACAAAAAAAGGTGAAATAACTGAAAACATGTTTTATATTCTAGTTTCTTCAAAATGTCCACCCTTTGCTCTGATTACTGCTTTGCACCCTCTTGGCATTCTCTCCATGAGCTTCAAGCACACCTGTGAAGTGAAAAACATTTCAGGTGACTACCTATTGAAGCTCATGGAGAGAATGCCAAGAGAGTGCAAAGCAGTAATCAGAGCAAAGGGTGGCTATTTTGAAGGAACTAGAATATAAAACATGTTTTCACCTTTTTTAAAGTACATAACTCCACACGTGTTGATGCCTTCAGTGACAATCTACAATGTAAATAGTCATGAAAATAAAGAAAACGCATTAAATGAGAAGGTGTTCAAACTTTTGGCCTGTACTGTATACTGACCTAATATTTTGGAGCAGATGATCTTACAGCCCTTTTTCCCCCTTAAAGGTCCTTGACCCATCTTTCCGTCAACCTTACACCAACGTCACCCGTTGGTTTGTCACCTGTGTCAACCAGCCTAAGTTCAAGTCTGTCCTCGGGGATGTCAAGCTGTGTGAAAAAATGGCCCAGTTTGACGGTAAGTCACCAGATAAGCTACCTCGTCTGCTCACGCTACCTTTGATTTATAGATGATTGAATGGCCACTAAACTATTTGAAAGTCTTCTTTTGCGGGAGTCGTTGTCCCCTGTCTGGGCAAGGCAGTGTCTGTTGTGACACAAAGTCTTAATCTGATGGGGGTAGAAAAAACATTGAGTCCACATTCATCCCAGTCATCTTTTGTTCAGTAAGTTAAAGGCTGGTTCATACTGTGGTCACATTTGAAATCAAACTAAGATGCACAATTGAGAATATATCAAGGTTGGTAAAAATATGTAATTTAAAAGCACCGGGGCAACCTTATGACGATGCCTAAATGCGTTGAGCATTAAATCCCACCCTCTTATGGCTCTCAGCACCTAATGACTAGGGCTCTATTCGACGAAGGATTTTCATAGTCTAATCTGATTCTTTCGATTTTGTATAGATTTTGTCCAATCTATGGCGTTTAAGAGCAAAAACAGATTGTGATAATGTATACTGACATGATGTAAATCTACCCACTAAGGTGATTTCAGATATTTATAAAATAAATACAATCTTTAACTACAGTGAACAAAATAAGATTTCATATGCACATTTTTCCACCTTAAAGAAGGCTAAACCACTCTGATAAACAAAAATGAACAAGATACAGATAGGATTGTTTGGTGAGGTCCTCGGCTCTGGCGCTGTGCCAACAAGATGTCAAACATGATTAAATAGAGGCAGTAAAAGTTGTAAAAAAAAGTATCTGTATGTGAACCTGCGGAAGGATCATTACCCTTTACCAAAAAAAAAAAGCTGCACCTCTGAGGCAAGGCCTGAATGCCAAACTATTTTGACCATCAAGCAATTTTTATTTTCGTTAATGTAAAATATAGACACTTTAAAGAAATGTGTTCTGTTTAAACCACTAATTGTAACATAATCTGGCTGGTGGTGGTCCTGTCATATTTATTGGTTTACAACAGAGCAGGCTGCAAACGGCCCCTTTTAAGTAGATCATCTCTAGAGATGTGACTGATTTGACCTGTTCAATGTAAGCGACCATTGAAATCAGTAAATGTCTACTTTTTTTGGGTCTGTGGGTCTTACTGATGACATACTTAGCTGTGGTCTAGAATGTTTCTTGTGACACTCGGATCGCCAAAAACTGAATTGGTAAAGTCAGATTTATTGTATCTTGGAAATAAAAAACATGTTAACTGTTTATGTAGCAAAGAAGTTTGCTGAGATGCAGCCCAAAAAAGAAGCACCCCCCAAGAAAGAGAAGGCAGCAAAGCCCCAGGAGAAGAAAGAAAAGAAAAAGGAAGAGAAGAAGCCTGAACCAGAGGAGGAGGAAATGGATGACTGTGATGCTGCTTTGGCTGCAGAGCCCAAAACCAAGGACCCCTTTGCAGAGCTACCAAAGAGGTAGAGAAAACCAACACTATTTAATAAAGACTCATGGTGGTTTATTGTAATGCTATTATTAATCTGATTATTGTAAAGGGTTACTTAATAGTTAATTCTGGCATTTATCTATTTGTAATAGTTCTCATTAAGGAAATATTTGTCCCCTGTCAATGGGCAAGGTGGTGTCTGGTTGTGACACAGTCTTAATCTGGTGGGGGAAGAAAAAAATAATGAGTCCACATTCATCCCAGCCATCTTTGTTTCAGTGAGTTAAAGGCTGGTTCATGCTGTGCTCACATTTGAAATCAAGAGTCTTAATTGACATGCAGAGCAAATGCTGATTCACCAAATGATGAACGAGACTTCTGATGTTACTAACTTGCCTTATTTCTTATGTTGCAGCATGTTTGTCATGGACGACTTCAAGAAAAAGTACTCAAATGAGGACACCGTGAAAGTCGCACTGCCTCATTTCTGGGAGCACTTTGATCCCGAGGGTTACTCTATCTGGTATTCAGAGTACAAATTCCCAGGCGAGCTGACTGAAGTCTTCAAAAGCTGCAACCTTATCGGTGGTAAGTTGACCTATTCTGACATCCCATGAATAGACATTCGCACATTTGGTTGGTGTGGCTTCCGCTTTTGTCCATTGACAGGAATTTATTCAGCGTCATTCAGTTGTATTGATAAGTACTAGTTCAATTGTCTTTATTAAATTGTAGATGCAAAATAAATGTAGGAAGTCCCCTATCATTTGGCAAGGCTGTGTCTTTTTGTGGCACAAAGTCTTAATCAAAATGGGGTAGAGAACGTTTTGCCACATTCATCCCAGTCCTCTGATTAGTGAGTCCAAAGCTGGTTCATGCTGTGGTCACAATGTAGACTGACTTAATTGTACTTGGGGCACATTTAACAAGCTAATTTATACTGGGCCCACGTCTGAAATGATTTAAAAAAATATATATATATATATATATTTTTTTTTACAAATAGTCCTTTTATTGTCCCCAGGTATGTTCCAGCGCCTTGACAAACTTCGAAAGAATGCCTTTGCTAGTGTCCTCTTGTTTGGTGGCAACAATGACAGCGCCATCTCTGGACTGTGGGTCTTCAGAGGCCAACAACTGGCTTTCCCTGTAAGTGCTCTTGTTGAGAAGTAAGAATCCACTGCTTTGTCAGAATGTTGGAATGTTTTGTTAATGTAAATCTCGAGCAGCATCAACTGTACAGATCTTAAGCGTCACTGCCCATTTCACATGTGCATTTTAGGTTAACAAAAAAATCAAACATAGCCTTGCGTAATTAGTTGAATCTTTGCCAAGCCACAGAACAGACCATCGGCATAGTCAGTTGAATCCTTGACATCTGCTGGCACATTTTGTCTGCTTAAAGGTAAGCCGTACACTTTTATCTGTAAAGGAATGCTAGTGTGCATTGGCATGTATATCGGCCATGCACTAGTTAACTGACAGCTAATTTACTGCTACTGAATACAGCATCAGATAGGCTTTATGCTTTTTAATGATTGTAAAGGTGGAAAGCTGTTAAGCTTTATTCAAAGTGTTGCTTTTAAGTGGTAGTGGAAGTGTTATGTTGACAGACCTGGCAATATTTAATTATTGTATTTCCTTACATTCACAATGATACAGTAAATTACCTATGCACTTATTGTTGCAATCCCCTGTCTATGGGCAAGGCAGTGTCTCGTCATGGCACATGATCTTAATCTGACGGGGGAAGAGAAAGTAAGTCCACTTTCATCCCAGTCGTCTCAGTTCAGTGAGTTAAAGGCTGGTTCATGCCGTGGTCACATTTAATCAAAATATACATTTTAACATTTCTTACATGATTTGAACTGAGAATACAAGGCTGTTTAATAGTAAATGTTGACTTGTTTGTTTTGCACATTGCTATGGTAAGTATTCAGTCAGATGAGCCAGCGGCAGTGTTGCGATCTCTCATATGACACTGTAGCGCAAAACAAACTTGAGGGCAGATAGAAGATATTCAAAAGAGCCTATTTTTCTTTCCACTCCTCAGCTGAGTGCAGACTGGCAAATCGACTATGAGTCATATGACTGGCGCAAGCTGGATCCAAACAGTGAGGAGTGCAAGACCATGGTGAGAGAATACTTCACGTGGGAGGGAGAATTCAAGCATGTGGGCAAAAACGTCAACCAGGGCAAGATCTTCAAGTGAGTGGACACTTGGACAGTCTGGAACCAAAGCACTTTAGGCTTCTGCTCTCAACACTTTCACCCTACAAACTTTGAGCTGCCAGGTGCAAACACAATTGCAACTGAAGGTGTTTTGGATTTGTCTGTGACCCAAAACTTTTGTTGTGACTTGCAAAATAAAGTGTTTTTCACAATGCCCATGTTTGAGTTGTGTGGTATGACCCTTGTAGCTTGTTTTAAATTGTACCCTGTTTTAATTCTGTGATGCTGTGAATTTTGGCAAGGTACTGCTTTGACTGAAATTTACAGGTTTTCTTCCTTTCCTCTTTTAAAATGTGAATAAGTAAGTACAACCACAGGAGTTAGTCCCATGCCATTAAGAAGGTGAGGTCTTTTTGCGCCTTGTGTTGCTCGCCACTTCCAGGTACTGACATTACTGCATTGTGCCATACTTTCCTGCATGAATGCACTTGTGTGCTCAATTGTGGGAATTTAAACCGCTGTAGAAACCTGGCCCATAATCTACTTGATAACCTGATAACGTCTTTGAGGACAAATTACGGCAAAGTTAAGCTATCTTGCTCAGCAGTCATCCTGTAAACCGAATTATAAACCATAACCTTTATTGCTCAGTTACACACGTCAAAATCTTAATGTTCATTTTACACTGATCTTCTAAGGTTCTAATGGATTGTCCTAAGACGTTTCATATCTCATCAAAGGCTTCATCAGTTCATGCTTATAGACTTAGATATGTCAGATCTCTTCTGATCTTAGATCTGACCAATATGAAGTATCACATCATGCTCATAGACTTACATTAGTCTAGCTCTAGTCAGATCTTAGTTTTGACCAATCTCAAGCCAATGAGCATGAACTGACAAAACCTACTTGGATGAAACAACCAAAAATGAAATGCCCTGAGAACACAATGATCTGAATGAATTAGAACATCCCAAAGACCTAAGGTATCTGAAGGTTTTCATTCATCCATTCATGCTTGGTTTGTCTTGGAAGACGTTTCGCCGCTCATCCGAGTAGGCTTCATCAGTTCGTGCTCATGGACTTAGATTGGTCAGGTCTAGGTCAGTTGGTGCCAAAACCCCAAATATTTATACCCCAAAAAACCTTGAAGGGTGTGCCTGGGCAAGAATGGGTTTTCCCTATCGTAGTGAGAAAACCAACTGTTGTGATGCCAACGAGCAATCCTAACTGTCAAAGCCAATGTGTAAATTCCCCTCGTTAGCATTGAGGTGTTGGCAGAACAATTGCTGTGGATCGACTACTACCAGTCCAAAATACTCTGAATCCCCCACGTAAACATTCCATTCAGTGGTAAACAAATGGCATTCTGGTCACCTTCTGTGGCCAGAATGTTTCCAACCCCTTTTAATTGTTGGAGGCTAAATTGCAGACTGTTCAGGGATGGTTTTTCAACCTTGACATAGATGGCTTCTTTCACTCCTCTTTTGTACCATCGTACCAAAGGAGTGCTGTTTCTCCCTAATGTGTAAGTAGACCACTGAGTCTTGGCCTGAACCAAGCGTTGGACTAGAACTGACCAATCGAAGTATATGAGCATGAACTGATGAAGCCTACTTGGATGAGCGGCGAAACGTCTTCCGAGACAAACCAAGCAGTCCAGTTGCGGACGATTGAATGCCCTGAGATGACATCAACATAAGGGTTTGAATTTCACAATGCAAGTGAATTCAAAGAATAGAGGAATATTTTAGGCAGATTTATTAAAAACTGAGCTAAAGTTAAAGACTACAACCTACTGAAAAAGGATGTGTTCCAGACTGGGTGCCTTGGTGAAGTCATGGAAACACCTGCTCCAATTATACCTCAGCACATTTTTGAAATGATCAGTAGCAGTGGAGCTGCTTATTGTATAAGAAACCATCAGTTACTATCACTAATGACCGGAATATACATTTTAAGGACAAATCCTAACGATTTGCGGAAATAGGTATGCAGCACGGTGAAACGGGTTAGTGCGTCTGCCTCACAATACAAAGGTCCTGGGTTCGATCCTTCGCCTGGGATCTTTGTGTGGAGTTTGCATGTCCTCCCCGTGACTGCGTGGGTTCCCTCCGGGTACTTCGGCTTCCTCCCACTTCCAAGGACATGCACCTGGGGATAGGTTGATTGACAACACTAAATTGGCCCTAGTGTGTGAAAGTGAGTGTGAATGTTGTCTGTATCTGTGTTGGCCCTGTGATGAGGTGGCGACTTCTCCAGGGTGTACCCCGCCTTCCGCCCGATTGTAGCTGACAGGCTCCAGCGACCCCGAAGGGTTATGATAAGTGGTAGAAAATGGATGGATGGGGTATGCAGAACTTTCCTGAGCTGAATTAAAACCATAGAGTGTACCACAGTTCAATATCTGAGACTACTTTCTCTGCACTTCTCCGTCCTGCAGAGGGCAGCCACTGCTCACTCTTGTGCAGTCCTAAGGCTGCTTTTGGGAACCTGATATACACAAAACGAGTCTTGTGGTTGTTTGGTGGTTTGCATAAAACCATGGGAATGTTGTTTATATTCAACCGTTGGTGCTTGTGTCTGCTTTAGTACAAAACATACTTTAGACTTCTCTACTGGAATTATTTTAAAGGGCAACTTAATGACTTCTCAACCTTGTACAGTGTAATAGTAACTTTTATCTGATGACAGGCTCAAACCTGCTACAACATTTTGAACCGCACCCAATGTAGGTGCAGTCTTTGAGACTTGTGTGCAAGTTGATTTCAGACTTATTTTCCTGTACAAATAATGACTCATGTCCTGATCAAAGCTAAGATGGGTCCTTGTGCGCATTTGGCTTACTGATTTCCACACACTTCATCCTTTCATTATTACTTCACACTTTGTAGTTCTGGGGTGGGGATGGGTTGTTTGACCAATGGATGGCATCTGATTCAGCCACTCCCCTCCCCAATACACACTAACCCAAATAAGATGCATGAGAAAACATCCCACAATGACTCCTCGTGTGTCATTTTTTCCAAGTGCAGACTGGCTCTCGTGTCGAACCAGGGAGGCCATTTTAGTTTTGCTGCGTGCTCTCATGGAAATCCAGAAAATGGAAATGTTCCCACAACAGTCAAGCGGGGCTGAGGCCTTGAACGAATGACTCACCCATCCTGTAGATCGCAGCATTACGAGTTGAGCAAATAACTTTTGCGGCTACAACAATGTCGCCGGTCAAGGAGTGTTGTTGGAGGGAAACATGAAATCAACAGTTTTATGGTTTGCCGTCAGGTTTCCTAAACAACATCAACTCATTTGAGAGTAAAGCCACAAGAACAATCTGTTGTCTTTGGGCCAAAGGCAACATTTTTTTTACTTCCAGCGATACCAGCCTTCATTTCTCTGCTGGCCACAGTTTTTTTTTCTTCTTCCTCTTTGCACATTTTGTCCACACGAGTGACTGATGGGAGGGTGTGTTTTTCCCTTTCTTTCTAACACGAGGTTAGGGCCACGAGCAAAGGAGGCGCACAAAATCTACTTGTAAGGTCTCACCAATCTGTTCCTTATGTGGTTGTTGACTTCAGGCATGGTCTGATAGTACTTGTTCACGTTTGTAAAATCATGCAAATCGACTTTAGTTTGTCTTTTTTTCAACACGAAACCTGAACATATTGAACTACTCAGTGTGTGTAGTTCCATCTCAGGCAAATTGGTGTCATAATTGACAAGGTTACAGTAATTGGAGTGTGTTTTTAGCATATAATAAATACATTACCGGTAACTATAGCTGTGTGGCATTAATGCTGATAGTATTTTGACAACTACAAAACCCAAACCCAGTGAAGTTGGCATGTTGTGTAAATGGTGAATAAAAACAGAATACAATGATTTGCAAATCCTTTTCAATTTATATTCAATTGAATGGACTGCAAAGACAAGATACTTAATGTTTGAACTGCAAATATTAGCTCCTTTAGAATTTGATACCTAACAACATGTTTTAAAAAAGCTGGCACAAGTGGCATAAAAGACTGAGAAAGTTGAGGAATGCTCATCAAACACTTATTTGGAACATCACAAAGGTGAACAGGCTAATTGGGAACAGGTGGGTGCCATGATTGGGTATAAAAGCAGCTTCCATGAAATGCTCAGTCATTCACAAACAAGGATGGGGCGATTGTCACCACTTTGTCAACAAATGCGTGAGCCAATTGCCGAACAGTTTAAGAGCAACATTTCTCAACCAGCTATTGCAAGGAATTTAGGGATTTCACCATATATGGTCTGTAATATCATCAAAAGGTTCAGAGAATCTGGAGGAATCCCTGCACGTAAGTGGCAATGCCCGTGACCTTCGATCCCTCAGGCGGTACTGCATCCAAAAGTGACATCAGTGTGTAAAGGATATCACCACATGGGCTCAGGGACACTTCAGAAAATCACTGTCAGTAACTACAGTTTGTTGCTACATCTGTAAGTGCAAGTTAAAACTCTACTATGCAAAGCAAAAGCCATTTATCAACAACACCCAGAAACGCCGCTGGCTTCGCTGGGCTCGAGCTCATCTAAGATGAACTGATGCAAAGTGGAAAAGTGTCCTGTGGTCTGACGAGTCCACATTTCAAATAGTTTTTGGAAACTGTGGACGTTGTGTCCTCCAGAACAAATAGGAAAAGAACCATCTGTGATGGTATGGGGGTGTATTAAGTGTCCAAGACATAGGTAACTTACACATCTGTGAAGGCACCATTAATGCTGAAAGGTACACACAGGTTTTGGAGCAACATATGTTGCCATCCAAGCAATGTTATCATGGACGCCCCTGCTTATTGCAGCAAGGCAATGCCAAGCCACGTGTTACAACATTGTGGCTTCATAGTAAAAGAGTGCGGGTACTAGACTGGCCTGTCTGTAGTCCAGACCTGTCTCCTAATGAAAATGTGTGGTGCAATATGAAGCCTAAAATACCACAACGGAGACCCTGGACTGTTGAACAACTTAAGCTGTACATCAAGCAAGAATGGGAAGAATTCCACCTGAAAAGCTTCAAAAATGTGTCTCCTCAGTTCCCAAACGTTTACTGAGTGTTGTTAAAAGGAAAGGCCATGTAACAGTGGTAAAAATGTCCCTGTGACAACTTTTTTGCAATGTGCCTTTAAATTCTAAGTTTATGATTATTTGTTAGAAGAAAAAAAAAAAGTTTCTCAGAACATTAAATATCTTGTCTTTGCAGTCTATTCAATTGAATATAAGTTGAAAAAGATTTGCAAATATTGGTATTCTGCTTTTATTTACCATTTACACAACGTCCCAACTTCACTGGATTTGTAATTAACATTTGAGATATTCAACAACGTGTATTTTAAAGTAGAGATTTTACCCCCCTTCTCCCAATCATAGTTAAAATATGAAATATACAGAAAAAAATGTGACCTTACTTTTTGGCCTTTCCATTGCCTGCAGAGAATGTCAATGATGCAACTTCGACAATCATGTGACTTCTAGAATAATCAAATCGGGCTTAGTACATTTTATAAGGGCCACAAAGCAATTATGGATGAAGTCAGAGGGCCGTTGGTAACTTATGACAGCCTCGTTACACATTTTTTTGTTTTTGATTGATGGCTAACTTTTTTTTAAAGTTGTAAGTCAAGGTGACAAGCAGATATTTAATTATTCATATTTGATAACCCCAGAAAAATGCTCATAAATATTGTGTTGCGAGATTAGATAAAATATAGGTTTAGAACACAGGTATCAAACTCAAGGCCCGGGGGCCAGATTTGGCCTGCTACATCATTTTATCTGGCCTGCAAACACCTGAAAATGATGTGTCAATAAAGTACTTCATATTTTCTCACTAAATGTACAAACCCCGTTTCCATATGAGTTGGGAAATTGTGTTAGATGTAAATTTAAACGGAATACAATAATTTGCAAATCCTTTTCAACCCATATTCAATTGAATGCACTACAAAGACAACATATTTGATGTTCAAACTCATACACTTTTTTTTTTTTTTTTGCAAATAATAATTAACTTAGAATTTCATGGCTGCAAGACGTGCCAAAGTAGTTGGGAAAGGGCATGTTCACCACTGTGTTACATGGCCTTTCCTTTTAACAACACTCAGTAAACGTTTGGGAACTGAGGAGACACATTTTCATAATGTGCCACACATTTTCAATGGGAGACAGGTCTGCACTACAGGCAGGCCAGTCTAGTACCCGCACTCTTTTACTATGAAGTCACGTTGATGTAACATGTGGCTTGGCATTGTCTTGCTGAAATAAGCAGGGGCGTCCATGGTAACGTTGCTTGGATGGCAACATATGTTGCTCCAAAACCTGTATGTACCTTTCAGCATTAATATCACCTTCACAGATGTGTAAGTTACCCATGTCTTGGGCACTAATACACCCCCATACCATCACAGATGCTGGCTTTACAACTTTGCGCCTATAACAATCTGGATGGTTCTTTTCCTCTTTGGTCCGGAGGACACAACGTACACAGTTTCCAAAAACAATTTGAAATGTGGACTCGTCAGACCACAGAACACTTTTCCACTTTGTATCAGTCCATCTTAGATGAGCTCAGGCCCAGCGAAGCCGACGGCGTTTCTGGGTGTTGTTGATAAATGGTTTTCGCCTTGCATAGGAGAGTTTTAACTTGCACTTACAGATGTAGTGACCAACTGTAGTTACTGACAGTGGTTTTCTGAAGTGTTCCTGAGCCCATGTAGTGATATCTTTCACACACTGATGTTGCTTGTTGATGCAGTACAGCCTGAGGGATCGAAGGTCACGGGCTTAGCTGCTTACGTGCAGTGATTTCTCCAGATTCTCTGAACCCTTTGATGATATTACGGACCGTAGATGGTGAGATCCCTAAATTCATTGCAATAGCTGGTTGAGAAAGGTTTTTCTTAAACTGTTCAACAATTTGCTAACGCATTTGTTGACAAAGTGGTGACCCTCGCCCCATCCTTGTTTGTGAATGACTGAGCATTTCATGGAATCTACTTTTATACCCAATCATGGCACCCACCTGTTCCCAATTTGCCTGTTCACTTGTGGGATGTTCCAAATAAGTGTTTGATGAGTATTCCTCAACTTTATCAGTATTTATTGCCACCATTCCCAACTTCTTTGTCACGTGTTGTTGGCATCAAATTCAAGTTAATGATTATTTGCAACAAAAAAAAAGTTTATCAGTTTGAACATCAAGTATGTTGTCTTTGTAGCATATTTAAGTGAATATGGGTTAAAAATGATTTGCAAATCCTTGTATTCCGTTTATATTTACATCTAACACAATTTCCCAACTCATATGGAAACGGGGTTTGTAAGTGATTTTTTTCATTTTGACAGAAAAATATATGGGCTATTTGAAATTGCATGCCTTTTAAATAATGCAACAAATATTACAGTATATTATCATACTTTCCAAACATTTTTTGTCTAAATAAAAATAAATACTTAAATATCTGCTTGACTTATGATTTTACTGCAAACTACCCATCAAATTAATAAAAATAACAATACATTTTGGGGTGTTCTTTACAGCATATTACTGTAAATTGAAAAAAACAATTTGCGTTAAAATTCTGTTGACTGAGCTGCCATATTTTTACTGTAAAATATAATTTTTAACGGTGTGTTACTGTAAATGGAAAAGCGATACGTTTTTCACGATAGAAAAACTGGCAGCTAAGTTGCCAGAATAAAAAAAGGAACTTGTACAGTTTTTCCATTCACAATATAATGTAGTAAAAAACAATGTCAATTTAATAGTAAAATTCTGGCAACTAAGCTCCCAGCTTTTTACATAAAAAACAAACAAAACAGTGGTACTGTGTTTATATTTACTGTAAAATGTTGTAAGAAATAAAAAAAACTATTTTACAGTAACATTTTGTAAATGTAAAGTTTTTACTGTAAAATCAAGTCTACTTAAAAATATATATAATTAATAATGAAATCCAGAGGCAAATTCATACATTATTCACTGTTACAAGCGCGGCCCTCTGATGGCAGCTATAATGTGGCCCTCAATGAAAACCAGTTTGACACCCCTGATTTAGAAGATATGCAAATGCTTGCAGTACATTTTTTATATCAAAATTAAAAGAACAAAGTTTTAGTCAAAAAGTGCAATGTTGACGCACATTATTTTGAGCCTTTCGTGGGCCATGTAAAATGACGTGGCGGGCCAGATTTAGCCCGTGGGCCTTGAGTTTGACACGTGTGTTTTAGGGTAATGGGCCTGAGTGAAAATCCAAGGACATAACTAACATGTACATATTAACTTATTTTTTTAGGAAAATAAAGGAGTAAAACAGGATTTTTCTTAAAATTATTTTATTTAGACACAACCCAAAACCAGTGAAGTTGTCACGTTGTGTAAATAAAAACAGAATACAATGATTTGCGAATCCTTTTCAACTTCTATTCAATTGAATAGACTGCAAAGACAAGATATTAACGTTCGAAGTGGAAAACTAAATTTCTTGCAAATATTAGCTCATTTGGAATTTGATGCCTGCAACATGTTTCAAAAAAGAAGGCACAAGTGACAAAAAAGACTGAGAAAGTTGAGAAAATCAAACACTTATTTTGAACATCCCACAGGTGAGCAGGCTAATTGGGAACAGGTGGGTGCCATGATTGGGTATAAAAGCAGCTTCCATGAAATGTTCAGTCATTCACAAACAAGGATGGGGCGAGGGTCACCACTTTGTGAACAAATGTGTGAGCAAATTGTCCAACAGTTTAAGAACAATATTTCTCAACCAGCTATAGCAAGGAATTTAGGGATTTCACCATCTACGGTCTGTGATATCATCAAAAGGTTCGGAGAATCTGGAGAAATCACTGCACGTAAGCGATGATATTACGGACCTTGGATCCCTCAGGCGGTACTGCATCAAAAAGCCACATCAGTGTGTAAAGGATATCACCACATGGGCTCAGGAACACTTCAGAAAACCACTGTCAGTAACTACAGTTGGTCGCAATGTCTGTAAGTGCAAGTTAAAACTACTATGCAAAGCAAAAGCCATTTATCAACAACACCCAGAAACGTCGCCGGCTTCACTGGGCCCGAGCTCATCTATAATGGACTGATGTGGAAAAGTGTTCTGTGGTCTGACGAGTCCACATTTCAAATTGTTTTTGGAAACTGTGGACGTTGTGTCCTCCGGACCAAAGAGGAAAAGAACCATCCGGATTGTTCTAGGCCAGGGGTCGGCAACCTTTACCACTCAAAGAGCCATTTTGGCAAGTTTCACAAATTAAAGAAAGTAATGGGAGCCACAAAAAATTTTTTTAAATGAAAAACACCGCATACAAAGCTTAAACGCTTTGTGCTATGTTACCGGCACCGGCACGCACTTTAATGTGGAAATTATATGTTAGTGCAGCCCGCGAGTTTTGAATGAATGGCGCTTGTTAGCGTCATACTTGCCAACCCTCTCATTTTTCCCGGGAGACTCCCGAATATCAGAGCGTGATGACACTGCATTTGGCGCCCTCTACAGTCTGCCCTAACAGTGTACCTGCTCGACCACACGTAGAAAGCAATTTCAGTTTAATCACGTAAGTGACAGCAAGGCGTACTAACTCAGCAGGCACACATCTTACACTGACGGTACCAATACCCAGAATCCCATGCAGCCCTAACTCTTCCGCTCAACCAACGCACGGAGAGGGGGGGGGGGGGGTTGATGTGTGGGGGGGATTTGGTGGTAGCGGGGGTGTATAATGTAGACCGGAAGAGTTAGGGTTGCATGGGATTCTGGGTAATGGTTGTGTTGTGTTTATGTTGTGTTACGGTGGGATGTTCTCCAGAAATGTGTTTTTCATTCTTTTTTGGTGTAGGTTCACAGTGTGGCGCATATTTGTAACGTAACAATGTTAAAGTTGTTTGATACGGCTACCGTCAGTGTAAGCTGTGTGGCTGATGAGTAAGTATGCTTTGCTGTCTCCTGTGTGCGCAAGTAATAACAACATGCGACATGTGGCTGAACTGGCACGCTGTATGTAAATGCTGTAGAGGGCAATTACTGCAGTGCAATTAGGGCACGCCCTTAATTTAATAATTAGAGTATAAATAGTATTATTCTTTCCCTGGGAGTAATCTATAAGGGACACTGAGATCCATAAATCTCCTGGGAAAATCGGGGGTGTCGGCATGTATGTAGCTGAGCCGCATCAGAGTGGTCAAGGAGCCGCATGCGGCTCCGGAGCCGCGGGTTGCCGACCCCTGTTCTAGGCGCAAAGTGTAAAAGCCAGCATCTGTGATGGTATGGGGGTGTATTAGTGCCCAAGACATGGGTAACTTACACATCTGTGAAGGCATCATTAATGCTGAAAGGTACATACAGGTTTTGGAGCAACATATGTTGCCATCCAAACAACGTTACCATGGACACCCCTGCTTATTTCAGCAAGAGAATACTAAGTCATGTGTTACAGTGTGGCTTCTTAGTAAAAGAGTGAGGGTACTAGACTGGCCTGCCTGTAGTCCAGACATGTCTCCCATTGAAAATGTGTGACGCATTATGAAGCCTAAAATACCACAACGGAGACCGTTGAACAACTTAAGCTGTACATCAAGCAAGAATGGGAAAGGATTACACCTGAAAAGCTTCAAAAATGTGTCTCCTCGTTTACTGAGGGTTATTAAAAGGAAAGGCCATGTAACACAGTGGTAAACATGCCCCTGTGACAACTTTTTTGCAATGTGTTGCTGCCATTAAATTCTAAGTTAATGATTATTTGCCCAAAAAATAAATACGTTTCTCAGTTGGAACATTAAATATCTTGTCTTTGCAGTCTATTCAATTGAATATAAGTTGAAATAGAAAATGGATGGATGGATGGATAAGTTGAAAAGGATTTGCAAATCATTGTATTCCGTTTTTATTTACCATTTACACAACGTGCCAACTTCACTGGCTTTGGGTTTTGTATGTTAAATAAAGTATTACAGACTGTATTTTTTTCCTGGACAGTACCCCCCCCCCTTCCCCTTGCACATTTTGTCCACAGGAGTGAGTGATGGCAGGGTGTGTTTTTCCCTTTCTTTCTAAAACAAGTTGCAGTGCAGGACACTCGCAAAGGAGGCACACAAAGTCTACTTGTAGCGTCTCACCAATAAGTTCTTTATGTGGTTGTTGACTTCAGGCATGGTCCAATACTACTTGTTCACATTTGTACAATAATGCAAATCAACTCAAGTTTCTGTCTTGAGATAAGTCAGGAGAGACAATAATATTTATACTGTGCGGCCACCGCTCAGGAACATTTTCAGACATAGATATGAATGAGTAGATTGACAACACAGGTCTTTGAGCCGCAAGTTTATGGCGACCAGGGGCAAAATGTCTGAACCTTTTGTGGTTTTAGAAGGCAAGACGATTAAAACAAGGATTATTTGATCACTGAGCTGACAGCTACAGTTCTCACATATCTCTGCTTCCATATGTAAATATCTATGCTGTGCGCATTAACATCCAAAAACCGGAAATAGTGCGGTAACCAAAGGAGGAGCATATTAATAATTAAATATAATACATTTACAATATACAAACCCCAAAACCAGTGAAGTTGGCACGTTGTGTAAATGGTAAATAAAAACAGAATACAATGATTTGCAAATCCTTTTCAACTTATATTCAATTGAATAGACTGCAAAGACAAGATATTTAATGTTCCAACTGAGAAATGTAATATTTTTTTGCAAATAATCATTAACTTAGAATTTAATGGCAGCAACACATTGCAAAAAAGTTGTCACAGGGGCATTTTTTTTTACCACTGTGTTACATGGCCTTTCCTTTTAACAACACTCAGTAAACGTTTGGAAACTGGGGAGACACATTTTTGAAGCTTTTCAGGTGGGATTCTTTCCCATTCTTGCTTGATGTACAGCTTAAGTTGTTCAACAGTCCGGGGGTCTCCGTTGTGCTATTTTAGGCTTCATAATGCACCACACATTTTCAATGTGAGACAGGTCTGGGAAAATGTTTCACTCATTTGAGTGGATTATTATTACATGATAAAATCATTCCTCATTGGTGTAGCATATAGGCATACCTTGGTAAAATGTCTGCTCTTTAGTTTTGGGCGTACATTAGGCTGCTAAACTTGCTTTACCTTTTTCCACCAGTATAACCATTGCCAACGTTGGCTGTAGTTGGTTTTAGTCTTTGTTGTCTGATAGTACTGACAATAACCATATGATTGGCATTTGTTGTGATATTGTGACTTTTTCCTGAAAATAGCCTAATTTCTGTGTAAAATGTGTTGGTTAGAGATTTGGTATTGACAAAACGCTTGTCTATTCAGCTATTATGGTCCCAGCACCTCAACCCCTTGCGGAAGTTTGAAGTTCCTTGCGTCAAAGCAAGTTTTAAAATGTTTCACTCATTTGAGTGGATTATTATTACATGATAAAATAATTCCTCATTCGTGTAGCCTATAGGCATACCTTGGTAAAATGTCTCCTCTTTAGTTTTGGGCGTACATTAGGCTGCTAAACATGCTCTACCTTTTTTCACCAGTATAACCATTGCTAGCGTTGGTTGTAGTGGGTTTTAGTCGGTTTTAGTCTTTGTTTTCTGATAGTACTGACAATATGATTGCCATTTGTTGTGATATTTTACGCAGGAATTACGTACTTCTTCTGAAAATATCCTCAATTTCTGTGTAAAATTGAGGATTGAGATTTGGTATTAACAAAACGCTTGTCAATTCAGCTATTAAGGTCCCAGCACCTCAACCCCCTGCGGAAGTTTGAAGTTCCTTGCGTCAAAGCAACTTTTTAAATGTTTCACTCATTTGAGTGGATTATTATTACATGATAAAATAATTCCTCATTCGTGTAGCCTATAGGCAAACCTTGGTAAAATGTCTCCTCTTTAGTTTTGGGCGTACATTAGGCTGCTAAACATGCTCTACCTTTATTCACCAGTATAACCATTGCCAGCGTTAGCTGTAGTTGGTTTTAGTCTTTGTTTTCTGATAGTACTGACAATAACCATATGATTGGCATTTGGTGTGATATTGTGACTTTTTCCTGAAAATAGCCTAATTTCTGTGTAAAATTTGTTGGTTAGAGATTTTTTATTGACAAAACGCTTGTCTATTCAGCTATTATGGTCCCAGCACCTCAACCCCTAGCGGAAGTTTGAAGTTCCTTCCGTCAAAGCAACTTTTTAAATGTTTCACTCATTTGAGTGGATTATTATTACATGATAAAATCATTCCTCATTCGTGTAGCCTATAGGCAAACCTTGGTAAAATGTCTCCTCTTTAGTTTTGGGCGTACATTAGGCTGCTAAACATGCTCTACCTTTATTTATAAGTATAACCATTGCCAGCGTTAGCTGTAGTTGGTTTTAGTCTTTGTTTTCTGATAGTACTGACAATAACCATATGATTGGCATTTGGTGTGATATTGTGACTTTTTCCTGAAAATAGCCTAATTTCTGTGTAAAATGTGTTGGTTAGAGATTTTTTATTGACAAAACGCTTGTCTATTCAGCTATTATGGTCCCAGCACCTCAACCCCTAGCGGAAGTTTGAAGTTCCTTCTGTCAAAGCAACTTTTTAAATGTTTCACTCATTTGAGTGGATTATTATTACATGATAAAATAATTCCTCATTCGTGTAGCCTATAGGCATACCTTGGTAAAATGTCTCCTCTTTAGTTTTGGGCGTACATTAGGCTGCTAAACATGCTCTACCTTTTTTCACCAGTATAACCATTGCTAGCGTTGGTTGTAGTTGGTTTTAGTCTTTGCTTTCTGATAGTACTGGCAATAACCATATGATTGCCATTTGTTGTGATATTGTATGCAATATCACAACAAATGTTCCTATTTTCAGGAAGTACTTCTTCTTGAGAATAGCCTCATTCCTGTGTAAAATGAGATGTGAGATTTGTTATTGACAAAACGCTTGTCTATTCAGCTATTATGGTCCCAGCACCTCAACCCCTAGCAAGAGGCAGTGGAAGTTTGAAGCTCCTTTAAAGGCCTACTGAAACCCACTACTACCGACCACGCAGTCTGATAGTTTATATATCAATGATGAAATCTTAACATTGCAACACATGCCAATACGGCCGGGTTAGATTAGTAAAGTGCAATTTTAAATTTCCCGCAAACTATCCTGCTGAAAACGTCTCGGTATGATGACGTTTGCGCGTGACGTCACGGGTTGTAGCGGACATATTGGGACAGCATTGTGGCCAGCTACTAAGTCGTCTGTTTTCATCGCAAAATTCCACAGTATTCTGGACATCTGTGCTGGTGAATCTTTTGCAATTTGTTTAATGAACAATGAAGACAGCAAAGAAGAAAGCTGTAGGTGGGAAGCGGTGTATTAGCGGCCGGCTGCAGCAACACAACCAGAAGGACTTTGAGTTGGATAGCAGACGCGCTACCGTGAGTACGCAGCTTTGGCTTCCAAACATTTGATCGCTTGCCCGTGCGTGCGTGCCGCTATGTGCATGTCACGTACGTAACTTTGGGGAAATATATGTGCTGTATGAACTTTACGGAGGTGAACGGTACTTTGGGCTGTGGGATTGAGTGTGTTATGCGGGTGTTTGAGTTGTATTGGTGGGTTATATGGACGGGAGTGGGGAGGTGTTTGTTATGCGGATTAATTTGTGGCATATTAAATATAAGCCTGGTTGTGTTGTGGCTAATTGAGTATATATATGTCTTGTGTTTATTTACTGTTTTAGTCATTCCCAGCTGAATATCAGGTCCCACCCGCCTCTCACAGCATCTTCCCTATCTGAATCGCTTCCACTGCCCTCTAATCCTTCACTCTCACTTTCCTCATCCACGAATCTTTCATCCTCGCTCAAATTAATGGGGTAATCGTCGCTTTCTCGGTCCGAATCGCTCTCGCTGCTGGTGGCCATGATTGTAAACAACCTGCGACGTCACGCTACTTCCGGTACAGGCAAGGCTTTTTTTTATCAGCGACCAAAAGTTGCGAACTTTATCGTCGATGTTCTCTACTAAATCCTTTCAGCAAAAATATGGCAATATCGCGAAATGATCAAGTATGACACATAGAATGGATCTGCTATCCCCGTTTAAATAAGAAAATTTCATTTCAGTAGGCCTTTAACGATTCGACGGTTGGCATAGTTTGTTGGATATGTGAGTGTCCAACATTGTGACAACATTTAGAACTCCGAAATGACGACTTCATCGTAGGTCTGCTTTGAAACATTGTTACCAAATGCATAAACAAATCCCAAGCTGAAGCGATGGTATGTAGATAAACTTTTAACTTTTACTTTGATATAAAAAAAAAAAAAATCCTAACAATTGTGTGTAGTGCGGGGGTCGGCAACCCGCGGCTCTAGAGCCGCATGCGGCTCTTTAGCGCCGCCCTAGTGGCTCTCTGGAGATTTTTCAAAAATGTATGAAGAATGGAAAAAGATGAGGGGAAAAAATGTATTTTTTTGTTTTAGTATGGTTTCTGTAGGAGGACAAACATGACACAAACCTCCCTAATTGTTATAAATCACACTGTTTATATTAAACATGCTTCACTCATTCGAGTATTTGGCGAGCGCCGTTTTTTCCTACTTATTTTGGCGGTCCTTTAACTCACCGTATAGTTTGTTTACATGTATAAATTTCTCCGACTTTCTAGGACGTGTTTTATGCCACTTTTTCTGTCTCATTTTGTCCACCACACTTTTAACGTCGTGCGTGAGTGCACAAAGGTGAGTTTTGTTGATGTTATTGACTTGTGTGGAGTGCTAATCAGACATATTTAGTCACTGCATGACTGCAAGCTAATCGATGCTAACATGCTATTTAGGCTAGCGATATGTACATATTGCATCATTATGCCTCATTTGTAGCTATATTTGAGCTCATTTAGTTTCATTTAAGTCCTCTTAATTAAATTTATATCTCATGACACATGTAATATGGCTTTTAATTTTTTGCGGCTCCAGACAGATTTTTTTTTGTATTTTTGGTCCAATATGGCTCTTTCAACATTTTGGGTTGCCGACCCCTGGTGTAGTGTGTTACGACTCGGGATGCGACGGCTATAATCAGACGAGGAATGTGCTTTTTTTTTTTGCTTTTAAAAAGCTGAAGCAGTGGCTGCTGCGAGCCTTAAATAGACACGGCCTTCCCCCATCGACATGTCGGAGGGCTGCTCCGTAGTCTTTATGGCCCGTGGTAGTCAGTCGCTGGAGGAATGTCTCCGAACAGACAGAACCGTCTCTCGGCCGCCACACACGCTGACAGAAGCCACCCTCCGAGTTTAAAGAAGCTTCCTTTGCACTTCAGTCCGGAGGGGCCGGACTCCGGGGGTCCCGCTAAGCACACAAACACACTCGGGGGGGGGCAGGAAAAAATGGCTCCTTACTCAGCATTTCGAGGGCTTTGACGAGGAACCGCAAATTTTTCAACGCTTAAGCAATGGCAAACATGGTAGTGGTTGTGTAACCGTGTTGGATTGTCGTGATCCGGGGCCCCACGGCAAGTCCTTGTCAGGGGTGATCGCCAAAAAGAGCAGCGGGATACAGAAACGCCACAGTGTGGCGGACCGACCGAGGCGGTTACGTAACAGTGAGCTGTGTTTATTCCTTGTGTTGTCTCGCATTGTGTGTATGCGGAGGAAAGTGCAGGACGGGGGGGAGGGGCAGCCCCTGCTCCGGTGGATGTGAAACCCCACGTTTGCCCTGAGATCATATTACTAGAACCCGTAGGTGGAGCAGGAGGGAAGCGATGTGAGCGTGCTCCGCCATGGCCGCAAACTTGTCATAAACAGCCGTCATAAAGCGTGATGTACTTTAGTGCACTACATAATACTACACTGATGCATCGTGTTTTAGTGTACTACATCATACTACACTGATGCATGCTTTGTTCAAAGGGGTTTTAGTGTACAACATAATACTACAGTGATGCATCGTGTTTTAGTGTACTACATCATACTACACTGATGCATCGTGTTTTAGTGTACTACATAATACTACACTGATGCATCGTGTTTTAGTGTACTACATCATACTACACTGATGCATGCTTTGTTCAAAGGGGTTTTAGTGTACAACATAATACTACAGTGATGCATCGTGTTTTAGTGTACTACATCATACTACACTGATGCATCGTGTTTTAGTGTACTACATAATACTACACTGATGCATCGTGTTTTAGTGTACTACATAATACTACACTGATGCATCGTGTTTTAGTGTACTACATAATACTACACTGATGCACGCTTTGTTCAAAGGGGTTTTAGTGTACCACATAATACTACACTGATGCATTGTGTTTTAGTGTACTACATAATACTACACTGATGCATCGTGTTTTAGTGTACTACATAATACTACGCTGATGCATCGTGTTTTAGTGTACTACATAATACTACACTGATGCATGGGGTTTTAGTGTACAACATAATACTACACTGATGCATCGTGTTTTAGTGTACTACATCATACTACACTGATGCATCGTGTTTTAGTGTACAACATAATACTACACTGATGCATCGTGTTTTAGTGTACTACATCATACTACACTGATGCATCGTGTTTAAGTGTACTACATCATACTACACTGATGTATGCTTTGTTCAAAGGGGTTTTACTGCACTACATAATACTACACGGATGCATGGGGTTTTAGTGTACTACATAATACTACACTGATGCATCGTGTTTTAGTGTACTACATCATACTACACTGATGCATGCTTTGTTCAAAGGGGTTTTAGTGTACAACATAATACTACAGTGATGCATCGTGTTTTAGTGTACTACATCATACTACACTGATGCATCGTGTTTTAGTGTACTACATAATACTACACTGATGCATCGTGTTTTAGTGTACTACATCATACTACACTGATGCATGCTTTGTTCAAAGGGGTTTTAGTGTACAACATAATACTACAGTGATGCATCGTGTTTTAGTGTACTACATCATACTACACTGATGCATCGTGTTTTAGTGTACTACATAATACTACACTGATGCATCGTGTTTTAGTGTACTACATAATACTACACTGATGCATCGTGTTTTAGTGTACTACATAATACTACACTGATGCACGCTTTGTTCAAAGGGGTTTTAGTGTACCACATAATACTACACTGATGCATTGTGTTTTAGTGTACTACATAATACTACACTGATGCATCGTGTTTTAGTGTACTACATAATACTACGCTGATGCATCGTGTTTTAGTGTACTACATAATACTACACTGATGCATGGGGTTTTAGTGTACAACATAATACTACACTGATGCATCGTGTTTTAGTGTACTACATCATACTACACTGATGCATCGTGTTTTAGTGTACAACATAATACTACACTGATGCATCGTGTTTTAGTGTACTACATCATACTACACTGATGCATCGTGTTTAAGTGTACTACATCATACTACACTGATGTATGCTTTGTTCAAAGGGGTTTTACTGCACTACATAATACTACACGGATGCATGGGGTTTTAGTGTACTACATAATACTACACTGATGCATGCTTTGTTCAAAGGGGTTTTAGTGTACTACATAATACTACACTGATGCATCGTGTTTTAGTGCACTAGATAATACTACACTGATGCATGCTTTGTTCAAAGGGGTTTTAGTGCACAACATAATACTACACCGATGCATCATGTTTTAGTGTACTAGATAATACTACACTGATGCATGCTTTGTTCAAAGGGGTTTTAGTGCACTACATAGTACTACACTGATGCATCATGTTTTAGTGTACTGATAATATTACACTGATGCATGCTTTGTTCAAAAGGGTTTTAGTGTACTACATAATACTACACTGATGCATGGGGTTTTAGTGTACTACATAATACTACACTGATGCATGCTTTGTTCAAAGGGGTTTTAGTGTACTACATAATACTACACTGATACGTCGTGCTTTAGTGCACTAGATAATACTACACTGATGCATGCTTTGTTCAAAGGGGTTTTAGTGTACTACATAATACTACACTGATGCATTGTGTTTTAGTGTACTACATAATACTACACTGATGCATGGGGTTTTAGTGTACTACATAATACTACACTGATGCATCATGTTTTAGTGTACTAGATAATACTACACTGATGCATGCTTTGTTCAAAGGGGTTTTAGTGTACTACATAATACTACACTGATGCATGCTTTGTTCAAAGGGGTTTTAGTGTACTACATAATACTACACTGATGCATTGTGTTTTAGTGTACTACATAATACTACACTGATGCATGAGGTTTTAGTGTACTACATAATACTACACTGATGCATCATGTTTTAGTGTACTAGATAATACTACACTGATGCATGCTTTGTTCAAAGGGGTTTTAGTGTACTACATAATACTACACTGATGCATGCTTTGTTCAAAGGGGTTTTAGTGCACTACATAGTACTACACTGATGCATCATGTTTTAGTGTACTGATAATATTACACTGATGCATGCTTTGTTCAAAGGGGTTTTAGTGTACTACATAATACTACACTGATGCATGGGGTTTTAGTGTACTAAATAATACTACACTGATGCATGCTTTGTTCAAAGGGGTTTTAGTGCACTACATAGTACTACACTGATGCATCATGTTTTAGTGTACTGATAATATTACACTGATGCATGCTTTATTCAAAGGGGTTTTAGTGTACTACATAATACTACAGTGATGCATCGTGTTTTAGTGTACTACATCATACTACACTGATGCATCGTGTTTTAGTGTACTACATAATACTACACTGATGCATCGTGTTTTAGTGTACTACATCATACTACACTGATGCATCGTGTTTTAGTGTACTACATAATACTACACTGATGCATCGTGTTTTAGTGTACTACATCATACTACACTGATGCATCGTGTTTTAGTGTACTACATAATACTACACTGATGCATCGTGTTTTAGTGTACTACATCATACTACACTGATGCATGGGGTTTTAATGTACTACAAAATACTACAATGATGTGTGCTTTGTTCAAATGAACACTGATGCATGGGGTTTTAGTGCACTACATAATACTACACTGATGTATGCTTTGTTTAAAGGGGTTCCAGTGCACTACATAATACTACACTGATGCATGGGGTTTTAATGTACTACAAAATACTACAATGATGTGTGCTTTGTTCAAAGGAACACTGATGCATGGGGTTTTAGTGCACTACATAATACTACACTGATGTATGCTTTGTTCAAAGGGGTTTTAGTGTACTACATAATACTACACTGATGCATGCTTTGTTCAAAGGGGTTTTAGTGTACTACATAATACTACAGTGATGCATGCTTTGTTCAAAGGGGTTTTAGTGCACTACATAATACTACACTGATGCATCGTGTTTAGTGTACTACATAATACTACACTGATGCACGCTTTGTTCAAAGGGGTTTTAGTGTACTACATAATACTACAGTGATGCATGCTTTGTTCAAATGGGTTTTAGTGCACTAAATAATACTACACTGATGCATGGGGTAGTATTGCATGGGGTTTTAGTGTACTACATAATACTACACTGATGTGTGCTTTGGTCAAAGGGTTTTTATTGTACAACATAATACTACACTGATGCATGGGGTTTTAGTGTACTACGTCATACTACACTGATGTACGCTTTGTTCAAAGGGGTTTTAGTGTACTACATAATAATACACTGCTGTATGCTTTGTTTAAAGGGGTTTTAGTGTACTACATAATACTACACTGATGCATCGTGTTTTAGTGTACTACATAATACTACACTGATGCATGGGGTTTTAGTGTACTACATAATACTACACTGATGCATGGGGTTTTAGTGTACTACATAATACTACACTGATGCATGGGGTTTAGTGTACTACATAATACTACACTGATGTACGCTTTGTTCAAAGGGGTTTTAGTGCACTACATAATACTACACTGATGCATGGAGTTTTAGTGTACTACATAATATTACACTGATGCATGGGGTTTTAGTGCACTACATAATACTACACTGATGTACACTTTGTTCAAAGGGGTTTTAGTGTACTACATAATACTACACTGATAAGTTCTTTGTTCAAAGGGTTTTAGTGCACTACATAATACTACACTGATGTACGCTTTGTTCAAAGGGGTTTTAGTGTACTACATAATACTACACTGTCTGCTTTGTTCAAAGGGGGTTACATAATACTACACTGTTGCATGGGGTTTTAGTGCACTACATAATACTACACTGATGTACGCTTTGTTCAAAGGGGTTTTAGTGTACTACATAATACTACACTGATGCATGGGGTTTTAGTGTACAACATAATACTACACTGATGTACGCTTTGTTCAAAGGGGTTTTAGTGTACAACATAATACTACACTAATGCATGGGGTTTTAGTGTACTACATAATACTACACTGATGTACGCTTTGTTCAAAGGGGTTTTAGTGTACTACATAATACTACACTGTCTGCTTTGTTCAAAGGGGGTTTAGTGCACTACATAATACTACACTGTTGCAAGGGGTTTTAGTGTACTGCATAATACAAAACCCAAAACCAGTGAAGTTGTCACGTTGTGTAAATGGTCAATAAAAACAGAATACAATGATTCTCAAATACTTTTCAACTTATATTCAATTGAATAGACTGCAAAGACAAGATATTTAATGTTCCAACTGGAAAACTTTTTGCAAATATTAGCTGATTTGGAATTTGATGCCTGCAACATGTTTAAAAAAGCTGGCACAAGTGGCAAAAAGGACTGAGAAAGTTGAGGAATGCTCATCAAACACTTATTTGGAACATCCCACAGGTGAACAGGCTAATTGGGAACAGGTGGGTGCCATGATTGGGTATAAAAGCAGCTTCCATGAAATGCTCAGTCATTCACAAACAAGGATGGGGTGAGGGTCACCACTTTGTCAACAAATGCATGGGAAAATTGTTTAAGAACAACATTTCTCAACCAGCTATTGCAAGGAATTTAGGGATTTCACCATCTACGGTCTGTAATATCATCAAAAGGTTCAGAGAATCTGGAGAAATCACTGCATGTAAGCGGCAAGGCTGAAAACCAACATTGAATGCCCGTGACCTTCGATCCCTCAGGCAGTTCTGCATCAAAAAGCAACATCACTGTGTAAAGGATATCACCACATGGGCTCAGGAACACTTCCGAAAACCACTGTCAGTAACTACAGTTGGTCGCTACATCTGTGAGTGCAAGTTAAAACTCTACTAGGCGAATGGCATTTATCAACAACACCCAGCAACACCAGCAACACCTGAGCTCATCTAAGATGGACTGATGTGTAAAAAGTGTAAAAGTGTTCTGTGGTCTACATCTTACTACATCGTACTGTATGATGTATGTTTTCTTCAAAGGGGTTATTAGTTACTGTAACCCTACAGCAGGGATAGTCAACTCGATTGTTTTGGGGGCCGCATTTCCAGAAAGCCGGACCTCCCTTCACTATTAGAATTGGTTTGTAGTCTCAGGAGAACTAGTGTCCACTACAGTAGACATTTGATTTTGGTTTATTCCAGGCGTGTCCAGACTGAGGGGCTGCATTGGGCTAAAAAAAATTGGCCTCGGCCGAAAGCTGATATATGTATGTGTATATATATATGTCTGTGTGTGTTTATATATATATATATATATATATATATATATATATATATATATATATATATATATATATATATATATATATATATATATATATATATATATATATATATATATATATATATATATATATATATATATATATATATATATATACATATATATATATATATATATATATATATATATATATATATATATGTATATATATATATATATATATATATACATATATATATATATATATATATATATATATATACATATATATATATATATATATATATATATATATACATATATATATATATATATACATATATATATATATATATACATATATATATATATATATATATATATATATATATATATATATATATATATATATATATACATATATATATATATATATATATATATATATATATATATATACATATATATATATATATATATATATATATATATATATATATATATATATATATATATATAAAATCATAATTTTTGCGCTTAAGAAACTTCTCTAGGACTTAAGCTCCAGACTTTGTTTGTTTGAGATTGTTATTACTGCCACAAGTGGTAGAAAAGTGTATTACAGTACCGCTGCCGCCCATACGGACCACAGCTGAAAAACACATTTTTTGGCAGCCCAACAAAGGCCCTATCGTAAAGAAATACTGATGTAAATTCTTTGAAACTGACTTCTGAACAACGTTGTAAAATAGTTGTATTTGTAAATTGAGACAACGTTAATGTCTAATGTTGGATTCACGTTGATGGTTGGAAAATGACCAAATTTCAATGGTCAAATCAACGTCACAACCTGACATTGGATAAACGTCGTCAAAAAGCATGTTGTTTCAACGTTGTATTTGTGTTGTGGATTATTGGTTGGAAATGACCAAAATTCAATGGTCAAATCAACGTCAGAACCCAACATTGATTAAACGTCGTCAAAAAGCATGTTGTTTCAACGTTGTATTTGTGTTGTAAAATTTTGGTAAGAAAATGACCAAAAAACAATTAACTCCACATCAGAACCCAACATTGATTAAACATTGTTAAAAAGCATGTTGTTTCAACGTTGTATTTGTGTTGTAGAATATTGGTTGAGGAATGACCAAAATTCAACGGTCAAATCAACACCAGGACCCAACATTGATTAAACGTTGTCAAAAAGCATGCTGTTTCAACGTTGTATTTGTGTTGTAGAATATTGGTTGGGAAATGACCAAAATTCAAAGGTCAAATCAACAGAACACAACATTGAATAAACGTCGTTAAAAAGCATGTTGTATTTGTGTTGTAGAATATTGGTTGGAAAATGATCAAAATTCAATGGTCAAATCAACGACAGAGTCCAACATTGATTAAACTGTCAAAAAGCATGTTGTTTCAATGTTTTATTTGTGTTGTAGAATATTGGTTAGAATATGACCAAAATTCCACGGTCAAATCAACATCAGAACCTAACATTGAATGAATGTCGTCAAAAAACATCTTGTTTCAACGTTGTATTTGTGTTGTAGAATATTTGTTGGGAAATGACCAAAATTCAATGGTCAAATCAACAGAACACAACATTGAATAAACGTAGTCAAAAAGCAGGTTGTATTTGTGTTGTAGAATATTGGTTGGAAAATGACCAAAATTCAATGGTCAAATCAACGTCATAACCTAACATTGAATGAATGTCGTCAAAAAACATCTTGTTTCAATGTTGTATTTGTGTTGTAGAATATTGGTTGGAAAATGACCAAAATTCAATGGTCAAATCAACGAGAGTCCAACATTGGTTGAACGCGTTAAAAAGTATGTTGTTATAACGTTGTATTTGTGTTGTAGAATATTGGTTGGAAAATTACCAAAATTCAACGGTCAAATCAACGTCACAACCTGACATTGATTAAACGTAGTTAAAAAGCATGTTGTTTCAACGTTACGTTTGAGTTGCAAAATTCCAGGAATATTCAAAGTTGGAAACTTTCCATGGGAATATATGGGAATTAACGGGAATTAATGGGAATAAACATTGAATGCAACATGCTAGATCTTGCAGCATGATTATTAAGGTAAAACAACCTGATTTAATGCAAATTCAGTAGAATTTCAACCCTGCGCTGTGCATTCCTCCATCACATGTGCAGTGCATTCTTCCATCACATGCACAGATAATTGGTAATTTTCCGGAAATTTACGGGAAACTTTCCACCCCTTTGCAAACCCTAGTCAGGACCTAATTCAACAAGTTGTCAACGTTGTCTTCATGTCCTGTGCCTGCTGGGGCCTCTCATCGACCTTTCTTTGAATGCTACGTCAAGTTTTCCGTTTACGAGGCACGGCCTACCATTTTGGATTTATGCCTTATCTTTGTAGATTAAAAGTCTCCTACCTGCACGTTGCTTCTCCCACCTGTCTTCCCGCATCCTTGAATCCTGTAACTACTTGGTATCTGATCGTTACCTTAATTTGTGGTATCATCCAAAACTAATGTAAAGTATCCAAACAACAGAAGAATAAGTGATTATTACGTTTTAACAGAAGTGTAAATAGAACATGTTGAAACAGAAAATAAGCAGATATTAACAGTAAATTAATTAGTGGATTGATAATCAATTTTTACAGTTTGTCCTTTATAATGTTGACAAAATAATAGAATGATAAATGACACAATATGTTACTGCATACGTCAGCAGACTAATTAAGAGCATTTGTTTGTTTACTTACTACTAAAAGACAAGTTGTCTAGTATGTCCACTATTTTATTTAAGGACAAAATTGCAATAATAAACATATGTTTAATTTACTGTAAGATTTGTTGTTAAAAATAGCCAAACATTCCATTTTTTTGTGGTGCCCTTTATTTAGAAAAGTATCAAAATGTATTTCAATATATTGTCTCAATACCAATATTATGGTACCGGTACCAAAATATTGGTATCGGGACAACCCTACTGTGAATACATTCAGCTATTTTCCGAGATTGACATCACAGTAGTAACACTTCTGCACTCTGACTATATTATTAGATCAGTCACACTGGAAATATGCAAACATTGGAAAGAGATGTGCTGTTTATCATTCACAATCCTTATGTAAGACAAGAACACATCTGCTTGGCTTTTTTTATGCATTTGAAATCATAAATAAATATCTAACAATTGAGTCAACAAGTGGAGGGTCCTCTCTATACTCTCTCTTAAAACATCCAGAAAGCACCAACAATACTCCATTTACACGTCGTGACCTGAAAATGTACTAAATATGAGTGATATTGTTATTATAAGCGCTAACGCAGACGGACTATTTTGTCAGCGTTTTGATAGCAGTAAGCTAATACTAGCTTACGCTGCTATTGTCGACACACTGAGCCGACGGCTGCTTCTGCTTCATCTCAAACTTGTTAAAAGTAAATTCTACATTATAATTCGTGCATCTCTCACCTGGTAGTAGACAAATGTGGCCATGGACCAACAGGCTGCTTTCTGCAGGAACTTTTTTTTTAACCCTTTGCCAGGATTGCGATTGAATCTTCATCTAAACATAATTATGTGAGCGTCCCGTCGGTCGGCATCCTAGCGAGAGTTGAAATATTGCAGTAAATGTTTGTTCTATTATGGTGTGTTATTGTTAGTTTGTATGTTTAGCACCTAGCAATGCTGCTAATGCTATAATATAACAGTAAAGCTGCATCCAGGTAGCAGTTGGCTTCTAAAATGTATCACTCATCCTCTTTGTGTTCGGGCTCAAAAATATAAGGTCTTGAATCATAATTTCTGTCATGATCCGTGGTCCGGATCATGTTTTGGTTATGTTCTGTTAGTTTTAGACTCCATAGTTCCTGTTTTTGTGTGCAACCGTGTTTGTTTTAGTTACCATGGCGACTTATGATTTTCACCTGCCTCTGGTGTTCGGGACACGCACCTGTTTCCAATCAAGGGACATGATTTTTGCCGTTTAGTCGTCCTGGCGTCATTATTGGTTTCATGCCACAGTTTCATGTTGTTCTATGCCATAGTTCATGTTAGTTGTTTCATGCCACAGTTTCATTGTTGTTCCATGCCATAGTTATGTTAGTTGTTTGTTTCTTGCTATGCTATAGTTTATGCTAGTTGTTTGCTTCACGCTATTGTCACGCAACCCTCCACATAAGTCTTGTTTATTTCATAATTTCTTTTATGTTAATGTATTATTATTTAATATATATTATTGTTTTAGTTGCTTAAGAGATATTCCTGCCTCTGAATTTGCTCATTGCTATTTTTATGTTTTTGTGCATTATTTGTTGCCGTCATCATTAAACGAACAGGTTACTCATCAGTTACTCAGTACTTGAGTAGTTTTTTCATAACATACTTTTTACTTTTACTCAAGTAAATATTTGGGTGACTACTCCTTACTTTTACTTGAGTAATAAATCTCTAAAGTAACAGTACTCTTACTTGAGTACAATTTCTGGCTACTCTACCCACCTCTGCCAGAAAGTAAACACAAGAATAATACAAAACTCAAAACCAAAGACACACAGTATTTAGGGCGCATTAAAGGAGTCATATATATATATTTTTTTCTAAATGTAAAAGACTTCCTTGTGGTCTACATAACATGTGATGGTGGTTCTTTGGTCAAAATGTTGCATAGATGATGTTTTACAGATCATCTTTAAGTCGCTTTCTGACAGTGGCTTCAGGATGCGCCGTTTTGTGGGTGGTCTTATTTACGTGGCTCACCTTCGAAAAGCGTCTTCTCCCCGTCATCTTTGTTGTAGCGGTGTAGCGTGCAAGGACGGGAGTGGAAGAATTAAGTTTCAAAAGATGGCGCTAACTGTTTTAATGACATTCAGACTTTACTTAAAAGCAAGCATCTCCTCATCCGGACACAACAACAACGCCGGAAATGTGTCCCGTGAAAAACCGTCCGACCAGAACTCTCTAATAACTAAAGTTCCTTGGGTGAATAATACTAACTCACTACACCGGTATGTTTTAGCGCTTTCATGGCGAGTTTACCGACAGATATAAGAACTTTACACTACTTTATATTAGAAATGGCAACAGCGGAGGATGAATGTCCCATAACAAGAAGATAGAGAAAAAGAAGAAGCTTATCGACTACGGTGTCTCCACGGAATACAAAGGCGGACACGTCCAATTTTTCCGGATTTATGCAGATCCCAAATACAGATCAGCAGGTACCAGAAGGTAAGAGAATTTGCATAACATTGCGAAACAAAACGCCAGGTAATATGTCTTACCTTATACATACACCATAATAATGCTTGTTTGTTTACCTACTCAGTAGCCTAGTGGTTAGAGTGTCCGCCCTGAGATCGGTAGGTTGTGAGTTCAAACCCCGGCCGAGTCATACCAAAGACCATAAAAAATGGGACCCCTCCCTGCTTGGCACTCAGCATCAAGGGTTAGAATTGGGGGTTAAAGGCCTTCTGAAACCTACTACTACCGACCACACAGTCTGATAGTTTATATATCAATGATGAAATCTTAACATTGCAACACATGCCAATACGGCCGGGTTAACTTATAAAGTGACTTTTAAAACTTCCCGGGAAATATCCGGCTGAAACGTCGCGGTATGATGACGTATGCGCGTGACGAAGTCAGAGTAACGGAAGTTATGGTACCCGTAGAATCCTATACAAAAAGCTCTGTTTTCATTTAATAATTCCACAGTATTTTGGACATCTTTTGCAATTTGTTTAATGAACAATGAAGGCTGCAAAGAAGACAGTTGTAGGTGGGATCGGTGTATTAGCAGCGGACTACAGCAACACAACCAGGAGGACTTTGTTGGAGCGCTAGCCGCGCTAGCCGCCGACCTCACCTTGACTTCCTACGTCTCCGGGCCGCCAAACGCATCGGGTGAAGTCCTTCGTCCTTCTGCCGATCGCTGGAACGCAGGTGAGCACGGGTGTTGATGAGTAGATGAGGGCTGGCTGGCGTAGGTGGAGAGCTAATGTTTTTAGCATAGCTCTGTGAGGTCCCGTTGCTAAGTTGCTAAGTTAGCTTCAATGGCGTCGTTAGCACAGCATTGTTAACCTTCGCCAGCCTGGAAAGCATTAACCGTGTATTTACATGTCCACGGTTTAATAGTATTGTTGATTTTCTATCTATCCTTCCTTCTATCCTTTATTTTTTTGTTTCTATATGCAGTTAAAGCACGATGCTATCACGTTAGCTCATAGCTAAAGCATTTCGCCGATGTATTGTCGTGGAGATAAAAGGCACTGAATGTCCATTTCGCGTTCTCGACTCTCATTTTCAAGAGGATATAGTATCCGAGGTGGTTTAAAATACAAATCCGTGATCCACAATAAAAAAAGGAGAGTGTGGAATCCAATGAGCCAGCTTGTACCTAAGTTACGGTCAGAGCGAAAAAAGATACGTCCATCACTGTCTCTCAAGTCCTTCACTGTAACGTTCCTCATCTACGAATCTTTCATCCTCGCTCAAATGAATGGGGTAATCATCACTTTCTCGGTCCGAATCTCTCTCGCTCCATTGTAAACAATGGGGAATTGTGAGGAATCCTACCTCCTGTGACGTCACGCTACTTCCGGTACAGGCAAGGCTTTTTTTTTATCAGCGAGCAAAAGTTGCGAACTTTATCGTCGATTTTCTCTATTAAATCCTTTCAGCAAAAATATGGCAATATCGCGAAATGATCAAGTATGACACATAGAATGGATCTGCTATTCCCGTTTAAATAAAAAAAAATCATTTCAGTAGGCCTTTAAAGGCCTTCTGAAACCCACTACTACCGACCACGCAGTCTGATAGTTTATATATCAATGATAAAATCTTAACATTGCAACACATGCCAATACGGCCGGGTTAACTTATAAAGTGACATTTTAAATTTCACGCGAAACTTCCAGTTGAAAACGTCTATGTATGATGACGTTTGCGCGTGACGTCAATGGTTGAAGCGGAAGTATTCGGACACCATTGTATCCAATACAAAAAGCTCTGTTTTCATCGAAAAATTCCACAGTATTCTGGACATCTGTGTTGGTGAATCTTTTGCAATTTGTTTAATGAACAATAGAGACTGCAAAGAAGAAAGTTGTAGGTGGGATCGGTGTATTAGCGGCTGGCTACAGCAACACAACCAGGAGGACTTTGAGTTGGATAGCAGACGCGCTATCCGGCGCTAGCCGCCGACCGCATCGATGATCGGGTGAAGTCCTTCGTCGCTCCGTCGATCGCTGGAACGCAGGTGAGCACGGGTGTTGATGAGCAGATGAGGGCTGGCGTAGGTGGAGAGCTAATGTTTTTAGCATAGCCCTGTCGAGGTCCCGTAGCTAAGTCGTTAGCAACAACATTGCTAGGCTTCGCCAGGCGGTACAGCATTAACCGTGTGGTTACAGGTCCAGAGTTTGGTAGTACTGTTGATCTTCTGTCTATCCTTCCAGTCAGGGGCTTATTTCTTTTGTTTCTATCTGCATTTAAGCACGATGCTATCACGTTAGCTCCGTAGCTAAAATGCTTCACCGATGTTTTGTCGTGGAGATAAAAGTCACTGTGAATGTCCATTTCGCGTTCTCGACTCTCATTTTCAAGAGGATATAGTATCCGAGGTGGTTTAAAATACAAATGTGTGATCCACAATAGAAAAAGGAGAAATTGTGGAATCCAATGAGCCCTTGTACTTAAGTTACGGTCAGAGCGAAAAAAGATACGTCCTGCACTGCACTCTAGTCCTTCACTCTCACGTTCCTCATCCACGAATCTTTCATCCTCGCTCAATATAATGGGGTAATCGTCGCTTTCTCGGTCCGAATCGCTCTCGCTGCTGGTGTAAACAATGGGGAAATGTGAGGAGCCCTTCAACCTGCGCAGCACGCTACTTCCGGTACAGGCAAGGCTTTTTTATCAGCGACCAAAAGTTGCGAACTTTATCGTCGATGTTCTCTACTAAATACTTTCAGCAAAAATATGGCAATATCGCGAAATGATCAAGTATGACACATAGAATGGATCTGCTATCCCCGTTTAAATAAGAACATTTCATTTCAGTAGGCCTTTAAATCACCAAAAATGATTCCCGGGCACGTCCACCACTGCTGCTCAATGCTCCCCTCACCTCACCATCAAGCGGTGTGGCTTCATAGCTTACCAAAGTCGTACTAAAACATTTTCATAGATTTTTGAGCGCCGTGTGTAATGTTCTATATTTTCAATGGAACATTGAAAATGTTGGCGCTGTTTACTTGAGTCATATTGCAGTCTACACGCATCTATTTGTGTGAGCGTCATCTACTGGTCACACTTATCATTATGTGGGCGCTGAACCGTGGATGTCGTTGTGGCTTGTGCAGCCCTTTGAGACACTTGTGAATTAGGGCTATATAAATAAACATTGATTGATTACACCATGTACCAAATAAAATAGCTTTGAGGTCGGTAAGCACAACCAGCATTATTCCGTACATTAGGCGCACCGGGTTATAAGGCGCACTGTCGAGTTTTGAGGGGAAAAAAGGGATTTTAAGTGCGCCTTAGGGTCTGGAAAATACGGTAATCCGGGCAACGGATCATGACAGTATTTGGGTAGTCAAGTTTTAGCAGGTGAAAACTAGTGTTTTATACAAAAGGAGGACTCCAGTGTTTATAAGGAATTTGCTGCAGAAAATGTATAGAATGTATAGAATTTGCAGCAAAAATGTATAGAACTGAACTTGGTGTTGAGGAGCCCTGACCTACAGGATCCATACCGTCCACCCTTAGACCTGGACCTATGCCTTTTATGAGCAAACAAAGACCCCCCAGCCCCCCTTGTAGCTTCATGTACGGACTTGCTGGTGGTTTCCTCCCAAAGAGAAAGAAAAAAAACAAAAACGAGAGTCTGGGTGTTGAAACATTTACAGTTATGAGTGGAATGCGGGGCTGGGGAAGGTGTCTGCTAGTGCTGAAGAGCAACAGATGGGAGGTGTTCCTCCGGGCCCAGCAATAACTCTTGCGAAACTCTGAACGGCCGAGCCGTCGATCCATACTTGGATCCTGTTTGCGGAAGAAGAAGTGGGCCGGGAGCGTGGAGGTGTCCACACGAGGGGAGGAGTTAGTGTCCTCCTACAAGAGAACTAGAAGAAAGAAGAAGTTCCGTCTTACGTTACAAACCGCTTTGGGCATGTGATATTTATCCATACACACAAAAGGGCATTGCTATGGAAATAACCCCAGCAAGTACCGGCCCCCTTTTTTTTTTTGCCTGTTATGTTACCATAGCAGCCATATCCCTCCGCCCTGTTCCTCCCTCGTGTTTGTGAGTCATAACTGGCTGTAAAAAAAAAAAAACCCAACCACATTTCCAATTCTTGCATTCTTTGCAGGGCCCGAGGAACAACTTTGTGAATCATGCCCGTGTGTGTGGGGACTTCCACCCAGATACACAACAACGCTGCGTTGCTATGGCGATGTCAACGTTTTTTTTTTTAACATGGAATACCTTTCAAGTCAGGTCAGCTGCCACCGATTTTGGGACAGACTTATGATAATGTGAGGAGAGACGACTTGTGTGTGTAAACAAACGACTCACGGACAAGTTTTCTTTAACTGTTTATTTATCTATTTTTCTCCTGAAACTGAATCTGCCGGTCATTTTCAAAAATAATTCTGAGGTTTAGGCCATATATGCATGGCCTGGATATATCGCCCCGACCCTCTTGACGTCGTCCACGGAACTGGAGCCCATTTCCCGTGTCAATGAAGGCATGTACAACTAATATTTTTATCATCCTGGTCCATGCTCGTCCTCTGTATATTCAGGTTCAAAAAGATAAAGTTGTGAATTCATGGACACCATAGCCTGTGTTTCCTCGTGCTCTTTTCAGAAAACATCAGTAGAAGAGGACGCAAAATAGAATAGTAGCAGTTTACCTTGGTTTTTTTTTCTCCTTTTTTCTCTGCTTTGTTTTTCCACAGCTTCTGACTCAGTCTTTCTCCCCTCGAGGGTGCTCCTGATTGCCAGGATGACATCGGGCTTTTTCCCCATCCAAACTCCGACCTAAACCCTTTTTTTCCCCTTTAAATGACAGCTTCAAATTACAAAACACATGTGAGGAGAGACGACTTGTGTGTGTAAACAAACGACTCACGTCACAAAAATGCGTGTTGGAGCCCAGCTGGGTTAAAGCCAAAAATTTCACGAACAAGTTTTCTTTATGTATTTTTTTATTTGTTTTTCTCCTGAAAATTAATCTGGCAGTCATTTTCAAAAATAATCTTAGGTTTGGGTAGCGACAATGTCAATGAAGGCATGTAAAACTATTATTTTCATCACCCTGGTCATCCTCTGTATATTCAGGTTCAAAAAGATAAGGTTGTGAATTCATAGACACTAGGGTTGTACAGTATACCGGTATTAGTATAGTACCACGATACTAATTAATCATATTTGGTACTATACCGCCTCTAAAAAGTATTTTCTACCACTTGTCCTTAGGATAGGATAGGACTTTATTGTCATTGCACAAGTACAACGAAACTATGTTTTCAGCACAAACCCGTTCAAGATTAGACAAACAGTGTATAGGGTTACAGAACAGGAACGCTGATGGGTCGCCAAAGGCGCCCCGTAAAAGGTGAGAAAAAGGTAAAACGCTGGGGAAGAAGATGAGTAAAAAAATACAATCTAGACTGGGCTCCTAAATGGGTCTAGTCTGGAGTGGGGAAAAACGTCCATGCCATGCACACATAAACACGTTACATATAATCACGACAACTCGCAACAGAGGAGGGGGGGGGTTGGGCCCTGGAGGTCAACTGCTGCAATGAAGCGCTGCCAGCCGTCCATCACCCCGAGGGGAATCAAGCGGTGGTGAAGGCGTGGGGGGGGGGGGGGGTGTATATGCCCATTGTCTTGGGTGTGTTGATGTAGTGTACATAGGCCTGGGGCCGTTCTGCATACAAGCAAAAGTTCGACTCCAGGTGTCGTTGAGTCTTAACAATGTAGACAAAATAATAGGTGTATAAATGACACAATATGTTACTGCATACGTCAGCAGACTAATTAGGAGCCTTTGTTTGTTTACTTACTACTAAAAGACAAGTTGTCTAGTATGTTCACTATTTTATTTAAGGACAACAATATAATAAACATATGTTTAATGTACCATAAGATTTTTTGTTCAAATAAAGCCAATAATGCCATTTTTTATGGTCCCCTTTATTTAGAAAAGTATTGCAAAGTATCGAAATACATTTTGGTACCGGTACAACACTAATAGACACCATAGCCTGTGTTTCCTCATCCTCTTTCAGCATTTCCTCAAGCGTCTTGAGGAAAACATCAGTAGAAGAGGACGCAAAATAGAATAGTAGTAGCTTACCTTGTTTTTTTTTCTCTCCTTTTTTGATCGCCGGGTCTGCTCTTCTTTGTTTTTCCGCAGCTTCTGACTCAGTCTTTCTCCCCTCGAGGGTGCTCCTGATTGCCAGGATGACATTGGGCTTGAGTCTTTTCAAGTTTTTCCCATCCAAACTCCGACCTAAACCTTTTTTTTTCCTTTAAATGATAGCTTCAATTTACAAAACACAAAACCAGTGAAGTTGGCACGTTGTGTAAATGGTAAATAAAAACAAAATACAATGATTTGCTAATCCTTTTCAACCTATATTCAATTGAATAGACTGCAAAGACAAGATATTTAATGTTCCAACTGGAAAACGTTGTTATTTTTTGCAAATATTAGCTCATTTGGAACTTGATGCCTGAAACATGTTTCAAAAAAGCTGGCACAAGTGGCAAAAAAGACTGAGAAAGTTGAGGAATGCTCATCAAACACTTATTTGGAACATCCCACAGATGAACAGGCCAATTGGGAACGGGTGGGTGCCATGATTGGGTATAAAAGCAGCTTCCATGAAATGCTCAGTCATTCACAAACAAGGATGGGGCGAGGGTCACCACTTTGTCAACATATGCGTGAGCAAATTGTCTAACAGTTTAAGAACATTATTTTTCAACGAGCTATTGCAAGGAATTTAGGGATTTCACCATCTACGGTCCGTAATATCATCAAAAGGTTCAGAGAATCTGGAGAAATCACTGGACGCAAGCAGCAAGGCTGAAAACCAACATTGAATGCCCGTGACCTTCGATCCCTCTTGCAGTACTGCATCAAAAAGCGACATCAGTGTGTAAAGGATATCACCACATGGGGTCAGGAACACTTCAGAAAACAACTGTCAGTAACTACAGTTTGCTGCTATATCTGTAAGTGCAAGTTAAAACTTGACTATGCAAAACCAAAGCCATTTATCAACAACACCCAGAAAGGCCGCCGGCTTCGTTGGCCCGAGCTCATCTAAGATGGACTGATGCAAAGTGGAAAAGTGTTCTGTGGTCTGACGAGTCCACATTTCAAATTGTTTTTTGAAACTGTGGACGTTGTGTCTTCCGGACCATGGAGGAAAAGAACCATCCGTACTGTTATAGGCGCAAAGTTAAAAAAACAGCATCTG